>NC_051213.1:33758711-34071211 GCF_015220715.1 Pygocentrus nattereri | reverse complement strand
TCTGGTAAATTTATTAAGTCATTTTAGATAACAGTTCACTCTGACAGTTATTGCGTCAAACAAGAACTTCAACATATTGCATGTGCCACAGAGTGATTTTATAAGGAAGCCTATGTCTGATTAAATGTTGAAGACACAGAAAACACATGACTGTAAGTCGATCCGGTGATGTGGAACAGTCTCAAGCAGCGGGTGACTAGCTGAGCAAGACTAGCCTAGCTAGCACGCAGCACTACCAAAACACTTATACATTCACACATAATGAGCCTACTTCAGGCCCCTTGTGTAATTTCACTTTAAATATAATTTGAAATGGTTTTCATTTAGTATGACTCAAATGTTAAGGATTCCTCCTTAGTGTTATACTCTTACTCTTATACTTAGCTACAACCTACAGCTATTCAAAATAGCTCGCTAGCATTACCTCACAGAGCATTTTCTAGAGCTCTGATAAGAACTACATAATCGCAAGCAGCTCAGTAACGCCAAATCTCTTACTTATGAACACAGTAGCTTTCTTGGTTATTCATAGGACCTGTAGAAGACCTATATTGGGGCATTTCAGCCTAATACTGCATCATTCTGTAGCCCAGCTTTATATCTCTCAGCCTCATCGGTTTGACAGGAGTCGCAATTTTTTAATATTTAATTTCATATCTTCATCAAATACATCATATAACCATAGGGAATCCCTGTAGTATCAATCAATCCTGACTGCTAGCCTGGCCACTGAAAGGCTAATAAATACAGTCAAGCTGGCATAGTGCATCCTACCTCGGTTAAAAAAAAAAAAGAAAACAGTGATTCTATCTTTATACAATAGATAACAGACACTTTCAGCCAGAGAAAGGGACCCAAGCTGAGACAACTAGGACGCTTGCCAACTTCAGCTTTTAGCTTGTTGTGCTTCATATCCGACAAGTCATTCCTGTTCTGAATCCATTCTCTCCATTGTAATGATGATTTGAAGACAGTTTCTACAGTTATATGGCTGCAATTAGATATCCAGTTTCCTTGCAGTATGCTAGGTAAGTAAGTATGCTTTCCCTTTGCATTTGCCACAAAAAAATACAAATAAAAAACAGCCCGCTCCCAAAAATCCACCTCAAAGCAGTTTTTCAATAGTTCCTGCTGTCTTCAATTTACACTATCAGAAAGGGTTTTTCCTAGTCATGCTAGAGACTGTGGTACCACTGTACAATGTGAGTTTGCATGTTTTTTTTATAGCAATGGTTTTTAGTTCTTCTACAACGTCCAACAACGATGGCCTACATATTTCACTCCAACAGCAGCTCTACTGGTTTCAAGACAAATGAATCCTTTTGTCTATTTGTGTGGTCCTCAGCCAATCATGCCCATAGTTATTCCATTTTAAGTCTTTAAAATGTATGTTTCACTCTTTCTAGAAAGAAAAATAGATTTCTCTACCTCACTATTTGGAAATGAGGGCTGAAAAAATTGCTCTTAAGCTCTATTGATTATAAAGGATTACTCTAAGTGGATCCAAGAATATTTGCTAAGTCACCAGTGAATCTTTAATCCAGGCATTGATCTTTACAGCTGTGGTTTCACCTTTTGGGCTATAAATGGAAAAATGCTGCACAGTGCACTTGAACAAAGTGAGGATAGTGGCTAATCAATAGTTTAAACGAGGTCAGGTCAGCATGTGCCTGAATCAAATGTAAGGAAGCTGCTTCTTACTGTATTGCACTTTATTTTATACAGAGTTGTGCCAAAAACTAAAGGTACTGAAGTATGAATACTTAATTCACTGTCCTAAATGTATTCAGTAACATATGTTACTAGGCAAAAAAGTAACACATTTGCAATAAAAGTTGGGATGCTGTGCAAAATGTAAATAAAAACAAAATGCAATGATGTGCAAATCATTTAAATGCTTTAGGTAATTGAAAATAGTACACTGACATCATAACAAATGTTGAAACAGAGAAATGTTATTATTTTTTGAAAAATATATGCCAATATTAAATTTGATGCCAACAACATGTTCCAAAAAGGTTGTAACGGGGAAACAAAAGGCTGGTAAAGTTGTAAAATAAAACAGCAAATAATTTTTGCTTTTTATCATCTAAAATAAATCATAACATTAAAGGATTTTGACAATTTGGAGGAACCTCCGTATGCAAGGGTCAAGGCCAAAAACAAGTATTTGCTGGCTGTGATATCTGGGCCCTCAGGCAGCACTGCATTAAAAACAGACATGATTCTGTAGTGGAAATCACTGCATGGGCTCAGAAACACTTCTAAAAACCACTGACTGTGAAGGCAGTTCATCACTGCATCCACAAATACAAGTTACATTTCTAAAATTCAAAGAAGAAACCAGATATAAAAAAGATATAGAAATGCTGCCACCTTCTCTGGGCCTGAGCTCATTTAAAATGGACTGAAGGGAAGTGGAAAAGTGTCCTGTGGTCCGACGAAACAACACTTGAAATTCTTTTTGGAAATCATGGACACTGTGTCCTCCGGGCTAAAGACCACTCAGTGTGTTATCAGTGCACAGTTCAAATCCATTTGAAAATTGAAAATTACACACCACATTACACACATGGCATAGGTAGCATGCACATCTGTGAAGGCACCATTAATACTGAACTCTATATATATAACATATGTTGCCATCCAGATGACGTCTTTATTAGCAAGACAATGTCAAACCACATTCAGCATGTATTATAGCAGCATTGCTGCTTATTAAAAGAGTCCATGTGATAAGACCCCAAACTGTTCAGCAGGTGAAATCCTACATCAAACAAGAACTGGAAAAATTTCACTTTCAAAACTACAGCAACTGGACTCCTCAGTTCCCAAATGCTTATAGAGTGTTGTTAAAAGAAGAGGTGATGAAACACAGTAAACATGCCCCGTCCCAACTTTGTTGAAACATATTGCTGGCATCAAATGCAAAATGAGCATATATAAAAAAAAAAAAAACAATAAAATTTCTCAGTTTCATCAATTGATATTTGTAGTATTTTCATTTAAATATAGTAACAAATAGTATACAGTAACAATTTAGCTTTACAGAGTTCAGTAACACTGAAATTAATAATTGATCATCACATTGATTTATCAGTGTACTCAGGCTTTAGCAGAGCTCAGTAACATTGAGATTAATAACTGATCACATTGATTTATCAGTCTACTCAGGCTTTAGCAGAGCTCAGTAACACTGAGATTAATAACTGATCACATTGATTTATCAGTCTACTCAGGCTTTAGCAGAGCTCAGTAACACTAAGATTAATAACTGATCATCACAGTGATTTATCAGGCTAATTGAGATCCTCTTTAGAATTTGCCTAACAAGCATGGTTATGCTTGTGTGATTCTAAAATAGTTCATAAACAAGCCTTGGTGGTATTTTTTTTAAACATTGTGTATTTTATTTACTAGGTAGGTATTCTAAAAGTATTCTCAGAAAAATGTAAAAGGTAACTTGTATTCTGAATGATGCCCTTCCAAAATGTAACTTGGACTAAATACAGATACTTAATTTCTGTATTCTGAATACATATTCCCAAAACTTGCATACATCCCAACCCTACATACAACCCAAGTTAACTGTCTATGATTTATTGCATCAAACACACCCAATAGGATAATTTCCTTTTTTAGATTCATCACCAACCCAAAGATCTCAACGGTTTCTTCAAGGTCAATGTGACAAGAGCAAATGATTCCAGTCAAAGAAAGTGAGGAAGACAAAGCCAGTGGCAAATGAGAAAATAATAGACATCACAAATCTTGTGCAGCGATGGAGACACATTGTCCACAGAGACTGAAGGAGTGACAGGCCCCTTTCATTTTCAAGTGGGCTTTGATTACCTCTCAGTGACAGCTGCATGTAGAGAGCTGGGCTGAATTTGGAAGAAGAGTGATAAGGACACTGTATGAGCTACAGCAGAAGTAAATGCCAAATACTGGTTTTCTCCAGATCGATATTTTACGCCATATGGAATCTTCCAGTGTAGACATCAGTGTCGCTTGTTAAAACTCTACTCACACCTCACCTTAGGCCATGTAACTTCATACTCTGATTTTATTTACATTAATAGCATTCGCCAAAGCCCGTCTTCATGATTATGCTCTGTCTGATGAGCTCACATCCTCAGCACTTCATTATTCACTTCCTCTTTGGTGGTGGAATCTTAATGAGCAGCAGGCTGATATCTCTTGATCACCCATCTCTTTGTCTCTGAGCGTCTGATCAAATTCTAAGCTCTGTGTGACTGTGCCGAGGCATGCCTGCTATACCCGTCTCAAGTCCCCATGACAGACACTGCTCCTTCCATCTCAGTCCAGATGCAGAAACCACCGTGAGAACATTCCCTATGCCTTGTTTGTGGAGGCTGATGACATTCTCCATCAGACTTGATGCAGATATTCACATGGTGAGCAAACGTGTTGGAGAGTGAGATGGTCTTTTGGGACAATGGATGTGTATCAGCCGGCCTGGCCTGACATGCCACTTGAAGTGTTACACATTTTTGTATTCAGCACAGACAAGAACAGACAAGGGCAGGAACAAAACACCTTCTCAAGTCTCCGAGACAAACATCAGACTACACTGACTGTCGGTTGAGGCTTGATAGATGTAGAGGCATTTTGAACACCTATACTTTAATAAAAGACATAGGTAGGTTTATATTACAGGAGAATTCCATTAGTTTTAGTTTTGTTTTTGTTTTATTTTCTACATTATTAAATGGTTAAAATCTTAACATTGTCATTCAGGGTGATTTGATGTAAAATGTTTCATTCTAGAGGAACTTAACAAATCAGAATTGTTCACAGTGGTGGTGATAGGAATCAAACTGCTGAAGAGTTTAATACTGCTAAAAGCTCCCTCAGAGAAAGCTACAACCCCAATTCCAATGAAGTTGGGACGTTGTGTAAAACATAAATAAAAACAGAACACGATGATTTGCAAATCCTTTTAACCTATATTCAATTGAATGCACTACAAAAACAAGATATTTAATGTTCAAACGGATAAACTTTATTGTTTTTTGCAAATATTCACTCATTTTGAATTTGATACCTGCAACACGTTCCAAAGAAGTTGGGACAGGGGCATGTTTACCACTGTCTTACATCACCTTTCCTTTTAACAACACTCAATAAGCGTTTGGGAACTGAGGACACTAACGCTTATTGAGTGTTGTTAATAGGAAAGGTGATGTAACACAGTGGTAAACATGTCTGTGTTGCAGGCATCAAATTCAAAATAAGTGAATATTTGCAAAAATTGCTCAACAGTCCGGGGTCTCCATTGTCGTATTTTGCGCTTCATAACGCTCCACACATTTTCAATGGGAGACAGGTCTAGACTGCAGGCAGGCCAGTCTAGTACCCACACTCTTTTACTACGAAGCCACACTGTTGTAACACGTGTAGAATGTGGCTTGGCATTGTCTTGCTGAAATAAGCAGGACGTCCCTGAAGAAGACGTTGCTTGGATGGCAGCATATGTTGCTCCAAAACCTGTATGTACCTTTCAGCATTAATGGTGCCTTCACAGATGTGCAAGTTACCCATGCCATGGGCACTAACACACCCCCACACCATCAGAGATGCTGGCTTTTGAACTTCGTGCTGATAACAATCCAGACAGTCCTTTTCCTTTTTGGCCCGGAGGACACGACGTCCATGATTTCCAAAAACAATGTGAAATGTGTACTCGTCAGACCACAGGACACTTTTCCACTTTGCTTCAGTCCATCTCAGATGAGCTTGGGCCCAGAGAAGCTGGCGGTGTTTCTGGGTGTTGTTGATATATGGCTTTCACTTTGCATGGCAGAGCTTTAACTTGCACTTGTAGATGGAGCGACGAACTGTGTTCACTGACAGTGGTTTTCTGAAGTGTTCCTGAGCCCATGTGATAATATCCGCTACAGAATGATGTCGGTTTTTAATGCAGTGCCGCCTGAGGGATCGAAGGTCACGGGCATTCAATGATGGTTTTCTGCCTTGCCGCTTACTTGCAGAGATTTCTCCAGATTCTCTGAATCTTTTGATGATATTGTGGACTGTAGATGATGAAATCCCTAAATTCCTTAAAATTGCACGTTGAGAAACGTTGTTCTTAAACTGTTGTTTACAAAGTGGTGAACCTCGCCCCATCCTTGCTTGTGAATGACTGAGCCTTTCAGGGATGCTCCCTTTATACCCAATCATAACACTCACCTGTTTCCAATTAGTTTTTTGAGCATTCCTCAACTTTCCCAGTCTTTTTTTGCCCCTGTCCCAACTTCTTTGGAACGTGTTGCAGGCATCAAATTCAAAATGAGTGAATATTTGCAAAAAACAATAAAGTTTATCCGTTTGAACATTAAATATCTTGTCTTTGTAGTGAATTCAATTGAATATAGGTTGAAAAGGATTTGCAAATCATTGTATTCTGTTTTTATTTTTGTTTTACACAACGTCCCAACTTCATTGGAATTGGGGTTGTAGTACATAAAATGCTGCGAGATGTTTGAGACAGTGTTTTTATCAAAGTTTGAAGTTAGCCTGAAATCACTTTTTAAACTTCAGGATGGGGTTTAAAAAGTGCATGGTGTTCCAAGGCGAAACAGCACCTAAAGAAATCTTTACTGCTATTTCACTATTGTCAACATTGCATATCACTGAGAAGACATGTAGGCTCAGTGGTTGTCATGGTTAGTAAATAAAATGGCTATATGTGTGTTATGATGATTTCTGGTTCCTATCATCATCACTGTAAAGAAAATTGCTTAGTTTCTCTACAATAACCAATGTGCCAATAAACACTATGAATGACTATTAATGATTGAATTATGAAGAAATTTTGAAAAATTGGTGGAATTCTCTGTTGAAGGGCCCATGTCATAAAAACGGCATTTTCCAAGCTTTTTGATGTAGTATGCTAACACTGGTAAAGTTTCTAAATGTTTCTAAATGTGGTTAACCACTGCATTTACATATACCTATTCAAAAGTTTTGCTCTGCCCATTCACACCGCAGTTGTAAGGAATGATTCATCCCAAACTGCTTTTTGAAAGAGGCATAATGAAAGAGCCTTGTAACAGTCTGTTTCATTTTAAAGTACAAAGAGAGGATGGAAAATGGTCATGCAAATATGAACTGTATCTCTTTTGGCTTACATAAACTGCACTAGTGTCTATGGTGAGCTCAAGAAAAGTCAATGAACTGCAAGGAAAGTAGTATTTCTTCACTGTCCAGGGCTCTGAGCAACAAGAAGTTTACCGTAAATTAAATTTAAGTATGATTTGACCTGGATAGTTTTACCAGCGAAGGTAATTTAATTTGTAGAAACGTAATAATGCAGATATTTTATACACTAAAAACATCCTGTTTCTAAAAGAGCACTAATTATGTTTGACATATTGCTCAGTTTGCCTTCACCATTCCCCAATAATAAGCCCCTCACCCTACTAGTTCACTTTACTCTAATTGGATGGACCCTCATTTTCATTATTAACAGTGGTAATAATAGATGTTAACTAATGGATCTTCGTAAGTGACAGAGAAGAATATCAGCGACATATACAGTCTTGAATGTTGACACACCTGTTTTATGTGTGTTCTGTTCAACTGTATTGAAGTCATTACACTCTTAGTACTTTGTAAAGGATTTGTCTGCCTGCTTAGTGTGGGATAAAGTGTCAATAACAACACAGTGCACTTTACCATATATTTATTCATTAGTGTTAAGTCATACAGGATGACTGCTACTGAGGGAACTCTGGGTCTCAACACCCTGAAATTATTACTGTCAGGCATGTAAATAATTTAGAACTGGAAATTTGTACTGGATTAAAATTTCATCAGTAATAATTTTAATTTCAAAGCCTCAACAGGTAAAATGAGTCTATGCACTAACCGAAGTCAGAAACGCATTAGATAGATTCTTGAGCCTGATTCTTGCAAGTTAGCTGTTTTCTCTTATTTTATATGTAAATTTATATATACATTTGTTCTTAATTCAAAATAAGAATATAAGCATTTAAGCAAAAGACCATGGAACCACAGCTTGAGCATATTCCAAATCTAACTTATTTGCATCCAACAGAGCTGATTAGGTTAAATGGATCTGCAAATTTTCATCAGAGACTGATGGGCAAGTGTTCCAGAGCAGACAAGCTCCCCGCCTCCTTTGGTCCTTTCAGTCATTTCCTCTGGAGCATGCCAACAGGACACTATCCGGTGTGGTCAGTGTTTTTGATGTTGTCTATCAGTGTTGTGTATGAGGCTGTGACTCATCCGGTTGACAGTTCTGGGCGACTCCTGTGAGAGATAAGCAGTCCCCCTGGTGCTCTGCATTCTTTCCGCTCTCCTCTTTGCCCCTTCCTTTCCTGCTGCGTGCTCCAACAGGGCCCCCTTGCTAATTGATGTTACTAATTAGCGTTCTGATCCTCTAGCTGCCTCTAAGACAGCGTGGGAAGAGTGGGTGCGTGAAGCCAAGACGGGCTTGTCTCGTCTCAATCTACCGTCTCTACTTTTGCTACAGATCGTGCCTTTTTCCCCCCAGCAGTTCACACAAGTGGACATAGAGTTCATAAGATTCCCTGGAAGGAACTTTGAAAAACAATTGAAAGGATTAAAGGCTGACATTTGTAAACGTCAACGAGGCAGCGGTCAGTGTGGATGTGAGCAGTCATGCAATTTGCTTGGTGAAAAAGATGCAATGGGTAAATAAATGGAGTCTCTACATAGCCTGATCTACATAGGAGCAGGAGCTTTGAGCGAGTGTTCGTCCAGTATCTAGGGCCTAATTAAGCCCGCCATGTGTGCTTGTTACTGGTTGAAAATGCTAGCTTCTCCAAAAGTCAGCGGAAATCATCCAGAAGCCACGAGGTCTTCTTTCTTTTTCTTTTTTTGCTTGAAAGCAGAGGAGATACATTTAGGAAAATGAATCTTTTATATACTCTTGGCACAAGAGACTTTTATCTCTGTTCCATTAGCATTTTTGGCACTGAACCAATTTACATTTTTATAGCATAATTAATGAACAAGAAAGCCATTTACATTTTTCTTCCAAAGCCTGCCTCACTGTCTGGAACATATCTGATCTATCCAGAGGCCTAGGCTGAGGATTCGGACAATGTGGGTGCGTTTTTGGGGATGGCAGGGAAGGCAGAGGCAAGATGATGAATATTGAATACTGATGTGATAAACAACAGGGAGGGCTAGAGGAGCGTTCTTCTTTCAGGTGTAAATGGAAGGCAAATGTGACCTCTGTCTTTCACATCAGTTGGCCCTGACATCAAACGCTGGGAGGCAGGACTCCAGCACAAATTAAGCCGTTTAAGCAGCAGTGAGGAAAACAATTCATACAGGTGTCATGCATATTCCTCCGGCAACATGAAAGGCAGAGCCATTCTCTGTTTTCTTCATGAGCTCAGCTAACATTAAAATGTTTTCTAAAATCATGTCCAACAGGAACTTCCACTAACTTTTTTGGTCTGAATAATTCAGTCATTAATCAAAGACTTCCAGAGTGGTTTGATGTGCAGTGGTGAAGAGTAGAAAAACTTATCAATTTAAGGTGACAGGAACCTACAACACAATATAGCCATATTATTTACCATCAATATTGACCAATGAACCTGCACATGTTCTAAATTTTACATGTAATCTTGATGAAGGTCAAATAGTGGTTAAAATCAAGCTTTCTTTGGGTGCTCTCCACACGCAACACATACAGTTGCAACACATGCACATACCTTTGCCATGATTGACTTGAAATACATTTTGATCCAACAGCTTTTCTCGAAACCACTGATGGGTTAGTGACCAGGCTAGTGAGGCCAGTGTCCAGGGGCCTTGTGATCGTGGGGGTGTGGGGGATGAGGGGTGTCACAAGGCTCAACATGGGTTAAATACTCAGGGCAATCCATTACAGATGTAAACATTAGATGAACGAGCAGCCCCTGATATTACATCCATCCATCCATCCATCCATCCATCCATCCATCCATCCATCCATCCATCCATTTTCTAAGCCGCTTCTCCGTCAGGGTCGCGGAGGGATGCTGGAGCCTATCCCAGCAGTCATCGGGCGGAAGGCAGGATACACCCTGGAGAGGTCACCAGTCCATCGCAGGGCCCCTGATATTACACAAACGACTAAATCAATAACTAAGTGAAGTTCATTAAATGGTCTATTACTTTGTTGACCCATCCATGTATATAGGACTACTTCTGTTTTCAGATTACAGCTCACTTTGGCTTGAAAGGAAAAGATAAGAAAGAGTCAAATCTTAAACAAAAATCCCCCAAAAACACAATAGCTAAGATTTTACTTATTTAAAAAATGAAAATGAATACATGTAAAATATTGTTTAATCTCACTTTCAGGTCTTTACGTATTATTATTACTTTATTATTATTATTATAATTATTATTATTATTATTATTACCTGTTATTGGTGGAATACTGGGGGCCTCAAAAGATTCTTGTGCCCAGAGGCCTCACATAACCATCATCTGTCCTTGCTAAAAACTATCATTAAAGAATTTCTTGGTAGGAGACAGACTGTGGTCTTGCTAGGCCCCTGGGCACAAGAGTGTTTTGAGGCCTCTTTCAGTCCAACAACAAAAGATAGTACGTAAGAAAAACCCTGAAAAGTGAGATTATACACTTGGACAGCTTCATTAATGCGCAACATGCTCTTCCTGTCAAGTCAAACTGAGTCATGATGTAAAAAGCAGTAGGCCTACACAAACAGTAGAGTGAACATGAACATAGAAAAAGATCTGAAAACAAATAACATTCCTTCATTTAGTCTTCTGTGCATTTTCAAGGGCTATTTGTTCATCTAATGTTTACATCTGTTTGTATCATAGGAAAGAAAAATGAAAAAAAGAGCTCTTCTTAATATCTGTGCAGTCCTAAACATCAATGAGATCAGATAGAAAGACAAAGGAGACTTTAACTGAAGTCTTCCGCTTAGATGTTTCTCTTGAGAAAAAGAGCCCAGTAATCTCACACGTCTTCTTGGGTGTTTTAGTAGAGATCTCAATAAAGCCATACATCATGCTCAGATTTGCTGAGATAGTGACGCCCATGTTTACTAAACCATTTCTCATCCAAGATTAAGTGTCTTCTCAGTATTGTTGCTGTTAGAGTTTTTATCTTGAAATGTCTCATGTCACCTTTTAATCTAATACCAATGTACCAAACTTGATACATAGTGAGAATCACCATTGCGTCTCATGAGCCATCAAACATCAACATTTGGGCAAAAAAAATCCCTCTGGTAGTAACTGAGCAATCTGGAGCCTTGTGGTCTAAGTTCCCCTGGTCAGCGTGTAATTCGGCTCTTCTGAGTCCCAGTAAAAACAAACAAACAAACAAACAAACAAACAAAAAAACAGTGGGTCCTCAAAGAGTCACAATGTAACAACTGACCCACCACTAGCATTTAACATCAACTTAAACATGTATGTTGGACAACCTACTTAAGATTTTAGAATAAGACATAATGGATGGATGTTGCAGGTTGTGAAGGATCCTTTTGAGAACGGTTACCATGGATGCATAATGAACCAGAGGGAGATAAATGAATGTCAGAGCTGTCCGTGTAGCGGTGGAAGCTTACTAGTGAGGTACATAGTGAAGAAATTTAATCTTTCCATGAGCCATGTAGATAATTGTGCCAGTATCTGAGCCCAAAAGCCCGAGATCACATTTAAAATCTGGGCCTTTTTTTCCACTAAATCAGGAAATAAACAACAAATTTTAGAATCTTGATAATTGAGCACAAAAATATTCAAGGTTGTGCTCTATTTCCAGGTCACTATTCAATTTCACTTTTGTGAAATTGCATTAAGGCCTTTATACAAAAGAGCCAGATTTTAAAAAAAAATCTTATTCTTTCCACTGAAACTTGATCAGTCGACCTCAGGTGACCTACTCATCCAAGGCTTTTGTACAAACTTATGTAGTTCGTGCCAGCTCGAGTGCACGCGGTCATTAAAGCGAAAGGGGGACGTACCAAAGTCTAAGAAATTCTTCTAAGAAATTATTAATTCAAATATTTCAAGACGTTTCTTTCATATTGTGCTGATAATATAATTTCTGATGAAAACTACTGTATTAAATTAGAAAGGAATGCAAAACAGAGGCATATTCACCAGACTTTTGGACCCCACTGTATAAGAGAGGCCTAATTTCCATTTTAGGGGCTTGAAGTGCGATTGTCTGCCAGTAGTTCTGCCACTGCCCCTAGCAGTCAATGGCCCTGGGCACTGGCCTCAGAAATATGGTTAATAATCCATTCCTGATCTTGGGCTTCAGGCAACATATTTGTAGCCATTACATGTAGCACCTTTCAATGAGGGAGTCTGTTTACATCTTAACCATTTAATTAGAACATATCTCAAATTAATGAATGTATCTTAATACAAAGCAAATTCTACTCATGTTCTTTATATATATATATATATATATATATATATATATATATATATATATATATATATATATATATATATATATATATGTCCAGTTGGTGCTCGTGAACACTGGATAAGCTTTAAGGTTGTCAAGAGACAAGTTTCAGATATTGAGCCAGATACTGCGCTCTTTGGGGACATTTCGCCTCGGGATCAAATGAACATTGAGGAAATGATGAGCTCTGTGCCAGATAACTGTATCTCCTTTTAGGATCAACAAGCTCAATTCCTGAAATATGGTGGCTCTAGCAGATGTCGGTCGGAATTAAAGTGAGGTTTTTAATCTTGCCTCATCTTGCCTTGAGATGGGAGATATTTGGCAGAGCACCATGTAAGAAATCTGAAGTCTGCGGAAAGGAAGTTGATCTGCAAGCGTTCCTAAGTGGCCACCTGTTTTTAGGCTCGTTTTGGCACCATTTGTGATAAATACTTCTCATCGTGCTTATACAGAGACCACTCAGACCAAATTCATTTACATAAATTGAGGTCATCAGACCTGACATCTGCACAAACTAATTCATCCTCAGCACCTGCTTTGAAGCAATACTGGCCTCTTAGGAGAGATTTCACAACTATATTGGTAGCGTAATTGCAGCAAATTGGTCTGCACACGCACTCAGAATGCAGCGAATTTGAGGATAATCACTGACAAGACCTGTGAGGAGTCAGCAGATGCAGCTCCAGTTCTTCTCTTCTGCGGGACTACACAGCTAATTAATAATGATATTAGGCTGATTTGTCTTCCATAAAGCCACAACACTGTGCAAAATTCAGAGACCACCATTCCTTTCGTTATTATACAAAGTGACCATTAAGTACAAGCCTAAACTAAGTATACTATCAAATTTCGCTGTATATAATTTTTCCACTTTTTACCTTTATTGCAGCTTCTTTTCAGGAGACTTGCTTTCAGTTTTTCAAAGAAATGTGCAGGGATATTTTACACACTTCCAAAGTTCAGTCTTAGAAGTTGGTTGCATTTTCTGCTTCTCACGATTCAAGTAATAACCAAACACATTCAGCAATTTTGAGGTCTGGACTGGGGTGGTCAGTCCATTGTTTTGAGAACACCAGCAGTGGCTTTGAGTTGTTAACTGTACTTTTGTCTGTTGTCTTTTCTCAGTAAGGGCTTCTTTATAGCTACACATCCTTTCAGACTCATAGTGTTGAGCGTCCTCTCACAATGGAGGGACGGACAGAAACACCTGTGGATTTTCTCAGATCTGAATCAAGAGTGAAGCTTGATTTTCTCCTCTCTCTTAAATATGAAAGCTTTTTGGTTTTTATCTGTTAGTGACATTTTTGGTGGTGTACCAGATCTTGCACTGTTGTTAGGAGTCATTTTATCTGAATCTTTAAATAATTTGAATTTCAGCATTTCATGGCAGAATGAAGGGTAGTCTCTGACTTTTAGTGTTAACTGCTATAAATGTAACTGTACAGAGATCAGCTAATGAACCTGAACATTTCAGAAGTGAATTTAAGGAGAATTCTACTGATTTTTTCAAAATGTTGGAATAATTCAATCATTGAGGTGTTAAAATGACCAGGTAGCCTGCATGTGTCTTTTTAGTGTTTATATGAAATGTTGATCATGTTAAATCGTGAAATTTGAATTTGAATTTGTTTAAAAAAAGAAAAAAAAGTCGGGTCTTAACCTACATGTAAGCTGCACATAAAAATACATTTCAGGCCAAAAGCTCATAACTAAACTACTGCAATAATGTCTTGGGCACCAAACACCTCATTCCAAACCATTTTATGTGATAACTTTCTGTCCTGGCAGGCCACAGCACTGCAGACTTCTGCATTCTGCCTCATAAAACACACCAGATTCAACTCATCAGCTAATAAGGAAGGCTTTCAAGAGTTGAAGTCATAGTGTTAGAATAGGAAAATGTCTGCGGAGCTCAGGCCTGAAAGGAACTCCGTTTGATATGCCTGTTTTAGAGGCACTAAACTCTTCAGACATCCTGACCGTAAACAATTCGAACTCTGTGTTTCTCTAGAACAGAGCATTTCACCACAAACCACTCTGAATGACTTTCTCTATATCCTAATGATTGTGTGATGCTAAAAACAGTTTGAGTTTATCCTTTAACCCCTTGTTTCTCATTTCCAGTTGTCTTTACCACACAGAAGAAGACAGGTTCAGTGTCAGACTCAAAGTTGGTTTCCAAGAATTCCAAAGAGGGTATTTGATGCAAAATATCGCCGGAAATTTATTATGAATAAATAGAAATACAAAATGAAATTTTGCAGTAATAGCCTGAAGTCCATAAACATCACATTAATAACTATTAGGAGCCCAGGATAGAGCAAGCTTGGTTGGACTGATAGGCCCCATTGGCGGCTGAGTGTCAAGGTGCCAACTAAGGTGCCAACTGAGGTCAATGACGGCATTGCTGCTCTGCCTTCCTTTCTGTCAGGCATCTCAGTCACAGATTTATAGGGTGGCACCAATCACCTATAGGGGGCGTACACTCATAAAGCCAACAAAAGAGAAATGACTCTTATTATTACGGTTACTATTACAATCCAAAGCCCATATCTGCATTTTGTACTGATATCACTCGTCAATTCTATTATGTGTTCTATCATCCTCCCATCTTCTCATAAAAATCCACTGATTTTTATACTCCTTAGATTTTTAGGTCCAAGCACTCAAATCTGGAACAACCCAACTGCACATATTGTCATCCCTCCGTCGTCCTGTAGACGCCCATAAATTTCATTATTTCTTGAATTTTCAAAATACAACTATCACATCAGGTGCTGAACAAAAGCAAATGACTGCATTTTTTTTTGCAGCCAGCAAATTTGTTAGAAAAATTAAGCTCTTGACTGGAAGCGCATAATTGCACTTGTTTTTTTTTTTTTTTCATCCTCCCACAGAAACACTTTCATTTTGATACTGTTGGAATTGTCAGCTAGATCCATCAACCTCTGTGTAGATTTAACTATGTCAAAGCCCATAACTTCTTTTTATACTAACACACTCATCTATCTAGCCTTGCTATGTTCTTTTTCATCCCACAATCCTTTCACAGACACCCACTGATTTTGATCATCCTTGACTGTTTGAGCTAGACCCATCAAACCAGATAGAAAGATTCTAATAGCCAAAAGGCAAATGACTAAAGTTCCTGCTGAGAGCACTCAACTATTTAACCGTTATCCTCTTCAACCATCTCACACAAATCCGCTGATCTTGAAGGATTAAACAACATAGAAAAGTTTTTTTTTGAACAAAGCTCACCCCTACACTCTTCTAGGCCTAATGAAATGTGAAATAAAAGGCATATTCGTAATTTTTTTATATTTTAATTGATAGACTCATGTATTGTGTATTTAAACTTTGCAAGTTTATTAGTAATACTCTTATTTCAGAGTTATGTGGAAATAAAAGTTATGCTATTTGTTTTTCTTTGTGGCATCTAGGTAGATACAGCCAAGCAAGTTTTCCCATTGGTTAGGACTTTTAAATCACTGAATTCAGGTGTTCCAGTCATTTCCATGGCCACAGGTGTGTAAAACCAAGCACCTTGGCCTGCAGACTGCTTCTACAAACATTAGTGAAAGAATGAGTCGCTCTCAGGAGCTCAGCTCAGTGAACAGCGTAGTACCGTGATCGGACGCCACCTGTGCAGCAAGTCCAGTCATGAAATTTCCTCACTACTAATTATTCCACAGTCAACTGTCAGTGGTGTTATAACAAAGTGGAAGTGATTGGGAACGACAGCAACTCGGCCACGTAAAATGACAGAGCAGGGTCAGCAGATGCTGAGGCGCATAGTGCACAGACTTTCTGCAGAGTCAATCACTTCAAACCTCCAAACTCCATGTGGCCTTCAGGTCAGCTCAATAACAGATAGAGAGCTACCTTAATTTGCACCTGTTGCTGATATATGCGTTGAGTTGTGCAGCTAGAAGAGCAATGGCAGTAGAATTGGACACTCTGGAGCAGCAGCACATGAGCTTAAGTTCACCAAGCCCAATGCTAAGTGGCAGCTAGAGGGGTATAAAGCCAACATTGAGCTGTGGAGCAGTGGAACTGTGTTCTCTGGAGTAATGGCGCTAATCCAATACCTTTGAGATTAACTGAAATGAAGTTTGTGACCCAGAACTAAACATCCAATATCAGTACCTGATCTCACTAAGGCTCTTGTGGTTGCATGTAATCAAATCCTCACAGCAATGTTCCAACATATAATGCAAAGTCTTCCCAGAAAAGTAGAGGCTGTTACTGCAACAAAGGGTGGACAAACTCTCTTGACTTCAGAAGAAATGAGTAGGTGTCTACAAAATTTGGACATGATTGACTGGTTTTGCGGGCAAGGACTAAGCCTGCAGTCTTAAAAACAGACAGTTCTCCAATGGCCCTTTAGTAAAGGGGGTGGTTCTATTTAGAACCATGAGTTCTATGTAGAACCTTTTCATGCTTAAATAGTTCTTTACATGTTAAAATGGTTCTTCAGACTCACAGAAGATGTGTTGTATATGATTCTATATAGAACCTCTTTGAAAATGTTTCTCTATAGCACCAAAAATGCTTCTGCTATTGTTATGATCGTTCTATTTAGAACCACAAGTTCTAGACTTAAATGGTGAAGTTGTTCTACAGACTGATGGAGAACGTGTTGCATATGATTCTGTATACCTTTTTGAAATTGGTTCTACATAGCACCAAAAGGGTTCTGCTATTGTTATGATGGTTCCATTTAGAACCATGAATTCTACATAGAACGTCTAATGCTTAAATGGTTATTAGCATGGTGGAATGGTTCTTCAGATTGATGGAGAATGTGTTGCATATGTTTTTAATTAGAACCCTGGTTCTACATCACATCGAAAAGGGTTCTTCTGTTACAATGCCAAGCTTGTACCAACAGAAGGAACCTTTTCGGTGCTATATAGAACAACATTCAACACGTTCTCCATCAATCTGAAGAACCATTCCACCATGGAAAGAACCATTTAAGCATTAAATGTTCTATGTAGAACTCATGGTTCTATATAGAACCATTGCCTTCACTAAAGAACCCTGAAAGAACCATCAAGTTTGAGAGGGCAGTGTAGGACTGAACTGTAGCGGCAGTGGAGTTTTCTGTCTAGTCTTGGGCTTAAACGAGGTCTGGGAAACTGACTCATCCTTGAATTGGTCTCGTTGGGAACATAACGGTCCTCGCACCACCACACCTGCTTTAGGAGCACAACTCTCACGCGCATAGCAGGACTTCCTTTTGCAACTCGTAGGTAGAAGTGGAAGGTGGTGCGTGTGCGTTAGTGCGTGCGCTGAGCTCCTCTCCCTCCCTCTCTCTCCCTCTCTGCCTCTCTCTCTCTCTCCTCCCCGGCAGAGGCAGCGCGCTCCTCTCTGCTCTGCGCTCCGCTCTGCCGGAGGATCCACTCGCCGCGAGCAGCTTTCTGGGTGCTCAGCCCTCCAAATGGCTCTCCCGCGACCCCGCGCAGCCTCTTCAGCGCCCCAGTGACGCACGCCGCTGTGCCCCTCCCCGCGCCTTTTTTGTGTGTTTCTTCTTCTTTTTTCTTTTTTTGGTTTCTTTTTAAACCCCCGCTTTAAACTTTAAATGCCCCGTCCTCAGCGCGCTCCCGCTGCGGGGCCATGCTGAGCCACCGCCGCGCGGCTCCTCTGCTGCTGGCCCTCAGCGCGCTCACCGTCGCCAGACTGGCGCGCGCCTGGAGCGACGACGACCTGCTGCTGCCGCCCGTCAACTCCACCGCGCGCTTCCTGGCCAACCTGGAGGTGGATGTAGCTTACGCGAGAGGCTCCTCCACTTCGGCCGCTTCTTCCACCTCCTCGTCCTCTTCCTCCGCCTCCTCCACCGCGACCTCCTCCGGCGCGTGCAACGTGAGCGTGGAGCGGCTGCCCGCGCGGCTGGTGGCGCGCTGGGACGGCGCGGTGGGCTTCCGCTGCGACGTGCTCGTCTACACGACCAACACGCACGGCAAGGCGTTCTTCTCGGCCGCCTTCAGCCGCGCCGTCTCGCCCGTCTTCATCGAGCACGTGGGGCTCGCGGGCGGTCAGCAGGAGCTGCGGCTCTGCGTGGGCTGCGGCGGCGCGGGAGGAGCCCGGCAGCACCGGAGAGCCGGAGCCGTGCGCTTCTGCTGCCTGGACTTCGCCCTGGACGAGCTGAAGGGGGACCGGAGCTGGAGGCTCAACCGCAAGCCCATCGAGTCGACCCTCGTGGCGTGTTTCATGACTCTGGTCATCATCGTGTGGAGCGTTGCTGCCCTCATCTGGCCGGTGCCCATCATCGCGGGCTTCCTGCCCAACGGCATGGAGCAGAGAAGACCCCGATAAGGGGAAGATGCGCTAAAGGGGCTCACCGGGCCAACAGGCTGAAAACATGCGATTCTTTCTAAAGCTCGATTCGGTGTGGACACGCGCGGACTGAGCTTCTCTACTAGCCTAGCTGGGATTTGTTTTATAAATCTATGAAGTAGAGAGTAAAATAGCCTGTTCTGTTCATTCAGGTGTCCCTGCAAATGTTTGTAACGTTTTTTTATTATCTTGAAATCTCTTCAAGTTTGTCGAGACCCGTTTTTTAAGCGTTAGCACTAAACAGAGTGAGCATTTAGAAACATGAGCAAGCCTGTTTTGTATTGTTGTTGCCTGCTGTGCGCCTAAAGGCCAGCTTATCACACCTGTATTTGTAAGAGCCAATAAAATGTGTTTAGAAAGTTCACCTGTGGAAAACACTCGTGTTTCTCGGCGGGCCGCTGTTTTGTGCTACCGCGTGGAAATGTCCTACCGCCCCACATGAAACTAGGCAGGATGTTCTGACGGGCTAGGTGACCTTCTCAGAAAACGCGACCAAATAAAAGGATATTTTGATTGCCTAAATCACAAGATCAGGGAGTAGGTCATCATATTAATCCGAGTCTGTGCGGAATTAACATTTAAAACACAACTAAACGTTTGAAACCTAAAGCTACTGTACTAGAACTCATTCGCGCGTTTCACCAATATTCACCAATATTTCTACACAACTAAATCGCTGAGGTGTAAAGTGCTTCGGAGTGCCGGGGTGTGAAATGTATCACCTCAGGTTGGTTTACAGTGGTGCTGATAGGAACCAGGCATCACGATGTCTACAGCACAGTTTCATTTACCGTCCAAAACCACCAGTGAATCGGTGTCTTCAGGGCTTTTGTGTGTACTAATGGTCAAATAGTGGTAAATATACAGGAGTGTGTTTTATTTTTTGAGCTATTTTGCTTGTAACTGCACGCATTTGTTTGAACTATTTCGCCTTATGGGGGTGAACCTCGCATGTATCCCTCCGCCATGAACCCATTAAAAATACGGTTAGACCAAAATCTCTCAAAACTACAGTAAAGCAGTGTCTGAGATTCAGGCAGCATATCTGTAACGATTCTGAGCAACAGTTCTTGTGTTGTAGTTTTTGTGGTCCACAGTGAACCAAAGAAAAATCGACAGAATTTCCTTTTATAATGAAGAATGGCTAAATCGCCTCACTTCCCATTGGCGGAGAGAGGGTGGAGCCTGAGCCTACCTGAGAGAGAGAGAGAGAGAGAGAGAGAGAGAGAGAGAGAGAGAGAGAGAGAGACTGACTAACTTCTCCACTCCAGGAAGTGAACCCTCTCGGGAGAGAAGCAAGGATTTCAGTTCAGCTTTAATGGCTCAGTCTTACTGAGCTACAGGGAGCAGAATAAATAATGCGGAGTTTGAGTTTCAGCCTCGTGTTTCTTCTGTCTGGAGTTCTGCGGTGGATCTCAGTCTCAGGTAAATCGCCTTTACTGTCCACAGCAGCGCTGCTGGCCGCCACGCTCCGCTGTAGCTCAGTCGACCGCAGGCCCCCGGAGACTAATGACGGCCGTGACCCTGGTCGGTGGAAACGGCCTGCTTATTATAACTGTATTGTGTAAGCGCTCATACCTAAAACACCTGGTTTAGTTCTTTATCCTGTTCAATATTAAAGACACTAAACGTTTTTGTTGATTAAAGATGGCTCGTCTGCCAGTTACAGCCTGCATTATCACAGAGGTTCGTCTCAGAGGGAGGGAGTGAAGTTAGAGAGGAGGTTAGAAAGTTTATATAGTTTGTGCTCATCTTGAACTGGGCCTGAACAATAAACGTCCTGGTTAAATAGAGTTGAACGGAAGTTTAACTCTCCCTCTACTGTGATTTCATCATCCACTCATCTGAGCGTCCTTCAGGAGGCAGCTAATGTCTCTATAAACCACAATGGATTGTGTGTACAGGTCTTTAGTGGTGTCACAGCGGGTCAGTGGCTCCATGAAGTATTTGGACTTTTTTTGCTATTCAT
The DNA here is from genome assembly GCF_015220715.1 of Pygocentrus nattereri. Taxonomy (NCBI): domain Eukaryota; kingdom Metazoa; phylum Chordata; class Actinopteri; order Characiformes; family Serrasalmidae; genus Pygocentrus; species Pygocentrus nattereri. The sequence goes on along the minus strand of NC_051213.1, from coordinate 34,050,431 downwards.
AAATGTGTTAAGTTCATTGTGTTAGGAAACAACTTGGCAAACCGAGTGACGTGTATTATAAACAGATCATTCCAACACTGTAAATTTGCTTTGGGCAAAGTACTTATTCAGAAGGCAGCTGCTTCAGGTTGTTATCGCTGGAGGAGTTTCTTTGCAGGCTTCTTCAGGCTTGCATCCAAAGTGTCTTCATGCACTTCTGAGCTTGTGATCACGTCAATGAATACAAGCTCACTGACACCTCTGTAAAAACAAACAAACAAAAAATGGTACAGTAGGCTCTGGCCAGTTTAGTAGGAATTCATCAAATTTTATTTTGTTCAAGATTTTCAAAATCGTCCTAAAGAACTTGATTAAAGGGGAATTTTATCTTTTTTTTTTCAATTTTCTTCATAATTCAGTGGTTGAAATGTAAGCAGAGTCATTGAGTGGTTTGGTGTTCTAGAGGAACTTGCTGAGTTGTTCATAGTGGAGATGATGATGGGAACTAAAACCACTCATCATCTGATGCCTGACGCACTGTTTCACAACTGCCCTGCAATGAATTGTTAACCTAAAGTGTATTTTCTAAAATACATCCAGAGCGGAGGCGTTCATGAGGGCTCTGCGAGGAAAATAGTAGCCTTATTTATGTATTTATTGACTTGATTGCGCCGTTGTGCCACTGTGCCATCCGGATGTCCCAGCACTGAGATAGGACGGGACCGTTTCAGCTCACTCCCACTGTTCATAAAGACTCGGTCAGAAACGGCCTCTACCAGTGCAGTTTCTAAAGATTTACCGTCCAGTCTTCAAACAGAGATCCTCTTAGCCTCTATTTGGTATTTAGCTTATTAAATAATAAACACTGTTTGACCAGAGGAGGATGGGTCTCCCCTTGTGAGTCTTGGTTCCTCCCAAGGTTTCTTCCTCCAGACTGAGGGAGTTTTTCCTTGCCACCGTCGCCTCTGGCTTCCTCACTGGGGGATATATGTTGAAACTGTGTGTTTTCAAACTTCTGAAAACTGCCTTGTGACAAAATTGTTGTAAAAGCGCCATACAAATAAACTTGGATTGAATTGATTGATTGGATTTACAACTATTTATCTGTACCTGTATTACAGGTGTAGGTTCGCTGGTCGTTTTAGATGGTATATAAAGTGGCTGTATTTGAGTTGCAGACATTGACCCCTGGGTCTTATCTGTAGTACTGTAAAGAAGTCTTGAGTGTGCAAGTTTCTCTATGATGAAGTTTTAAAGTACTTAGTTTTTGGGGCTGCTGCTCCACGAGAACTCTCTGAATTCATAAACCTTTTTCGACTTTTCACATGAAGCTTTCCAACCACTAACATACAGTCATGTGCAAACATCACATGACAGTTTATTGATGTAAGTGTAAGTAAGTTAAGGTATTCCCTACAGAGAGCACACGACTGCACAGTGTAATGCACCATTGCTGTTTACTTGCTGAATTGAACATGTTGGCGAAATAAATAAAAATTTCATATTAAAATTAGCAGAAGCCCAGCATGTTTAAGATGCCTGTTGAGGAACTTCAAATAACTTATTTTCAAAGATGAAAACAACAGAGCAAATGTCATTTGACCAGGGTGTTAAAGGACCGTGTCTCTTAGGACACCAGACAGTTAGATATTTTACTTGTTCTTTGTGAAGAAGATTTTCCTTTTTGGATAAAGTGCATTTCTGTTACTGAAGAACGCGAAATGCCTCTTTAAAAATGGTCCTCTTGTTTGCTTTTCCCATTTTTTTCTGCTACATTTGGTGGAATAATTTAATGCAAAGTTATATTTAGAGGTTTTTTGCCTATAGAGACATGATGTCATGGCCTGTCATCCAGATTGTGCTGTATGCTAAACAGACTGTCAGAGGCTTAAGAGGAGATTACTTTTATTCATCGCGTAAATCTGTTTATACACATCACGTTGCAGCACACAGGCCCATTTCTAGAAATTAAGACATCGCCTAACACTTAAAACTGCTTTCTGGAAGTATGATAAAGAGTGTTCTACAAAGAACACTGAATTATACTCTTCATGACTACAGACTAAGCCTTACTGAAAAAGTTTAAAAAGGTTTAAAGAGTGAATCAACCAGCAGACACAGAATTGCTCACATGGACGTGTCAGTGATGTCAGGAACTGTTTACATAAGGAAACCACAGCAGATGTTATAGATGGATAGTTTGATTCTACAGGAAATGAGTGATTTCTGATTTATGATACAGTGTGGTTGTTCTTAGTGTGGCTGGTGCTACGGCTTCATTAAACTTGCTCACTTGCTACGGCTTCATTAAACTTGCTCACTTTTGGGAAATGCGGTTAGTGGGAAGCGGAAGCTCATTGAATGAGCCCCTGAAATAATATACATCTGTTGAGTTTTGACATTTCATTTAAAAAATCTGAAAAAGAATATTTCTGCTTGCCCTCTCTTAATGCACTGCGTGGCTTTTTGCGTTGTCTTGTTGGAATATCCATCACTTGTTGTGATGTCACTCCTTTGTGGGGGAATTCCACCAGTTTAAAAAAAAAATCTGTGTAATGCAGTGACTAATATGTAAACAAATTCGTTCAGTATGGTTTGATGTGAAATAGTTCATTATAATGAAATGTACTGACTCTGATTCTTCTTTACAGTGGTGGTGGTGGGAACCAGAGATCACCATGTCTACAACACAAATATAGCTGTTTTGTTTACTATAGAAACTGACCAGTGAACTCAAACGTGCCTTCTAAAGTTTTTTTTTATATGTAATGTTGGTTATAGTGAAATAGTGGTAAACCTAGAAAAAGAAACTGAAAAGATTTCTTTCTGCCCTGTTTTTCCTTTACAGCGCCCTTTCCAGCGTTTTTATGCCAAAACCTTATTGCAATATTATTGTAAAAGAGTCAGGTATCAGGCAGTGTAGTCATAACATTTCATAACTTTTTGTTATGTAGCTTTTCGAGGCGTTAAAAGCTTCAGGTGTCTTGCTTCCATCTTGACCACTGTGAATAGTTTTGAATGGGTACGTTTCACATCAAATCACTCCTTATGACTCCCTTATTTACATTTTAAGCATTGTGTACATCCATGTAACTGGCAATTTATTATGGGGAGTGGGAATAGAAGGGATATTGAGGTCTATGTGATTGTGTATTCTGATGCCTTAAGTCTCTTTGTGGCCTGAAATATAGCAGAAACGGGGAAAAGTTGGGAAGATGGAGGATGTGACTAAACATCATGGAAACACATGATGAGTGTTTTGGATCTCAGTAGTATAAGGAGTGCAGTCATTCTCTTTGACTGAGTTGTTTCTTAGGTCAGCTTGAAATGAGCAGGGGGATAGTGGGTATAATGTGTTTGTGGCTTTTCTTCAGGGAATCTGACGCTCACCATAACCCCTCGCAGTGGTGCCACCGTCCACATCAACAGAAGTCAGACTGCACAGTCAAAGTGTGAAGTTTGTATTGGAAAGTTGTGCCAGCACTCTGTGACTCTCATAAACAACACAGAGGTGGTATTCAACTGTGCACATCCAGAGGACATCTTCACAGTGGAGATTGTTAAACAGATCGGTAGGCAAATGTAAATAATATAACTACAAGGCTGCACTTCATCATCAATCGTTATTGGGATATTATCCTTTACATTACTGTTATCAGAGACCGCTGCAATGTACACATTTGTGGAAAATCACACATGGTTTACTGTGTAGTGTAAAAGTATGAATTTATGTGGCTGGCTTACTTACTTTTGCGTTTTCCCCCAGTTTGTTCCAAGACATGCAATGAGAATATCACCTCAGAGGAGTATCCCTCTCTTCAAAACTTCAGCCGCACATTCACTTGGAATGTATCCACCCAAGCCCAGAAGGCTTTCAGCTTGAACTTCACCAAAGCTGGTTTAAGGCAGATCCGACCCACGGAGAGCTGTCAAGACAAACATGTCTACACGGTCTCCGCAGGCAGGACCACACTTGGGAGATTTTGTCGCCATGGGACCATCAAAGGGATGAAGGTGTCTAACGAAGGCAGTGTGTCTTTGCAGGTGCCTGGAAAGGGACAGATGGACCCAACAACCTTTGACATTTCAGTGGGAGATCACATACCATGTATTTAAGTTTTACTTCTATACAGTTAAACCTTCCAGTGAAATAACAGGAATGAAATGAAGGACTAGAAAGCAAGTAGAACCAATGCCGTCCCTGTTTGAGCTGAATTAGTTTTATGTGAGGAGATGCTGTAATTTGATTGGTTACAGGCAAGCTCTGTCATTTTAATCCAGTACAAATCTGCAATCTCTGTAGTTTTGTGAAGTCTGCTAAAACATAACAACTAACAACACCACCTCTTTATTTGGTGGTGGAAGACAAGACTAACCTGTAAAATGGAGCTTGACTTGCCTCATTTTTTTGTGAAAATGAAAGAGAAAATGAAATATGTTGGCAGTCACAAACAGGTCAGACTGAAACATCACAGCTCAGATGTACATATCACTCAATAACTACTACAACACAGAACATGGCTAGTTTTGTTATTACATTACTGTTGCTGAGTGAGCTCCAGGTTTATTCAGTGTGGCATTTTTAAAGTATTGCTGATATTACATCACTTATATTAGAGAAATTCCCAGGATAAAACTAAATCAGTTCGTCAGTGTGTTATTTTCTGTGTGATACTGCCATATATATATATAATGTGTGTGTGTGTGTGTGTGTGTGTATCATCGTGTGTGTGTGTATGCATGCATGTATGTATGTCTATATATATATATATATATATATATATATATATATATATATATATGAAAAATATATACACACTGGAGATCAAAACAACAATTTCCTAAATGTAAAGGTCACTGTGTAGTCCTATGTGAATTTGTGCTAACAGGGGTAAAAGAGCAGTATTTTAAGCTTATGTCATGAGTTGTATATATTCTAAAGCAAAGTATAAAAAACTTAAATGAGATAAGTGAAAAAAAACACTGATCAAATTTAGAGAACACTTTCAGATACCTGCTAGTTATTGGTGTTAATCTGGTACCTGGTGCTAATTTTCTTAATTATCTGATTAACCGTATTTAACTGGCAGCCCAACTGTCCAGTTGAGCCGTTCCAAAGTGACTAAAACCCTCCGGCAGCAGGTTGTCCAGATGGAGACCAAAGGGGTGACCCTCTCAGCCATAGTGAGAGAAGTTGGTCATTCCGAGTCTGTGATTTCCAGAGTATTGCATCTTTACAACATCACAAACTCATTCAAGTCACCCAAGAAGGCTGGGCGCCCAAAAAAGACAAATGCAAGAGAGGACAGGATAATGCAGAGAATCTCCATGGGTAATCGGTTCAACACTGCAGCTGGAATTGCTCGCCAGTTCACCACTGAACAGGGTAAGGAACTGTCTCGTCATACAGTGTCTCGACGTTTAAGAGCACTTGGACTGAAAGCCCACTCTGCAGTGACCAAACCTCTCATTAGCAGAAAGAATCAAAAGGCCAGACTAACCTTTTGCTGAGGAGCATGTTGTGTGGTCAGAGGAGAAGTGGTCCAGAGTTCACTTTAGTGATGAAAGCAAGTTTCATTTATTTGGGTCTGATGGGAAACATGTTCGTCAACAAACTGGGGAAAGACTGAACCCAAAGTGTGTAAAATAAGCCGGGAAAAGGTGGAGGAGGAAGTGTCATGGTTTGGGGAATGTTTTCGGCAGCAGGAGTTGGACCTCATACAGCTATATGGCAGAGTGAATGCAAGTGTGTATCAGAACCTTCTTCACCAACATGTGATTCCTTCCTTGCGTTCATCACTCAAGCAGCTAGCAATTTTCATGCAGGACAATGCCCCCTGCCACACAGCAAAATGGGCAAAGCAGTTCCTTGAAACTGAAAACATTGAGATGATAAAATGTCCAGCCCAGGGTCCTGATCTAAACCCATTAGAAAACGTCAGGAAAATCCTTGGTGACAAAGTTACGGTCAAGAAACTGAACTGTGGAAGAGACTGCATGAAGAGTGGACCAAAATCACACCGGTGCAGTGTGGGAGACTAGTGATGTCTTGGGCTGCAGATGTCATTTAATGATCATTCAAAGCAGCGGACTGTATGCTTCCTACTGATTAGTGACTGTTGTAACCCTCAGGAAATTTAGTTGTAATCTTTCTCTGTGCTGCAGTCTTCACTGTTATCTACTTTTGATCATTGTGTTTTCTGCAAAATAAAGGTTTTATGTTGAAGTACCTTGGTTATTTTGTAAAACACTGTTCTAGTGACATGGTATACCCCTAACAAAAAATCCTGACCAATGAAGATTACATTATTTCTGAAAAAACATCAAGTGTTCATAAATGATCTATTTTTGGTCTCCAGTGTATATTTGTGTGTGTGTGTGTGTGTGTGTGTGTGTGTGTATGTATGTGTATATATATATATATATATATATATATATATATATATATATATATATATATATATATATATAATGTTTATTTATTTCACACACACACCGATAGAGACAGGTGTATAAGCAATCTCTATGCTCATTGTCTTACAGTGCTTCCGATTATCCAAGTTAGCCTGCCAGAGGAAGAATCATCACAGGAATTCCTCTCCCCAAACTACCCAGACAGCTTTCCTGACAATGATTTAGTGACATGGTCCTTCAGAGTCCCTCCTAAATACTACACAACAGTGCGTATTCAAAACTACACTGATCCCAAGTGCCAAAGGAAGGATGCACGACTGGAGTACCAGTTGTATTTCAAGAGAGTGGTGAAAAAACTGAGTGAAACCCAGCTGTCTGAGTACCAGGGCTCCTTCAACCTTTCCCTGCAGAACTGTCCGATGCAGCCCTCCTCTGCTCTCTCGCTCCATTTCAGCATCTCTGCTATCAAGAGAGGCAGTGAAGGTTAGTACCAAGCTCTTTCCTTTTGTTTATACTGCCTGTAGGTTTGTGATAAATGAGATGTCTGCACCCAGTGACTAAACCAGTCAGTCAGTCTAGAGTCAGGGCTTTTTCAGAGCTTTTTTCAGACACATCCAGTGAGCAAGCTCTGCTGTTTGTGAAGTCATGTCGTTAGCAGTGCCATGGTGTGGTTTTGCCAACCTGGAGAATGGTGGCATTATTCATCACTCAAAAGGGATACTTTTTCAGACAAAGGCACAATCCCTTTTAACCCCTTGCCCCTACCACTTGGCCCTTATCACTCCATTTTGCATGCTCATGCCTAGGGGTAGGGTGTCCTGAGTTTTGTTGATAGAGGGGTAGGGCGAAGAGTTAGGGCTACCTGGCCCTCCAGACGGAAGTTTTTCATAGACACATCCAAACAGTGTGTTTTGAGAAAAAAAAAAACTGGCAAGATGGCTGCGTGAGAGACCAAAGAAACCCAAAAATGTAAGGTTTTTTTCCTCTGTTAAAAATTACAATAACCATTGTATTGTCTTTGTTTAATAAGGTTGCCTACAGAGCACCACCAGTAGCCTGTTAATGAATTAATGTTCTATTTCATAGGGAAAGATTTCAACCACTACCCCTTGTAACTCTGTTCCAAGGGGCAAGGTGACACCTGTAAACAAGGGGAGGGGTAAAAATGAGAAATGGGATTGGACTGAACTGTGCCACCCAATGTTTTTAACTATATTACATTTGCGTGTTAAGCTCAGTGAACTATATAATTCTACAGCATTTAATTGTGTCTCTGTCTTTTAGTCTCAGAGCTTTTAATGTTAGTGTACCATAATTTCTTGCCCTGTTTAAAACCACTGTTTTTTTTCCCTGAAGATCACTGGCTTGATTTCTGAACTCACCTCCTTTTTCACTGCTCATGCGTATACATGTTCAAACAGTATAATGGGCATTGTTGACCTGCTTTTTTGCTAAACCAAGCACAGACTTGCTGTTGAGGGGTGTAGTAATGATTCACATAGATGGCTCAAGTTCCTGTTGGCTCGTCATGAGGGTAATTTTGGAAGACCCTTGTTTTATGACTCAGTTGTTAGGAGAATAACCAGAAAGCACACCCTTTAAGCAAACAGTCTTGTTGGTTTTTGAACAATGAACAGCTGACTCTCCTGTATCGTTTAAACAATTATCAAATGTTTACATATGCTGTATGTCCAGAAGTTTGTGGACACCTCCTAATTCAGTCTTTTCTCTGACATGATGGGAATGCTTTACTCTATATTGCACTCAAATTCTCAAAGCAATATGTGATCATTCAGCCACAAGAGCATTAGTGAGCTCAGGCACTGATGTTGGATGATCAGTTTAGGATGACAAACGCCACTCTAGCTCATCCCAAAGGTATTAAATGGAGCATCATTACTCCAGAGAACACAATTCCACTCCTCATCAGCCCAGTGCTGGGGGTCTTTACCCTACTCTAGCTGACGCTTGGCATTGGCATTGGCATTTGGCCTTACGCTGATGAGCAGCTGATTCAGAGCATAACATGCTATTGGCAGCACTTTTCTTGGGGGGGTTATACAAGCTGTGTGTGCAATTGAATGCTTGTCAACAAGTCTTTTGCAAAGTACTCTATTTATGGGACCTTCAGTGGTAAAAACCTTTGTGCTCACCATAAAGTACCTAGAGTAATAGATTAAAGTAATCGAGTGCCTGGATACGTTTTTGTCAAATAGTGTTTCTAAAATGTTGTTTCTATGCTTTTGATATCACATGTTTCTGGCTTGCTGGTTGTCAATCTTCATCTGTCTCTGTTGCAGTGCGATGTAATGTAGATCTGAGGAAGGAGAAAGAGCTGCAGATACATATAAAGAAAAGGAAACCAAAATCAGCCTGCGTCTTAAAACTAAATTCACAGATCCAGGAGACAGCCACAATCTTTTCGTCAAGGATCTCGTACCTATCATTCTATGACTGCGCAGAGGAGGACCTGCTGTTAAACATAAACCAAAACATAGGTAGGGTCTTGATGCCAACTATAAACCAGTTATGTTAATGCGTGTTAACCTGTTAATGGCTAAATGCCTCATCTGAAAATGGAAATACAGCTGCATTACACAGCTTCATTTTGGAATTTTAGGATGTAATTTTTGGCCAAAACAAATTCTTGGGCTATTTTCAGGCATTACAAATCCCCAAAACATGGCAAATAATATCTGAATGGTTCCAGAATAATCACATGGAATCAGATTTGAGATGTCTTGATGCATTCGCTTGTGTCTTAAAGAATCATCATCTAATTAGAGATTTTACACCTCTGTAACCAACGTTTATTTCATGTATGAGTAGTAATTGAATCTCTGGTTATCTCTTATCCACAGCCTGTCAGCAGCAAACAGACTGTGCACCTCCTGAATTTTCTCTAAGGGTCCCTGTGCTAGAGAAGTGTCTCCTGGGAGTTCTGCAGCAAGTCACTTGGCGTCTGTACGTCCCACAGCATGGCGCAGTGGAGCTGATGTTTCCCTTGGGCAGCCAGCAGCAGTCTCTGGCTGGCCAGACGTGCAACAGCAGCGTACTCCTCACCGTGACTGAACATGAGCAGGGGAACATCACTGTTGGGCAGTTTTGTCCTCAGGGGCCCATTCACAAAGTGCAGATCCGATCCAACATCACAGTGACTGCCTCCCCTGTAGACAGCAATGACCTGCGGCAGATAACGTATGCCCTTTTAAAGGGTTCTTTCATGGAAACAATAAATGGTAAACAAACCCCACAGAAGTTACTTTGAGTTGTGAGTTTATTAAGTACACCTACCTTGTGCCTGCATTTTATGAGGTACAACTACCATATAGGTACAGTGTGAAGAGACCACTAAAGGACCACATATTATTTGGGTGGGATGGTGGACCATTCTTGACACTACCATGTTGGTGTCACTGCTAGGTTGAGATTAGTCCCCTAGTCAAAGACCGTGAGCCAGTAGTGTTTGTTGAAGATGATTAAGTATTCCTTGACTAAGACAAATTGTGCATTGAAAAGGCTTGACTCAGTGTACTAATTTGGTAGGTGTGTCAAAGCAAAGAATACACCAATATGGGCATTGAGCTGATGGCAGTATCTGATATTTCCCATGCTGATATGTAATTATAATAGAAACTGGAACCATATCGACATGGATTAGAATGACACAGAAGTGTAAGATTTATTATAAGGTTATTCAATGCAATAAAATAAATGAAATGTAAATGTTTTTGCACGGTAGTCCAGCATCACATTGTATCTGATCAGTCTGACGCCATTAACTAGCAATTAAGATATCGATATGATTCAATGTTATAGCGCATCCCTGTGCCTGATGCACTCATACCAGTATGACACACTGATATGTCACTACCATGATGGTGTCACTGCTGTGCTGCGAATTGTCTCCTATTCAGCAGTGGTGCTTTAATGATATCTTTCTACTGGTGAATGGGTAGAGGGTGGGTGGATATATTGGACAGCAAAACATGGGCTATGGTCAGTGAACCTACAATACTGTGCAAAATTCAGACAATACCCTTCCTTCAAGTAATTCCCACAGAAATGTAACCTGTAATAAAGTTCCCTTTCGCACAGCACTGTATATGTGTAGGTGGGTGTTTCTTATAAAATGGGCATTGGAAGTACCTGGAATACTGAAAACTATATATAGTCATAGTTTATAGTATTATGTTCAGATGGTTAACGCAACACTTGCTTTCTCTTTTCAGAGCACTACATTTTCACCGTCTTGCCGAAAAAGGACACGTCAGTGCTGTTGGCCACTCCAGCATGGCCGGTGGGAATGAGGCCATACTCCACGGTCTCCTGGATTGTCTCTTTTCCTTCACAGCTTGAAGCTCAAGTGGTGTTTACCAACGTCAGCCAGGTCAGTTGTCCGAATCAACACAAAGGCATAAAAGTGCAGAAGCAGGGCTCCCGTGACGAGACTTACAGTTGGAGGATTGGTGAGAAGCTTAAGGATGTGGTGGTGGAAGAAAGCTTCTATCTCAATATGTCTAACTGCCGGCCGTCGAAAGGATCCTTCAGTGTGGTCAGCCAAATCACGTTACTCAAGCGCAAAAGTAAGAAACCTGTAGTCGAAATGTTTACATAAATCAAACAGTGCTTCGCTGTTACTAGATGGCAGTTTTCTTCATGTAATTCTTCTGTCTCATGAAAAATTTCACAGTCTTCTAAGCTGGAGTCTAGTACAACACCCATGCTAAGCTTATTACTTGCAAACATTTCCACTACTGAGGAGATAACTGACTTGTATCATTACATTGATTTATCACTCTGCTCAGGCTTTAGCAGAGCTCAGTAAAGCTGAGATTAATAACTGATCACATTGGTTTATCAGTCTACTTAGGCTTTAGCAGAGCTCAGTTAACACTGAGATTAATAACCGATCACATTGGTTTATCAGTCTACTCAGGCTTTAGCAGAGCTCAGTAACGCTGAGATTAATAACCGATCACATTGGTTTATCAGTCTACTCAGGCTTTAGCAGAGCTCAGTAACACTGAGATTAATAACTGATCACATTGATTTATCCGTCTACTTGGGCTTCAGCAGAGTTTGTCTAAAGAGCATGTTAGCTACACGCCACGGACTGATTTTAAAATAATAACTGTTTCTTTTGAATATTTTTTTATTTAGTTTATTTAGTGGGTAAGCATAAAAGTGTCCTCCTAAAAATGTAAAAAGTAGCTGTATTGTAAATCCTGCCTTTTCAAAATGTAACTTGGACTGAATACAGTTTAATTCTGTATTTTGACTATGCACTCCCAATGTATTCCATTACGTTCCAACCCTGATTTTTAAGATGCAAACAAAATCATTCCGAGTGATTCCAGAGAAGCTTGCAGAGTCAGAAATGTTCATACTGGTGGTGGAAAAAAAACAAATGTACTTAATGCCTCATTACAGAAAGGTACATGTAAGACATTGTAAGGCAAAACAGTCCCCAAAGAAAACCTTTTTTTCCCAGATTCACCATTACTCTAATATAACATACAAAAACAGACAGGTAGGATAACTTGTCGTTTTGGACAGGAAATAAAATGGCTAGATTTGCCTTATAGACATTGCAACCTCCTGTTGCCGATACTATGAAGAAAACTGAAATGGCATCAAAAAACTCCAGAGGGCTTTGTTTACATCTCAACCATTAAATTAGGCACACATTTTAAGAAAGAGGAGCAGCTAGGCATGAGTTTTCCGAGTGCACTCACAAAGCACTTCTGTAAGTCACTGTGGATAAGAGCATCTGCTGAATGACACAAAACTAAACGATGTATTGAAAATATAGCTCGCTTGGCACATGCCCAAAGCCTCATGTTTACATAAGTGGATGCACTTTAAACCTTATATCACAGTGATGACCCAATGATGTAAGTAGAGGTGATCCAATGATCTGTTTGATTTCTCACTTTCAGACAAGATTTTGAGCATCACTCTGAGTGTTTTGAGTGTTTTGTTGGTGCTGGTGGTGGCTGTATTGGCTGTGGTTTGTATCATTAACAGGTGAGCCTTTCTCTCAAATCTCATTTCAACCCAGTGTGAAATGAAGTACTTTGTTTCATTACTGTGATTTTTCTGTTTTTAGTCATTATCCTATGATTCATTGTTTGGATTTTTTTTTTTGGTAGAGTACATTAAGAGTGAAGGTGCAAAAAAATTCACTCTTGCTAGCACCAAATATTTTATAGTGATTCTTTCCAGCAGTGTAAACAAGTTACGTAATGACTGAAACTCGAAAGGGTGCGAAACAGCCTGCTGACCTGGCTATAAACATTATGAATGTTTATTCATTCTTGTTAAAAGTGAATCTTCTCTAATGATTAACAGGAAAAAGAAGAAGCAGGCCGCTCCTGAAGTTTCCGTCTACAATCCCAACGGACATGCCTTCCTACCAGGCCTCCATGGAATTCCCAAGACAACGGAGGATGAGGACGTTCATATTTATCATTGTATTGATGACACCATGGTATATGGGCACCTTCTTAAAGACGGAACTGAAATGAATCACTTTGAACCAGCTGTGGATTCCTACCAGGCCTTTACAGGACCAACAGAAAGGCAGCCATTAACAGAGCCAGAGGTGGGAGTCTACAGACTTTTTACTGGGTCACAAAGTGCTCCAGAAGTGCCTGATAGAGCCCCAGGGCAGGGCAGAAACCCTTTCAGTAAAGACCAGCAGATAGCTGATAAAGAGATCAATGGGGATAACTCTGCCCAGAATGAGACCAACACCACACAAGACTTACAGACAGCACCTATTGCACAGCCTAAGGAGTACGATTCTTAACAGGATGAGTTTGAGGAAGAACACTTATGCACTAAAAGCCAGCATACAGGAGGGCATGGCTGAGCATGTTGCTGGAATTATTTTGGATTTTGATTAGTGTGATTTTTTTTTTTTTTTTTTTTCTTTCTTTCTTTTTTTTTTTTTCTTTTTCCTCTTTAATTTTACCTGTGAGGCTGATGGTAACTTTTTGTCCTAATCTCAGTCCTTTTTTAACGTGTTCTCGGCAGCTTTGACTCAACACTGCAGCACGAGGAGGAGGGGACAGTGAGGAGCAGATTTTTCAAATGGAACAGGACAGCCATAGAATGTTTGAATAATTGCCTTGTGGTGTTAAATTGTAATGTACTGTCTTTACTTTAGTTGCTGTTAGCTGTGTAGCTTTTAGCATTCTCAATTTCAAGCTAGCAGAGTTGTTTCAGAAGTCATGTATGAAATGGAATAGCCACTTAAATCCCAGCGAATGTTATGAATGTTTTGAAATATTAAGCATGTTAAACGGCTCTGTCCAATATTATTTCCAGGTTGGAAAAGGGGTATGTGTCAGGTCTGGTGCTTGCTGATGCTTCTGTTCTTTTGAACCCTTGTCCCTCCAAGGGTGCATCTACCACCCTTCACTTGAGCTATGACACCAATGGAAAGGTGCTTAAGATACTATTGTGGAGGAGAAATTGGGAGACCAAGAAGAAAATGGTGGTGTGCAGGTAGGCAGGTTCCAGATGACCTGGTTCATGTTAATACCACTATGTTCAATTACTCTGGATTGTAGAAGAAGTTTGTTGTGAAGTGTTTGTCACAGCATTGTAAACATCTACTAGATGTCTAATAGTTTGAGGACACCTGCTCATTCAGCATTTCTCCTGAAATCAAGGATATTAATAGAGAGTTGGTCCTCCTCTGCTGCAGTAACGGCCTCTATTCTTCTGAGAAGGCTTTACATAAGATGTTGGAACTATGCTATGAGGATTTGCTTGCATTCAACCACAAGAGTATTAGTGAGGTCATGCACTGATGTTGGATGATTAGTTCTGAATCACAAACTCCACTCTAACTCATCTCAAAGGTATTGGATGGAGGAGCTTCACAGCCCAATGCCGGGGGACTTTATACTTCTCTAGCCAAAGCGTGGCCTTGTGCATGGTGATCTTAGGCTCATGGGCAGCTGCTCCAGAGTGCTCCTTTGATTAGAGGTGGTGCCTGGATCCATTTGGACATGGAGTGTATGTTCATGCTGGTTTCATTTGGAAAGTTTTTTTTTCTGTAATGTGTTTCTTGTTATTTACAAAACTGAAGCTTTTATTTTAACTGTGTAAATGTAAAAATGTGCCTTTACGTTATTCTCACTCATTGAGTCATCAGTCTTGTTCATGTGGGTTTATAACTCTTAAGTTGTACTCCAGTTGTATAAAGATGTCAATGACCAACACAAGTGGCCAAACTAAGTTCTAAATTCACAAAATGGCTAACATAAGCTTTTACAACACTGAAGTTAGACAGGCACCAGATGTATTAAGTATTTAATATAAAACATGAAGAAACAATGTTACATTGTGGACTTGGTTTATGCAGGTAATACATTTTATAAAGAAATACGGCATTTAAATTGTGCCTTTATTAAAAGTAAAGTTACATACATGGGAAAATATGTCCAAATATTTGTATGAGTCAAGATTTGTCACACATGTTACTGAAAGTGCACAGAACAGATTGTAAAGTCTTTTGGGAGAAACCAGAACTAGATTACATAACTCTGGCTCTGAGTGTGAAATGAAGTCCTTTGTTTTATTATTGTGATTTTTCTGTTTTAAGTCATTATTCCATGATTAATTGTTTGGATTTTTTTTGGTAGAGTACATTAAGAGTGGAGGTGCAGAAAAATTCACTCTTGCTAGCAACAAATTTTATTGTGATTCTTTCCAGCAGTGTAAACAAGTTACGTAATGACTGAAAAGCAAAAGGGCGTGAAACAGGCTGGCTGACCTGGCTATAAACATGAATTCTGCATGAATACAAACCCATAAAAAAAATCCTCTTTTTTTATATGAAAATGAAAGTGTTGAGGATAAAAAAATTTGTTTTTTAGGACTGACAATGCTGAAATAAAGAAATGCTGAAAATACATTTACATTTTATTTCAAGTGGGACTGTCTATTTTCATAACGTTTATGTTTATAAGCATAACCTAGAACCTGCTCAAACTATTGGGCATAAAAATAGCTTATGTTGTGTTTGTGAACCTGCTTACTTTGGAGCACAGTGTTTGTGGCATGTGTATTACTAGTATGTGTAATAATATAGAGTGGTCGTTATTGAATGTTTTCTTATAAAACCTCAATTCCAAAAAAGTTGTGACTGCATAAGAATTGGAGCTAAAAAAAAAAAAAGCAGGAATTTGTAAATCCATTTTGACCTGTATTGAAGTGTAAACAGTAAAAAGACAAGATATATATATATATATATGTGTACCATATCAGCTTCAATGTTTTTGCGAAAATACTCTCATTCTGAAGTTGATACCAGCAACACGTTCCAAAATGTTGGGGCTGGGGCAGTTTAATGTTTAAAAACTCATCTCAGGGGATGTAATCATGCTTGGGTATAAAAGGAGCATACAGGAAAGGGCCTAGTGCTTTATGAGGAAGGATTGGTTCAGGTGCACCACTTTGCCAATAAATGCATCACCAAATAATTCAGCATTTTAAGAACATCATTCCTCAACAAAGGACTGCAAAGAATTTTGGTCTTCTACCAATGCATACTGAAAACCACAACCAAATGTCCATGACCTTTAGGCCCTCAGATGGCACTGCATTAAAAACCAGTATGCTTATGTGATGAACATCACCATATGGGCTCAAGAACAAGTTAAGCCTGTACTGCATAGTGGAAGCCAAATGTCAACAACTTGCCAACCTCTCTGGGCTAGGGCTCATCTGAAATGCACAGTGGAAAGTGTATTGAGGGTCAGATGAGTCAATTTTTCTGATGCAAATAAGGGACACCATGTTCACCAAGCCAAAGAAGAAAAGATCAGTTCAGATTGTTACCGGCATAAAGTTCAAAATCCAGGGTCTGTTGTGGCTGGGGAGTATTAGTGCCTATGGCATGGGTAACTTGCACATCTGCCATTAACACTGAAAGACGTAAACGTTTTGGTGCAACATATGCTGCCTTCTCGATGTCTTTTTCAGGGACATTCATGCTTATTTCAACATGACTATGCCAAGCCACAGTCTGTACGTGTAGCAACAGCGTGCTTGTGTAATCAGAGAGTGTGGGTGCTCGTCTTACCTGTCTGCAGTCCAGACTTGTCTCCACTGAAAACATTTGTCGCATTATGAGACATAAAATATTGACAACAAAGGCTTGTACAGTTGTGCAGCCGAAGGCTTGTTTAGAGAAAGAATGCTTTTAAACCTTGATCAGTTGGTGTCTTCAGGCCCAAAATGATTATCAAGTGTTGTTACCTGTCCCAACATTTTTGAAATGTGTTCTGGGCATCAAATTTGTTACCAAAAAACAACGTTCATATTTTGAAAACACAAAATATTGAGAATTTAGAACTTCAAATTTAGAATCACTGCTTTCAGTTCTATTAGCATTTGACATACTGTCCCTACCATTTTAGAACATTCACCAAGAGTGACCTTCCCTTCTTAAATTTTTTTGTTTGATGCCAGGATTTATGTGCAAGAGCTTTAAGTACAGATGCAATTAACAAAGTAGGATATTCATCATGCACCGATACTGATTCATTCCTTACATGTTATATAGGAACTGATGTTACATTGATCAAACATTACTCAGCTCAGACAATGTTAAATTCGCACACAGAAGCCTTCTCAGCACGGCAGCTCTCATCAAACCACTTCCCGTTGGCAGGGCTGGAGAGAATGGCGCAGTTTTGGCTGCGTCCACCATCAGGTTGATGGGTTACCTCTGTCTCCCAGTTCTTGAAGCGCACAGTGGTGTCCATCTTATCCACCCAGTCCCCCTCTTTCAACATGTCATTGATGCCCAGCCAGATGTGTTCCTCAGGCCCGATAGTCTGGCGGACGTAGGCGTAGAGCTGGTCATTCTCATCGCCATTGGCAGGAGTGCTGAGGGTGCCACCCTTTGTTATGCAATCATCACTAGCAGTGTGGAAGGTCTTCTTCACTGGGTCTGCTAGGAAACACTTGCCAGGAACCTTGATGCCTTTCAGGCAAACTGGAATTAGAGGAGCAACAGATAACCCTGTGTTAAAGTTCAAAAGACAGATGCTGAGCGGATGCCACAGCAAGCACATCACTTCCACTTCATAAACCCGTACAACATAAAAAGCCATGCGATGATAATCAGCCCATGACTAATCCACAGCACACATGGCTGGATTCCAGACATCCCACAAATCCCATGTGGTCAGGCTTCATGTTTTTTTTTTTTTTTTAAATGAAGATTGATGAACATTGCTGAGGTCAGGTACAGTATAACTGAACAGGCAGTATTAAAGCTTACTGAAGGAAGCTCATATGCAGGCTTCCAGCAACAGTAGAATATGCATAATTTTGCATTAATAACTGAATCATTTCTGTTTAAAAGCCATTACATTTCCACATTATTAAATGTTTGAGATGTAAACAAAGTCTTTAAGAGTGGTTTGAAACGTGAAGACTTCCCAAATTGCTCACAGCTGTGGTGATAAGAGCCAGATGCCCAGATACTTTAATGCCTCTAAAAGCTACCTCACTGAAAGCTGCTACATGAAATGTACACAGATATGTTGCCAGATGCCTGAGACCTTGTTTTGCAAAAGTTTTGGTCTAAAATGTGTTGCTTGTAAATACACTCACTGAACACTTTATTAGAAACATCTGTACACCTACTCATTCAAGCAATTATCTAATCAACCAATCATGTGGCTGCAGGGCAGTGCATAAAATAATGGGTGGATGGGCTACAACAGCACGAGACCATGTTGGGTTCCACACCAATTTTGGTGCAAAGGGGTGAGCACAATTTGTTTTGGTTACCCTTTCTCCACTTTTTAAGCAAGAAGTTATGGTAGCTTCTTGTGGATTTGTTTTACTTTATTTTCAGGTTTAGCTGTTTTTTTGGACTGTTGGTGGTTTTGTCTGTTATTTTGGTATGTGCTTATCTCTGAAGTCAATAATCCATTGGGACTTTTAAGGCAATATAAACAACCTGAGCTGTTTTCTGGTTTAAATGTGGTTTTGGTCTGGTGATAGGTCTGAGGGGGAGAGAGCTCACTCTTATTTTCTGTTCTGGCCTGACTCTAGAGCAGGTCATAGCATGTTCCTAACAAAGTGCTTGGTAAATGTATGTTCATAATGGAGGGGTACATGCAGGGTGTTGTAAGACAAACTAGACCCCAAAGAATTTACCACTATTTTACCAGCATCAACATTACATCTAAAAACTCAGAACCCACATGTAGTTCAAGTTTATATCTTTGCTGGCATCTCAACAATTCAATTATGCAAGCATCTTGAAAAATTTGTGGAGGTCCCGTTTAATTCATCACCCATGCGGTGCACTGTACTGGGAGTACAGAACCGTCTGAAATTTAGAAATGGTAGAGTGGTCAATGATGATTTTTAAAACTCACCCTGAAAATAAATAAATAAATACATAAATAAATACATGCATTTTGAGTGCTGTAAGTTCATACAGAGCTTTACCGAGTACCTGTTTGTAGAGCTTGCTTTTCCTTCAGCAGATTCAACTCCTGCATGATCTCCTCGATCTTTTTTCTCAGCTCCTCAATGGCAGCACTGTTAGCAGACTCTGATTACATCAGCACATTAGGCAAGAATCAAGCAGTCATTATTCATCTCTTAAAAATAAGCTGCTCAACAAGGCTCCATTATTCTGAGAGTCAGAATAGGCTACACAGTGAAATACGTACATTAATATGATATTCATAAGAAATCTACAGCATCCAGATGTGGATGCTTTTCTAGATATACACACTTTAAAAAGATGGGTCCTCATGGGTTCTTTAGTAAAGGGAATGGTTCCATTTAGAACCATGAATTCCATGAGTACCATGCAAAGAATCATTTAAGCATGAAGTGATTCTTTGCATAACGAAATGGTTCTTTAAATTGATGGAGAATGTGTTGTGTATGGTTCTATATATAGAACGTTTACTGAAAATAATTCTATATAACTCCTCAAACGGTTGTAAGAATAGAAGAATCCTCTGTGGTGCTGTATAGAACCTTATACAACACATTGTCCATCAATCTGAAGAACCATTATACCATGCAAAGAACCATCTAAGCATGACATGGTTCTACATAGAACTCGTGGCTCTAAACAGAACCATTCCCTTTCCTGAAGAACCATGTTTTTAAGAGTGTACCTCAAACTGTCTCCACCACAGACCAGAACAAGGCTGCACGGCTCGAGAAAACACGCCTAAAGTAGTGTAGAGAGAGCGCACCCACCTTTCTTTCCGTTCTTTTTCTTGGAAGAGCTCTGTTCGAGAGAGGAGTGTGCCACACAGAGCATGCAGAGTAACAGTCCCACTCCTCTAAGCCCCATGTTTACTCAGTACTCTTGTCTAACTCGCTTGTTTCTGTCCAAAACTGACCGTGTGTGCTGCTCGGGCTGAGTTACACTGCTGCTGTACTGCTGTCTGTCAGGCTGGCGGAGCAGACCAGCCCACCATGTGCAGTCAAAACCCCCAAACTCTCCCTCCCTCTCTCCCTCCCCCCCTCCCTTCCTCTCTCCCTCCCCTGAACAGCAGCTGTACACAAGCGCACAACATGCATTTGGCCTGACATTTTATTCAATGTGCTTTTTTAATTTTTTGGTTAAACTAAGCAGATTTGTTGATAATGCCTGACTGACAAAACCTATGAACTAAGAAACATATACAAGACTGTACAAAAGTCAAAGACCACACTTCATCTATTTAGCTTCCAGTCAAAACAGCCTCTAAGTCCACATTACTCATTTTCTCATTTACGCATCTGGGAAAAAAGGTTTTTCAATATTTTGTGTATCTGTTCTTCACCTTCATTACAGCTTCCATTCTTTTCAGGAGACTCGCTTTCAGTTTTTCACACCTGCAGAAATATTTTTCCACACCTCCAAAGTTCAGTCTTAGAAGTTTTTGCATTTTCACATCATCCAAATAACCATGAATGGTCTGGGCTCTGGGGTGGTCAGTCCATTGTTCTGAGAACACCAGCAGCTTCTTTGTTTAAATATGCAAATGATCTTTTTTTTGTCTATTTATTTTCTCAGTAAGGGCTTCTTTACAGCTACACATCCTTGCAGACCCACAGCACTGAGTGGTCTTTTCACAGTGGAAGGATGGACAGAAACACCTGTGCTTGTTCTCAGATCTGAAGCAGCTTGATCTTCTCCTCTCTCTCAAAGATGAAAGTGCTGTTTATCTGATGGTGGCAGGTTTGGTGGTCTACCAGGTCTTGCACAGTTGTTAAGAGCCTTATTTTGTTTATAACTTTTGATATCATAATTTTAATTATTTTATACATTATACAGTTCATTACACTGAAAACACAGCTCCACTGCTCCACAGTCCGATAATGGGGGACTTTCCACCGCTTTAGCCAACGACACTGGTCGTGTGATCTTAGACGCATGCTGCTATTCCAGAGCATCCACTTCCATTGGTAGTGCTTCTACAGAGATTATGCAAGCTGTGAGCAACTGAGCACCTGTGTCACCAACGGGTTCATCTTAAAGTAGCCATTAAAGAATTCATCATTTAGGAGTGTCTGGATACGTTAAAATGTACAAGTACAGTGTATTATGGGCAATCAAACAGTAGGAGTAGCATCAAAAACAGTTTAAAAAGTTTAGTCCAGTTTCTGCCGATGCTTACAAGTGTATCCTTTCTAAAGGAGCAAAAGGGAATACTATAAATATAATATATTTCCAAAAGTATTCACGCATCCATCCATCCATTTTCTAAGCCGCTTCTCCATCAGGGTCGCGGAGGGGATGCTGGAGCCTATCCCAGCGGTTATTCACGCACCCATCCAAATAATTGAATTCAGGTGTTCCAATCACTTCCGTGGCCACAGGTGTGTAAAGCCAAGCCCGTAGGCCTGAAGACTGCTTATACAAACATTAGTGAAAGAATGGGTCGCTCTCAGGAGCTCAGCTCAGTGAATTCCAGCGTAGTACCGTGATCGGACACCATCTGTGCAGCAAGTCCAGTCATGAAATTTCCTCACTACTAAATATTCCACAGTCAACTGTCTGCGGTATTATAACAAAGTGGAAGTGATTGGGAACGACAGCAACTCAGCCACGAAGAAGTCGGCCACGTAAAATGACAGAGTGGGGTCAGCGAATGCTGAGGCGCATAGTGCGCAGAGGTCGCCAACTTTCTGCAGAGTCACTACAGACCTCCAAACCTGATGTGGCCCTCAGATCAGCTCAAGAACAGCATACAGAGCTTCATGGAATGCGTTTCCCTGGCCGAGAAGCTGCATCCAAGCCTTAGATCACCAAGCGCAATGCAAAGCGTGAAATACAGAGGAGTAAAGCACCACCACTGGACTCTAGAGCAGAGTTTGGGTTTGGCGGTTGCCAGGAGAACGGTACTTGTCTGGCTGCATTGTGCCAAGTGTAAAATTTGGTGGAGGGGGGATTATGGTGTGGTATATTGTATTTTAATCAGCAGTTGATGCTACTGGTATTTCTACAGGCTACTATAGCAGAAAATCAATTACCTTGCTTAAAGGGCCTATACCATGGATTTTTTTTTATGTAAAATGTTTGATGTACCTTGTAAACAATATTATTATTACAGAACATACCACTGTCTCAACAGTGTAGACAGGTCATGTACACCAATCAGACATAACATTATGACCACCTCCTTGTTTCTATGCTCATTGTCCATTTTATCAGCTTCACTTACTATATAGGTGCACTTTGTAGTTCTACAGTTACAGACTGTAGTCCATGTGTTTCTCTGATACTTTGTTAGGCCCCTTTTACCCTGTTCTTCAGTGGTCAGGACCCCCATGGTCCCTCACAGAGCTCGTATTATTGCAGAAGCTGCTCTGTGAACACGGCGCCCCTCACGATATTCCTTACTCTGATTGACAGTGTCTTGATGAAGTGAACGTAGCTTACTTTTTCCATGTTGGAGACTAACCAGAGCCAGTTTATGAGGAGCCTGGCCACTTCCTTCCCGTACCTGTATACTCCCTTTTATTCTACAGCAAACTAGTTACGGGCAGCAGGAGGCGGGCTTTACTGCAAGAGCGTGATGATTGACGGGCGAGGGGAGCAGCTCATTGGCTGTTCCTGCTCTCTGACGTCATGGGCCTACATGAGGCGTCGTTTTAAACCCCTACTCGGGTTTAAAAGCTCTTAGTAATATAACGGCGCCGTTAAAATGTTTAAGCATTTATAAACTGATTTTGCTCAAGTGCTCCATATCAACCCATTCATGTTGGACTCGCTCGGGAGCGCCCTCTAGCGTTTGAGAAAACCGGAAGACACTGCAGAGCGGGAGTTCTCCTCTGTACAGGTTCCCCGGACTAACTTCGCTTCATCCCAGGCAGTGTTTTAGTGAGTCAGCGCTGCGCAGCGGTCATTTTCTTGTTTACTATGTTTGAAAGGGCAGTGCTGCTTTTAAGTTTTGTGAGTTGTGATCTTTCTGACTACAGCGCTTGTGGATGCCCGCGCATGTGCAGCACTGCCACGCTTGTGTGCGCTGGCTGATCAAGCCCCCCTCCCCCGCCTCTTGTCGACTCGCCGATCTGTAGCCCACATGCACGCATCGTTTTACGTCGTACTAGCAGATCAGCGTGTGTGGCCTGTGATGGACTGTCTAGGGTATTTCATACCCTCTGCCCAATGAGGCTGCAGCAACCCCTCCAACACACACCTACAACCCAGAAGGTTGTGTGTTTTCACTAGAATCAGAGCGGGTCTGTGGCTGAATCTCAAATGGCTCCTTACTCCCTACAAAGTGCGCTGCATAGGCGATGAAATTATGGCTTCTACACCCAAACCGTGCAGTTTATATCGGAGAGGATGTTGTGCAGCTATGACTGAGTATAAATGGCTTTTTTTTCAAACATTTGTTGCATTGTTTGTGTGTAGAAGTCGTTATAAAGTGTTAATTACCTACATACTGCGCACTACATAGGGCGTTAGAAGCCATTTGAGACCGAGCCCGTAATTTGACCATCTGTGTTCAGACTAGAGGCTAAGAGCGCTATCATACACAAAGCCACACGGCGCCACCTGTATGATAACTTGCCAACCGAATAAAAAAGGATTAAAAAATAAAAATAAAAAGAGTGCAAACTGCACTGAAGGACACGCCCACTGCTACAACGATACAGGTCGTGCAGTCTGCGCATGCGCGGGTAAACCGGCGCTGGTCAGGCGGCAGCGGCGCTGCTCGAGTTTCTGCGGCGGAGTTTCTGAGTTTGGGCGACTCGGCGACGGGATGCAGATGTCGAGGTTAGCGCAGAGAGCCAAAGCGCTGTCCACCTGTTTCTCCCAGACGCGGGTAGGCGCTGCGTTGTTTTCAGGCTTAAGGGAGAATAGGCATGCTCTTCGTATCAGCTTGCTAAATTAGCTAAACTAGACAAACTGCAAAGTAAAGCCAAGAAAACGAATGAGCTTCTTGCCTCGGCGGCATATTTCAAATGCAGTGTCCGGCCCCGTGCAGGCGCCCGGCGGCCTGTGGAATTGGGTGAAAGGTCGCTGGCGCTGCTGTTCTCCACCTGGTTTGACCTTTTGCCCAGAGCGGGACTCCCCTAGGTCAACAGTCTGTCCCACCGGGCATTAATATGGCGTATTAATATTTCAAACGTTTTATTATGTTAAATCGGGGAAGACTCGGTGGCCTCAGTCGGATTAGTCTGTTGCGGTTGAGGTGTTTACATGGACGTGTTCCAGTTGAGCTATTAGTCGGATTATTAACGGATTATCAGGCTGCATGTAAACGTGGCCAGTGAAGACTCAGTGAAGACTCAGTGAAGACTCAGCTGAGTTGATCTGAGCATGAAATTCGCTCCTTATTTCTCTTTTAGCGAATGACAGTAAGAAAGGGAGTGTTCACAAACTCCTGTATGCTGCACAGTTTTCACCTTTAACGGACTCAGAGAGACCAGTGATGAGACCTGTTGATGAAGGAGTTAGGACTGTGTACTGCGCTTGCCTTACCGCTGGGAATATGAAGATTGTGACTAGAAAGGAATAAAATATTTCATTCTGTTCCTTCAGTTCATTTCCAGTGTTTAATTTCATTGTCAGTAGTTTACAGTGTGAGACTGAAGAAAACATGAGGGTGAGTTTTAGGGTGAGCTCGCGCTGAGCTCTTGATGAGATGATTTAGGCCAGGGGTGTCTGATCTGAACCTGCAGCCCTTGGTGGATTTCATTCCAGCGGTTCCGCATGATCCAATGCTTGATGCCTGAGAGGAACTGATTAAACTAGTAAGATCATGGGTGCTTCAGCTCGTATCGAGTGAAAACCTGCAGCCATGCCGGATAAAATTGGACACCCCTGATTGAGGCCACCAAACTATCCTGCAAATTATGAGAGTCCTCAGTAAACAGGGGTGAATGAAGCTAAGTGGCTGAACAGGAGAAGTTAAAATAGTTTGTAACCGTTAGTGAGTGGAGGAGCTGCTTGGCTGAGTGAAGTGTTTCTTTCCTGTAAGTGGAGTTCAAGCACTCAAAAATGTAGAATATTTGAAGAAGAAGCTGGTGACTGGTCTGAGAAAGTGTTACCAGCGTTAAAATAATAATTAGGATATTTGATGGCCTAAACCAGCGTATCGGGGGATAAGCAGGAATGTTAAGCCGAGTCTTTATCAACTTCAAATGCTCTGTTCACACCTTGTTTGTTGCAGCTGTTTGGAAATGGCACAGCAGTTCTACGGAAGAGTGATGATGACCGTGCCCCCCAAGCTCGCTTCTTCCCCCCGTTACAGGAGCCGATGCTTCTCCCGGGGACTTTTAAAAACAAGGTGGCCTTCATCACAGGAGGAGGGACAGGACTGGGGAAAGGCATGACCTTCACTCTGTCCTCTCTGGGGGCAGAGTGTGTTATAGCCAGCAGGTCAGTGCTCAGCCAAACTCTTAAAGGGGAATTCCACTGATTTTTCAAAACTGGTGCATAATTCGGTGGTTCAAATGTGGCCATTTGATTGACTATCCAAAATGACCAGTGAACTCGCACATGCGTTCTGAGTTTGTGTAGCCTGTGTAATGTTGGAAATGATGAAATGGTGGTAAATGGTACACTGTGCCTTTCCTCTTTGCATTTACGTATCACTGTTGTCGGAAGAAAACCTCATATCTCTAGAATGGTAACTTTACAGGAGAAGGAAAAGACCTGCTTTGCTTTCAATGGAAGTCAATGGAATCAGAATTTTTTCCGCATCATTTTTGGGCCGTTTCTTTTGGTCCATTCATCATGAAATGTACGGACAATGTAAAGGACAACTGGTACTTCCAAATGAATTAAAGAAAAACTGAAAAATGGCAAAAATTGAGACGAGGTTTTCTTCCGACAGCAGCGATATTCTCGTCTACCGCACTCATTGTGTGGCAGAATGCCTTTGAAAATGCGTTTGACCAGACTGGATTTTCACGTTCATGTTCATCCCAAACTGCCATCATCCCATCAGGCCGGGCCAACAGTGCACTCAGTGTACAAGGCTTCATCAAAAAAAGATTTCAGCTGAAAGGTTTATAGCAGATGAGGTGAAGAAGAGAAAATTAGCCTGTTGTGCTGTTAATGTCTTTATACACAACCCTATAAGAAAGACTGGCTGCCATGTTTTTAGATAAAGCCTTTTGCATTGTGTGCACCTTTTGGTCCTGCCCTGATGTGTTGATTGACAAAGGCATTTAGACCCAGAATGAGCACAGTCATCAATGCAATTTCAAAGAGGATCTTTTAATATTTTTTTTTAAAATAAAGCTATTTGCCTTAGAATGTAAGAGCAGTTGAAGTTCCACCGATCTAGCGTATTGTAATTATACTTTTATTCAAGTTCAAACTTTTAAATTGTGTATTTAAGTTTACTTGTAATCCATTAAGTTCTTACCTTCAGTAAAAACACAAGAACACATTTCCTTAATATTTGAATTTCAAATTTGTTCTGGTTCTTTTTATCAAAGCAACCTGATGGATGTAGAGCCACATACTGGTTCTAAAATATCAAGACTCAGTCTGAAAACATGAAGCTTGTCGATCAGAGGAGTACAGTATGAGAGCTTTAGGATTGTGATCTTCTGGCCATGGACTCAAACCTGAATTTCATCTGAAAGCGAGACCTCTCGTATTATTTTGAATATGCTTTTGCTTTGCGTTGTTTTGGCTCGGTCCATTCCTGGACATTAGCTCTGATCTCTGACTCTTGATTCTGCAGTCGTTTATGCTTGGTGTAAGCTGTACATTTTGTAGTACATGTTGGTTCTTTCCATTCAAGTTCTTCTGCTGTTGTGACACTCCTTGTAATTACAGAAACCTGGATGTTTTGAAGGCAACTGCAGAGGAAATCTCCAGTCAGACTGGCAATAAGGTAACTACAGATGACGTACAAGAATTGGCCCCGGCACCTCTGCCTTCCACGCTGTAGACCAGTATGAGCCCTTTCCAGACATCTAACCCTACCTTCGCCAGCTGCTGTAAAACAATGTCATTTGAATTTCTGGAGAAGAGTGTCTGCCAAATGCCATAGATGTACAATTCCAATGAAGTTCTGGTTCATTTTATCAAAGGGTTGTAGGTGATGAAATCCCTAAATTCCTTGCAATTGCACATTGAGAAACGTTGTTCTTAAACTGTTGAACTATTTGCTCACGCAGTTGTTCACAAAGTGGTGAACCTCGCTCCATCCTTGTTGTGAACGACTGAGCCTTTCAGGGATGCTCCCTTTATACCCAGTCATGACACTCACCTGTTTCCAATTAACCTGCTCACCTGTGGAATGTTCCAAACAGGTGTTTTTTGAGCATTCCTCAACTTTCCCAGTCTTTTGTTGCCCCCGTTCCAACTTCTTCAGAACGTGTTGCAGGCATCAAATTCAAAATGAGTGAATATTTGCAAAAAACAATAAAGTTTGTCCATTTGAACATTAAATATCTTGTATTTGTAGTGTATTCAATTGAATATAGGTTGAAAAGGATTTGCAAATCATCGTATTCTGTTTTTATTTGTTTTTTGCAAGTGGTCATAGTCTGTTTTTATTTATGTTTTGCACAATGTCCCAGCTTCATTGGAATTGGGGTTGTAAATGTATTCCCATAGGCCCAATTATGTTTGTATGTCGTTATGTTCCAAAAACTGCAAGCGCTTAGTTTTACACGAGTGTTTTCCCAACTCCGTTTATACCTTTTAGAATTAAATAGGCTGTTTTTGTTCCTGTATATTTAAGACTGAGAGATGTAAATGAGCCATGTTCTGATTGACTGGCCTGTGTTGAGCCTCATTCAAGAAACACTCCAGGATGAAACGCTCCTCATATCTTCAGGATGAATGGGCAGTGCTAAAGTGCTGTAGGCTGGATAGGCAGATGTGAAAACCCACTGAATTTTTGTATAACATTTTAAAAATGATTAGTTCAAAATGCACTCTTTTTGCAGGTTATGGACTGGAGAGTGAACAATTTTTTAGTTTACAAGTTTTTATTTATTTTTTTTATTTCATACTTTGGCAGTGTTTTACATTCTATATGAATCTCTTCTATTAATAAAGTTGGAGCAAAATTTGTTTTTCCATGATCTGAACCCTTTAAAGCGAAGGTATTCTAAATGTTGTAGATACCTCATTGATGCCTCATACCTAATCGGCTGTTTCTGACTGCGATCAACTTGTAAGATAACTCGTAAAATTAGAGACCCCTGGTGCTGCTGGCATCATGTGTAAAATAGTATCTTTACTGGACAAAAAAATAAATTAAAAAATGAATGTAAGAAAATGTTCAAGTAATCTTCTGCTCATCGAGAAATGTTGATGCAAAGTAAAAGGCAGCTGGCATTTCTAAATTTTATATATAATAAACAAAAGACATACAGGGGTTCGTTTCTATGGAACATAGTAGTGTATCATTTTTGCCCACTGGTGATCCCTGCTGAAGGATGCTTGTGTGTGTTGCAGGTTCACCCTGTGCAGTGTAACGTGAGGGACCCGGACTCTGTAAAGGCTACTGTAGACCAGATGGTCAATGATGTTGGACTCCCTGATGTACGTAGGAACAGTTCTCAGCCACCTGAAAAGCAGTGTTGTGATGCTGTGATGAAGTTGTTGAAGGAAATGCTGATTGTGACATATTGAACATGCATTTCTCAATGACGCCTGAACGCTTATGTGCTCTTTGTCTGTCAGGTGGTGATCAACAATGCAGCAGGAAACTTCATTTCCCCATCTGAAAGGCTCTCAGCCAATGCTTGGAAGGCCATAACAGACACAGTTTTAAACGGCACAGCCTACATCACCCTGGACATTGGGAAGCGCCTCATTGCAGCTCAGAAAGGTGAAAATTACACTAGGCTCCTGTGGTAACTTGTCAACTAAAGGAAACACGAAACACTGATTCCCAGTTTTCACTTTTATCTGAATAGTAAGTAATTAAACATACATACAAGTCGGTCACGTAACATTATAACACTCCTCCCCCACTAAGTTCAGAAATTCCTCCCTTGACTATTAACTTTAAGAAACTGAAAATGAATCTGGTGTTGATTATTTCCATAAACCTATACTGACCATAACACATGAAACAAATTATCTTAGCATACACCTAACAGAACAGAACACGGTATATGCTTTATCACAGAAAAGCAGTAATACTTCAATTAAAAATTCAGTCTATCAGGAGCCTTTCGAGCATGCTGTGATCTGCGCACTGTCTCCTGCGGAATAGCAGTCACCACAGGCGTCTGAGTTTTGGGAGACTCCTGTGCTGCGGTCACCACAGGGGTCTGTTGTGTCTGTGTGTCGGTGTGTGACTGTTCAGTTTCTGCCGGTGGCACAGACACCTCCGTTGGCAATTCCTCTGCCTGAGTGGCTCCTCTGCCGTGTTGACAGTCTCTGGGCCTGTATCATGACGCCACTGCACGTGGTCCTGATGCCTGCGGAACACTCGTCCATCTGTCAGCTTGATGATGTAGGAGACGGGACCATTCTGTGTCAGGATAACCCCAGGAAGCCATTGCTGCTTGGAGTTACTGCAGAAATTCTTCACATAGACATTGTCACCTGGTTTCAGCAGTCTCTCTCTTGCATGAAGATCGTGCCTCTCCTTCGGCTTTTCTTGCTTTCTCGCTACCTTTGCTTTCAGGTCAGGGCGAAGCAGATCCAGCCTTGACTTAGGCCTACGGCCCATCAACATCTCTGCTGGTGTACGTGCAGTGGTGGTCTGAGGTGTGAGGTGGTACTTGGAACAGGAAACATGAGAGTCTAGTACTCAGAGAATCACCTGTCATGCGCTTCAACCCTTCAACCCCAGTCCTTTCGATGCTGGATGGAAAGGAGCTGTGCGAATGTGACGGATCCCATTCTGCTGCATAAAGTAACTGAACAGCTCACTTGGTTGGACCGTTGTCTGTGACTAGGGTGTCAGGTAGACCATGAACTGCAAACACTTGTCTGAGTTTCTCAATGGTTGAGGGAGCTGTTATGTTGCCCATGATATGACATTCTATCCACTTAGAGTGGGCGTCGACCGTGACAAGAAACATCTGGCCCATGAAGGGCCCTGCAAAGTCCAGATGTAATCTAGACCAGGGACGGTCTGGCCACTCCCATGGATGCAAGGAAGCTGGCGGCAACATTTTCTGATTGGCCTGACACTGTAAGAATGATTTTACCTTGTTTTCCAGGTCTAAATCCATTCTCGGCCACCAGACGTAGGATCTTGCGAGACTTTTCATCCTAGACACACCTGGATGTGTCTCATACACTTCCTCCATGATCTGTGAGCGGCCTGGGGGAGGCATGACAACCCTCGTCCCCCAGAAGATGCACCCATCTTGTAAGCTCAGTTCAGTCTTTCTTTTCATATAAGGTCTCAAATCCTCACTCTCGATCACCACAGGCCAGCCTTGTAGCAGGTAAGTCTTTACCTTAGACAGGACAGGTCCATTGCTTGACCTGAGATGCAGTCACTGGTGTTTCCGACAACCTCTCTAACAAAAAGACAGTCTCTGGAGGCACATAAGTGGTGACTGGTGTCTCGGGCAATGGCAGGCGACTGAGTGCATCAGCATTTGCATTGTCCTTTCCTGCCCTTTACACTATGGTGTGTTGGTAGGCTGACAATGTTAGTGGCCAACGTTGGATTCGGGCGGAGGCAAGTGGTGGGATGCAACTTGTCTCACCAAACAGACTCCTCAGTGGCTTATGGTCTGTGTGGATTTTGAAGGGACGGCCGTAGAGGTACTGATGGAAGCGCTTAACAGCAAACACAATTGCCAGACCTTCCTTGTCTAGCTGCGAGTACTCCTTTTCCGCAGCTGTCAACATGCATGAAGCAAAGCCAATAGGCTTCTCTGATCCATCTTCCATCACGTGGGATAGCACTGCCCCTACACCATACGGTGAGGTATCACATGCGAGGGTCACCTCTTTGTCTGGATCGAAATGCACAAGCAGTTTTGCTGACTGGAGCAGTTCTTTCACTTCCTTGAACGCTTTTTCTTGCTCCTCACACCACCGCCACTTTGTGTCATTGTGCAGTCGTTTGTACAACGGCGCCAAGAGCTTTGAGAGGTCCTGCAGGAATTTGCCGTAGTAATTCACCATTCCAAGAAAGGATCTGAGTTCGGTGACATTCTTGGGGTTCGGGGCTTCCTTGACAGCTCGTACTTTGTCTTCCACTGGGCAGATACCCTCGGCTGTGATTTTGTGTCCCAGGTAAGTGACACTCGGTGCCATGAACACGCATTTGTCCCTTTTTAGTCTGGCCCTAGCCCTGCCTCTGAGAGTCTCTGTAGCACCTGCTCCAAGTTGCTGAGATGCTCAGCCTCTGTAGCACCTGTAATGAGCAGATCATCCAGGTAGCAGGCTACGTGGGGATGCCCTGCAACAGACTGTCCATTGTCCTTTGGAAAATGGCGGGGCTGGACGCCACCAAACACTAGGCAGTTGAATTTGAACAATCCTTTGTGCATGTTGATTGTGACGAACTCCTTGGACTCCTTGGGCAACTGCTGATAGGCGTGGCTCATGTCCAGTTTTTTGAATGACTTGCCCCCAGCCAGGGTTGCAAACAGGTCATCCACCCGTGGCAACGGGTACTCCTCCAGCTTTGAGACCTGGTTCACGGTAAGTTTATAGTCCCCACATATCTGCACTGTTTTGTCAGGTTTCATAACAGGAACAATGGGAGCTGCCCACTTGGAGAACTGGACTGGCTCAATGATGCCCAGGGCCTGTAAGTGCTCCAGCTCCTCCTCCACTTTCTGTTTCATGGCATAGGGTACCACTCTGGACTTGTAGAAACGTGGTGTGGCATTGGGGTCAATGTGGAGTTTCACTGTCATTCCCTTGAGTGTGCCCAGCTCGTCTCTGAACACCTCACTGTATCGCTGCAGAACGTCCTCTGTTGTGCCTGTGTACTTCACCTCATGCTAGTTCAGCTTGATTTTTCTGAGCCAGTCACGGCCCAAAAGACTGGGTCCACTACCCTTGGCCACCACTAGTCAGCTGTTGGATTTCCCACTGCGGGGCTCACCTTTAGCACTCCAAGGTGGGGAATGGGCTGACCGGTGTATGTCCTTAGCAGGAGCTTTGATGGAGTCAGGGGCGGTGGGTTGGACCTCCAGGTCCTCTTGTAGGTCTCCTCGCTGATGACTGACGCTGTCGCTCCTGAATCGATCTCAAACTTGACACCCTGTCTGTGCACAGTGACTGTGGCATAGTATGGCATAGGCGGTTCCTCATCAGTGTCCACTGCAAACATGTAAAAAAAAACATGTAGCCTCTTCACTTGCTTCCTCTACATGGTGTGTGTGGCAGCCTGATTTTGCTTTCCTTTCCCTTTCTCAGTCTTTTTGTTTTTAGCACCTCTGCACTTCTTTTCTAAGTGTCCTTTTTTCTTGCAACCATGGCCGACAGCATCCTTGAATTTGCATTCGTTTGCATAGTGTGCCCCTCCACACCGAAAGCATTCAACTGGCTTGCCAGCTCTCGAACTGTCTTTCTTTACATGATGCACTGCCACAGGTTGTGCTCCAGCATGCCCTTTTTGGATGTCTTTAGCATTGCTAGCAGCCGTTTCCATGCCCTGAGAAATCTCTAACGCTTTTTTGAAAGTCAATGTTGGTGCTGTCTCACTCAGCAAGCGGCACTGAATCGCATCCTCATTTATGCTGCATACAAGTCTGTCATGTAGCATGTCGTCTAGCACTGCTCCGAATTCACAGTGCTCTGACAGCTGTCGAAGCTCTGCAATGAAGTTAGCCACTGACTGACCTGACTTTCTGAAGTGACTGTGGAACTTGAAACGCTGAACAATGACAGACGGCTTCGGATTGTGGTGGTCACCTACGAGTTTGACTAAGTCTGCATATGGAATTTCACCTGGTTTCCAATCAATCTACACAAGGCTGGATGCACTGACATTAGTACCCATACATTCCAATGGTCATCGGGCGCCACCTATTGGTAATAATTAATATTGCTTATTTTTACAGCATTATAACAGCTCCTTTCTCCAGTAACCTGATTCAGCACGACAAGCTGTTTGTAACATCTCGCAGAAGCCTGCTAAAACCAGAGAAAATCATTAACTTGCTAACTTCGTTCTTGGATGGTTTGGTTGTTGTGGTTTTTACTGTAATTAAGGTTTAGTATGTTGCATGTTTACAGCCTTTTTAATTTTAACTTCTAAATTAAAAAATGTAGAAGAGATTTTGTTCTGTAACTAGTTTACACTAATTTATTTGCATTCTTATTTATTTAACAGTAGGCAAGGGCCATGCAATAAACTCCTCATGAGGTTAATACAGTTTTTCCACACAGACTCTCCACTGTAACAAGAATACTTATGTACTGGGTTGGGAAACACTGATCTACATAAAATAACATAATTGATTATTTTAATTGTAGTCCTAATATTATGTATTAATAGTTGTGCTTTGTGAATTGCTTTCGCACTGTCGGTAACTCTAGGGGAGCAGTTTAGAAAGAAGTTAGTTGTGTGAAAGCAAAAGGCTGCTTCACTGCTAGTTTTAAAATTTATTTTAGGTTGGTTGGGCAAGATAAAGCTAGGGGCCAGGTCTCCAGGCTAAGCCTGGTCTTGGACTAAATTGCAGAATGCGTGGTGAATCACCACTGGAAATTCCTTTTAATTTGGGTTTAGGCTTAATCTGGCTGTGAAAAACTTGCTCTATATGATGCGCATGAATAATTGGCTCACTAATTAACAATATGAGGTGGCCGTGAAGATTAGAGAAGGACTTACAGTGCAGATAAATGCTTAGTTGTGAAGTTTGTTTTTTTTAAATTTTTTTATTTTTTGTAATGATTAACTGATGATTAAATGATGAACATCAAAAAATGATTGCAAACTGCAAGTATTTCTTTTTTATTTATTTATTTTTTTAGGAAATCTTAGAAGCCCAATTTATACAGACCTCAATTCCAAAGAGGTGGAGACAGTGTGTGAAATGCTAATATGAACAGCAAGCAGTGACGGGTAATTTCCATAACATATTTGATGTTTAAATTTATGAACTTTTTGTGAATATATGCTCATTCAGATTTTGTACTTGCAACACATTTCAGATGAGCTTGAGCCCACAGAACTCTGCAGCGTTTCTGGATGCCTCCAGATGACTTCCTCTGAGCGTAGTACCATCTTAATTTGCTTCACTGGGTGCATCGATAAATTGTGCTTGACTAGGCCTTTTGAAATGTGTGTCTGGTGTCGTTTTCAGAATGACCGTATCTTTCTGTCTTTGTTTGCATTTGCATTGCTAATTGTTTTTGGGGTCCTCAGTAACGTGGCATTTAGCAAAGAATACCCTCCATGTTGGCGGTCCAACAAACCCAAAATACATGTTTACAACAGCCAGACCACTAGATGGCAGTAAGTGCTCAGGTTGCAGTGCTGTAGTGTTAAACACATCTTCAGTTTGTTAACCTCTTAATTCTAAGCTTGTTCAGTTAATAGTCTTAAGACTTATTTCAATAACTACTGTGAATGAATCCCTTACTTTTGTGAAACCACTGTGTAAAGTATGTAGTTATGAGAGCGAGGAACTGAAGTCTGGACCGGCCAACAGGTCCTTAGAGTTTAAGGGATTAACTGGAGTTTAAACTAGGAACCAGATTTTGTATTTTTGAAACAATGCATTATTCTATTGTTATATTAATCAAGCACCGTAAACCTCAGTATTGTTAATATGTGGCTGAAGTGGTGAATGCAGCTTTTGAAAAGTGAGGGAGGGCTGTGTGGCTTTTTTTGTTTGTTTTTTTGCTAATACCCAAGAAAGCCCCAAAGCATTCCATTAAATATCTGTGGGATTTTTTTTATTTTTAATTCATAATGAGCACTTCTTAGATGCTGATGTCCCACTTCTTTTGATTATTTTAAACTTTTTCTGTCCTGCGGACATGGTAATTACAGGAGATGCAGTCCTGGCTATGTGCATATGACATGAATGGAGGCCTTTTTTCTGTTTGCACAGTTGAGTTTTGTGTGTCTAACTGAAACAGGAAATTGTAAAAGGCTTCCAGTGATGCGAAGATGGACTTACTTGGACTGTTTGATGCGATTTTTATGGCGTTCAGTCTTTAAGTGCTCTTAAGTTAGTCTTTTTTTTTTTTTTGGATGGAGTGCTAATATTTGGTCATTGGTGTTTTTCAGGTGCAGCATTTCTGTGTATCACCACAATCTATGCTGACAGCGGCTCTGGTTTTGTGATGCCCAGTGCATCTGCCAAGGCAGGAGTTGAGGCTTTGTGCAAGTAGGTGAACAAGCTGAGTTAAAGCACAAATCATTTTTGCCAAATGACCTGTAACAATCCAAAACTATATTGATGAAGAATATTCACTGAATTCCTAGTTTATTTAATCTACCTTGTAGCTACACTCCGTGGCCAATATTATAAAAAGCCACTTAGGTGGCCATATAGGTGAACTTTGTAGACTGTTATGCAGAATTTATCACCCACCCTCTCCCTCATCCAGTAGTGGAAAGAGACCACCATAGGCCAATCACCGACCAAATATTATGGGGATCGTGGGCCATTCACCTGGCATGGCACTGACATGGCAGTGTGAGAATTGACCCATTGAATAGACAAAATATCTAACAAGCAGTCTAAAGGATGCATGCCATAAATTCTACGCTAGCTGTACCATAGTGCACAGTAAAAAATGTATGCGTACAGCTTTCTTCACCAATGTGTACATTTTATGAATGTGCCTTGG
The DNA here is from genome assembly GCF_015220715.1 of Pygocentrus nattereri. Classification (NCBI taxonomy): domain Eukaryota; kingdom Metazoa; phylum Chordata; class Actinopteri; order Characiformes; family Serrasalmidae; genus Pygocentrus; species Pygocentrus nattereri. Next base: position 34,014,820 of record NC_051213.1, on the reverse strand, counting down.
AAAGTAGGACAACTGTCTTAGTCAGACTATGTATCATAAGTTTTTTCTCAGGGGAAAGGTTTATTTGTATGTTTTCATAAACTTTTTTTTAAACAGAACAGTAAAATAAGCGTGAAGTCAGTGCAACATAAAAACTCTACTTGTAAAGAAATGTGGTAGAATTATGTTCCCTGACTATGTCCTGAACAAGTACCTCAGTGATAGCTTAGTAGAGTGTAGGTAAAAAGTAGTTGCTCGTTTGGTTGATGTTTAAAATGACCACATTATGCCATGTGATGCTTTCTTTAAGAGGTTCTCTGTTCTGTAATAGCAGGATTTGCAGTGTCTGGCGATGCTTGTGTCCATGTCTGAGGTGAAATCTCCACAGGCGGCCAATACTGCACCAGAGGTTCTGCTGAAAAGGGATGAAACTTGTAGAACCTGAGCTGATCCACCAAGTCAGAGTCTGGTTCTTGATGAATTGTGGAGGCAATGTAAAATTCAATTATTACGTACACCAACCAAGAGGGCACTTGCACAGTCTGTGGGTGAGAAAGCAAGGCCTCAAGAACCCTTTAGGGTCTCTGTGTGTGTGCCTGAGTGACATGTTGGTGGGTGTTGTCCTGAACTCTCAGTGGATCAGATACAGTAGAGCTGCTGGAATTGGAAAATACTGTATACTTACTGTCTGCTCTATTAGACACACCTGCTTTGTTGTTGATGTAAAAACACCAGCAATATTGACGATGGCTCATCTTTTGGATATTTTTGGTTGGTGGACTAATCTCATTAACCTGTGGTAAGTGGACCTAATAAAATGTCTAGATACAGTTGTATGCCAAATTATGTATTTTATTGGTTTTGGAAGTAAAGAAATGAGCGCACACTGTTTTTTTTTAATAAAAATTAACATTTTTGCAATTGTTAAGGCATAGTTACTTTATATTTAATTAGCTTATAAAATAGGAAGTGCCATGCATGCAAAGGTACCAAGTCTGTGCTTTGGCAAATATTACAGCTTGATGTATCCAGTCTCTCTCTTCCTGAACACTTCTAGTTCTGAGATATTGCATGCAGAGCAATTTTAAGATCTACCCACAGATGTTCAGCAATTAAGTCAGGGGACTGAGCTTTTTCAAAGTATAAAAAGAAAAGTCAGCTTGTGTTTCTTGAAGTAGTTCATGGGTGATTTTGATCATTGTGCTGTTGTAGAAACCAGACACTTTTCAGCTTCAGTTGCTTGACTGATTGTGTAACACTTTCTTTCAGAGTAAGCTGATACTTAGCAGAATTTACTCCTCCATCTGCGCGACTGGCTGCTGCATAACCGCAAAGCTCATTCTTCAGCTGTGTCTCTTGAAGCTATTTTGTCGTTGTCAGTGATCCGTTTTCTCACTGTAATGTGGTATCATTAGGAAAATCAATAGTGAGTGTTCTATTTTTGTCTTTGCAGGCATGTATGAAATGAGAGTATGTTTCTCAGACTCAGAGACATGGGGCCGCCAAAGTTCTGTTGCAGACCCGTTGGTTGTGGTCTGTGCAGGCAAGTTGCAGGTTGAGTAAAGCAGCCTTTGTTCTCTCAGTTTGAGTAGAATTTTTTTGCCTGCTGCTGTGGCATTGAATGCCAAACTGGAATCAACAAAAGCCTCCTTGCATGCTCCTGCTCATACCGTCAGTGTTCTGGAGCCGTGTGACGTCCTGTGGCGGCTGCACCTTCACTTGGCCCTTCAGCCGGTTTGAAATAGAGCAGAGTTGTGCAGAGTTCAAGGATTTTTTTTGGTGTACATCACTGAGAGCTTCATCAATTCATTTGGAAGTCACTTTTCATGTCAGTGTTGTTGCAGCCTCATTAAGTGTCATGCTGTAGTGGTTAATTACTGTAATTGAGAGCAGAAATGTTTAAAATGTTGAATTAAAATACAGTGATTAATTACTTTTTTTTTTTTTTTTTAACTTCCTGCAAGGGAAACTGAGCCTTGGTATTTTCTGCTTTACAATAAAGAAGATCTGCAAGTCAAATGCTAAAGAGGAAACCATTCAGAGTAGTTTGATGTAAAGTGCTCCGTTTTGAGTTGTAATTGTCCATAGTGGTGGTGATGGCAACCAGACATCCTAAGTGCCTCTAAATGCTCACAGGAAGTTATTATATGAATGGCTTATGAATAAAGTGCCTGATGCCTGAAGCATTGTTTTGCGACGGTTTTGAGAGAAGATTTTGGGCTAAATTTTTATTTATTTATTTATTTATTTTTAAAGCCATGGTTCATGGTGCAGTACATGCAGGGTGTTTATAAGAATAAAAGGAACAAAATAATTCTCAAAAAAGTTTAGATTCTGCGGGACTACAAAAGAGTTGATTTAAGTCTGTGGTCTTCAAATATGGACACAATATACTAATCAGCTATTCCTATAATGCCCATTGTGTTATGAATTTTTTTGGCAAATAATTTGTGTTTTACTAACATTACTTTATGAAGTGGTCATGTTTTTTTTCTGGAATAAACTTTCTGATTTTACTGGGCCAGTTAAGACTACTACTGTTTTATTATCTGAGTACTGTGCATAGCGGTAGCAGATGCATTGTATGGCCAAAAGTATGTGGACACCTGGCCATCATTCTGAGCTTTTTGGACAGCCCATTGTAAAACAGTGTATTAATCTGGAGTTCACTGATATTTTGTCGTGTGTCTGTAGGAATTTTCAGTCAAAAGAGCATTTGTGAGGTCAGGCACTAATCTTGGACAAGAAGGCCTGGTTTGCAGTCAGTATTCCAGTTAATTCCTAAGGTGTTTTGTGGGGTTGGGGTCGGGGCTCTGTTCTTCCACATCAAACTCTTTTAAATCATGTCTTTATGGACCCCACTTTGTACACATGGGTACATGCTGGAACAGGAAAATGCCTTCCCCAAACATGACCCAAATTAGGAGGCATAGAATTGTCTAGCATGTCTTTGTATGTTGTAGCATTAACATAACCCTTTACACTTCACTAGAAATGGGTAGTGTTCTCAAGTAATCTGCCAAAACCAGACTTGTTTCAGTCTCGCAGATATGAATTGTTATTTATCACTCCGGAGAACACATTTCCATTAGAGTCCAGTAGCAGTGTGCTTTACACCACTACAGCCTACGCTTGGCATTGTGGATAGTGATCTTAAGCTTGTTTCCAGCTGCTTTACCATGGAAACCCATTTCGTGAAGCTTGGTTCTTGTGCTGATGTTGCCTCTAGAGGCAGTTTCGAACTTTACTGTAGTGAGTGATGTAACAAAGGATAGGTGATTTAAAAAAAAAAATTTTTTTTATTATATGCTCCACAAGCCTCAGCAGTGTGGCATACCACTTGGTGGCTGAGCTGTTCCATTTCACAATGGCAGAACTTATAGTTGACTGGGGCAGATCTAGCAGGGCAGCAATTTAGTGAACTGTTCTGTGGAAAAGGGGGCATCCCATGATATTGTCATGTTTAAAGTGACCTGGCTCTTCAGTACAACTCATTTAACTGTCAGTGTTTGTCAATGGCGTTTGCATAGCTGTGTGCTTGACTACACACACCTCTTAGCAGTGTATATGACAATCCTCTGCACTCAATTAGGAGCGGTTTGGCCGTATAGCATATGTAACACACTACTACATTTAATTGTCCTTCTCTTTACAGAAAAGATGACATGACCAGCTTATGACCTGCTATAAATGAACATGCTTCTTGAGTAATGCTGACATGCTCATACTGTATTGGTCATTGTACTGTATGTAAGCTCCCATTTTACCTAATGTAATTCCTTCTACAGGAAATTGCTTACTCAAAACATTGACCCATCAGAGACCTTTATAAAAAAGCTTTCTCGTGGAGTAATTGTGCAGCAGTTCCCTTCGTTTTCCTGCTGTTATCTTCAGACGCTATCGAGCAAATATGTTGTTTTTGATTGGGCTGTCTTTCCTGGGGATTGAATCCCATGAGTTGAGAGGGCCTATTGGATCCGTTTACCTTGGACTGACCCCCAAAAGCAGCCGGATAAAAATTTGTTTCCTTCACACCCTCTGTGTATCTTGTCTCTCTCGTCATTGTGGTCTAACAATAATGGGAAAGTGAATGGTGTCTTGGAGATAATGGCAGCCAGAAGGGGGAGTGTGTGTTTGTGAATGACAGAGACTGAAGACAGATTGTAATTCTGGCTGATTGTGTTTCGGGTTGTGCCTGTAGGTCTCTGGTAGCAGAGTGGGGGCGGTACGGCTTGAGGTTCAACATTATACAGCCAGGGCCAATCAAAACCAAGGTACTGTATGCATGTTTGAGTGTGATATAATATGCTGTGATGTAGATACAGATGAGGGCTGTACAATGATGTCAGAATCCTGTCTGTATTGGTAGATATTTGTGTGAGAGAGATCATTTTACATTTGACCAATAACAAAAATATTTGATGTCTTGTTCATGTTACTGCATTTCTAATGTCTTTAGGGAGAAAAATAACATTTTATTTCTAATGTTAATCCAAATTAACACACAGCCCCAATTTCTACATTTAGAGAAGTTCATTTATTTAACTCCAATCAAAAGTCTTTAAGTACAAGTTATTTATTTGTTCAAAAGATATTTCTGAGTTGATGAAATATGAAATGATCCACTTGTATAAGGAAGAAAAGTTAATAGGGAGGTGAAAACAGGACTTTCCAGTGTTTAAAAGGTGATGAGAAAATGTGACTCCTAACAACCATGGAAGACCTGATAGACAAACAAAACTGTCCCCATCAAATAAACAGCACTTAAAGCTTTCATCTTTGAGAGAGAGTGAGAGAAAATCAAGCTCCACATTTGCTTTAGACCTGTCTATCCTTTCAGTGTGAGAGGATAACTACACACCGAGTCTGAAAGGATATGGTAGCTTTCAAGAAGCTGTTTCTGAGAAAAGGAAAGGGAAAATTTGCTAATTGAATGAACTAGAGACTAGTAGTGCTGTCATCAGCAAAACCTATTTAAAAACCTATTAAGAAAAACTTTACAGTATTTGATGCCCTCCGTGTGATGAACAGGTGTCTTGCACTCTCACCCTCAGGGTGCCTTCAGCCGCTTGGATCCCACTGGCAAGTTTGAGAAGTTGATGATTGAGAGAATACCAGTGGGTCGCCTGGGCACTGTAGGAGAGATTGCCAACCTAGCTGCCTACCTCTGCAGCGACTATGCCAGCTGGGTGTCGGGTGCGGTGAGTGTCCTCTGACCTTGTGCAGGGGGGGAAAAAAGAGCTGCTGTCTCTTCACTATAGCTCACCTGCTGACTCCCCCTCAGGACCTCTCTGCTTTCAGTGAGCGAGAGAAAAAGAGAGACAAGGGCACAATCATGCCCTCTGATAGGGAACCCAGGGAGCTTGTAGAAGTGAAGGGGACACTTTGATCGTCGGTAATGCATAGCATTGTGCCAACAGCCCTCATTTATCAAAGCTGCATGCAAACCAATTAGGGCTGCATAAATGACCTTTTTTCAAGTATAGTTTTAAGTAAATGAAATGTGGGCGTCAGCAGTGCAAGAACCAAGTAGTTACGGTTTCCAGTTCAAATGGACTTCATATATCTGTGCTGTTATGAGGGGTTGGGGGGGTCGGGGTCACCATTGGTCCGTTGATTTGATGTTTTCAAAATTTCTACATAGTTCTATCACAGATGTAAACAGGGTCTTTTCATGTGAAACGGTCAACTGTAGAGAAACTTGACTCCTACTTATTTACACTGGTCATAGATATCGTAACATATAGTTCCTACAATAAATATAAACATTTTTTTTGCTATCCGAAACCACCAGAGAACCTACATATGTTGTGTGTGGTTTTTATGTGCAGTGTTGATAATAGGCCTGGGCAATATCTAAAAATAATTAGCATGATATTTTCTGGTTAAAAATAATTGGTATTGTCGGTAATGGTGTCCACAGACTCAAGGCGACTTGTGTGCTAATACCACTCCCTGCCAGAGAAGCTTCAGACTGCAAATGATTTCCAAATCTGTGTCCACATAAAATAAATTAAATAAATATTTTCCATTATAAAGGTGGCGCGCTCTCTCTCTCTCTCTCTCTCTCTCTCTCTCTCTCTCTCTCTCTCTCTCTCTCTCTCTCTCTCTCTCTCTCTCTCTCTCTCTCTCTCTCTCTCTCTCTCTCTCTCTCTTTCTCTTTCTCTCTCTTTCTCTCTCTCTTTCTCTCTCTCTTTCTCTCTCTTTCTCTCTCTTTCTCTCTCTCTATCTCTCTCTCTATCTCTCTCTATCTCTCTCTCTCTCTCTCTCTCTCTCTCTCTATCTCTTTCTCTTTCTCTCTCTCTCTTGAATAATCTCTGAATCATGAATAATCATTTCTTTTCTTGTACCAAAATGTCAATTTGCACCTTTCTTAAAACATCACCATTGACCGTAAGAGACTACATTACCATCTCGCCCAAGCTTAGTTGATAAAGATAGAATATTGGAGAATTTGAAAGTCTTTGGGCACTACTTTGCCATAAAACACCTTGCATGCACCGCACCACCATATATGTTTTTTTAGAAAGTACATTTTAAATGAAAGCTTACCTCAAAACTATTGTGAAACGACGTCTCGGACGATGAGGCGATGTATTCACAACCATTTCGCGTTGACTGGTGGCTTGAACCATTCTGACTGGGTATGCATTCTAGAACAGAGCATCAAACCACTTTGAGTGACTGCATTTTCTGTTGTAATGATACTGCATTTCCCACTTGTTTCATGCATTTCCTGTTTCTCTCTCTCTTTATAGACTATCAAAATAGATGGCGGTGAATACTCGTTTATGGCTGGTGAATTTAATTCACTTAGTTTGGTAAGGATTTCCTGTTAAGCATGCACAGTTTGTAGTGCACATTAAATAAATGCATTGTATCTCACACTGTTTCACTATAATGTTTTTGCTAGGTCACAAAGGAGCAGTGGGATGTGATGGAGGCCATAATCAGACAGACAAAGGGATCCTAATGATCAAACCTAAGGATGGCAGACAGCTGAGTTCACTGCATGTGAGCTAATTTGACATGCAGTTCCAGTGCATGTCAGAAGTGTTCATGTAGCTCTTTCATGTAAATGCAGTTATAATGCATATAATTAAGCGTGCCATAGAATGTCCATCATAAAAAATTCACTTTACATTTGATCACACTTTAGATGCAGTACACAGTGGCAGACCTGAGTTGAGATTTCATTGCCTTTTTGAATAGCATTTTTTATCATGTCACATCAAATTGTTTTCCACATGTTTTCATGCTTAACTTTGTGCCTTTGATAAAAATAGAGGATTTTTAAAAATTAATGTCCAACGTTCTAAGTTTAATTTAGTTTAATGTGACCGGTGAGCTTGAAGACTTACACACAACGTAGTTCCCTTTACTAACCAGATTTTACTTCATGTACATTTTCATGTTCTTTAAACTGAGTAGACCTATTGTTGAAAAAAATAAGTTGCATGGTTAAAAAAATTTAATGACTAGCTTTGTGCTCAGCATTCAGGACCGCTTCTGAACATCCAGTGACTCTAAGAACAAATACGTCATTCGTTTTTAGCTGGTAAAAGGTCTAAGAAATGCCACAGTAAACAAAATGAAACAAAAATCAACTACAGTGCAGAAGTTCAGGACTACTTTCATTTATTTAATCTTGAGTCAAAATGGCCATTAAGTACAAGTCATTTCTCAGGAAAACATGCTGAAAACACATTTAACAGAATCACACAGAGGCCTAAACAAATGAATCATTTTTCAATATTTAATGTTGCAGCTTCTATTCTTTTCAACTTGATTTCAGCTTTTCAAAGAAATCTACAGGGCTATTTTTCCAACCTCTAAAGTTCAGTCTTAGAAGTTGGATGCCTGCTTCTCACAAATCTCAAACACATTCAGTGATGTTGAGGTCTGGACTCTGGGCTGGTCTGTCCATTGTTCTGAGAACGCCAACAGCTACGTTTACATGGCAGGTAAAAGTGGCTCAAATCTGGTCTTCTCAATAAATCAGATTTTTTTAATTTTTATTTTGGCTGTTTATCTTTTAAGTGTGGTCTATATGCAACATTAGTCTGAAAAGATCACGCTCTTAAACTGACGTGCGTAAAAGAACAATGTTTAATGTGGCTTGTCATCCTGAGCTGAGCTGTCATGACCGCTAGCCGCTTCCTGAGGTTTCAGTTTCGTCTTCACCAGCATCACAGGATCGATTTATAAAATTCCAGTGGCTGACAGCTGGGCTCACGGAGGGCACATTATTAGCCACGGCCACTTGTTCGGTTCATGTCCTCGGATTCTTTGTTCTTTGACAATGCAGCCTCGTTCACCATGGGCCAGGTTCAGTCATTGCTTTCGAACTCTCTTCGGACATGTTTGGATACGTGTCTTCTAATTATTTTTTGTGCAGAAACCTCAGCCTCAGTGTTTGAGTCTCAGCGGTGTGAAATTATGACGAATGTTTAGTTGTATTGACATAAAAGTCGCATGAATTCCGATTTGATGCGCTTAGCCAGATGAAAGTGTTTGTTTCTGTTCACACTGCCACACAGATAACACACTGCTCAAAGATTAAAGCTTTGAGTCCCATTTTCTCTGCATCTTTCTAAAGTCTGTTTTAGGAAATTGTTCTGGACAGGTGTTCTCACCTCGGTGAGAAGTTACATAAAGGATTTTTGAAGTGACGGTGTCATTCAGCAGGGTGCATTCACCGTCTTGCGTTCCTTCCCTTTTAACAGTGAACAGCTGATTGTGATGGTTTAGAATAGAGAGGTGGGGAAAGAGCCATTAAACTCAACACAAATGCATTTTTAGGTCATTAACCTCAAAATGGAACCATCCAAGCAACGTGGGGCTCGGACAGAGTCCTGTTTGTTTTTTTGCAGTCTGTTCCACACAGTCTGTTCTGATTGCTGCACACTGTCATAGGTCTTTGGATTTTCTTTCCATCAGCTGAAAACCACCCTGAGAACTGCAGCACCTTGCAGGGAGCCTTCGAGATAAGGCACCTCAGTACCATTCACAACTTCAAGAGGTCAGCAGCTCAATTATAAGATAAGATCAAGAAGTGTTTTTGCTCTAAATTATACAGACACAAATTGCATCTCCAGTGTGGATCTTGCCGTTTATCAGAATCCTTCCAGAAAGTCCTGCGATGTGGATAAATCAGTTTTTCAGATGCTAGTAAAATCCTAATCTAAATGGGAAGATGTATCAGATTAACTATGAAGAGCTGCAATCATCGGTTTGCCCAGCATTGTAACTCTAATGATAAGCTGTATGTATATAGCACTTTTCATGGATATAAGGCAGCTGAAAGTGCCTCACAGGAGGTAAAAAAAAATAGAATCTTAATATACACGGGACTGTGCAAAAGTCAGAGACCCATCAAACTGTCTATTAAGTACAAGTTAGTAATTTCCACAATTTCATATGTTTCACGATATTCCAATAGAAATAAGATACAAAACTATCCACTTACATAAGGAAGGGGTCTGTGCCTTCAGTGTATGGTGGTAGTGGAGGAAACCGAGGGAGGGAGGGAACTCAAGCTGGAGTTCTGGGCTGCTTCTCTTGGAGCTTGAACTCTAAGCTGTGGTAAGACTGACAGAACTGAGGAACAGGGACTAGACGGAGTGGGGGGAGGGGAGGGGGGGGTTACAAAAATGTTTTTATAGTAAACGGTAGAAATGGGAATTTATAGGGTGCTAGATTGGAAGGAGGGGAATGGTGTTGCTGACATTGTTTCCCTTAAACAGACACTACTCAGCTGCCTTACAATTATTTTCTCATTTGTGTCTAGAATGGCTAAAGGAGATATTTCTGAGAAGATTAGATGTAAAATAATCCACTTGTATAATGAAGTGGAAAGTCAAAGCAAAAATATGTTTAAAGTTCAAAAATATGTTTAAAAAGTTATAGAGAAAATTAGAGTCCTAACAACTGTGAAAGACCTGGTAGATCACCAAAACTGTCACCCTCAGATAAACACCGCTTAATGCTTTCATCTTTGAGAGAGAGGAGAAAATGAAGCTGCTTCAGATCTGAGAAAATTTACAGGTGTTTCTGTCCACCCTTCCACTGTGAGATGAGTCTGAAAGGATGTGTAGCCATCAAGAAGTCCTTACTGAGAATAGAAAATAGAAAAAAAAACTTGCAAATCATAGAAGCTGCTGGTGTTCTCAGAACAATGGACTGAACACCCCGCAGTCCAGACCTCAACATCACTGAATGTGTCTGGGATTACTTGGCTCGCGATAAAATTCACCAACTTCTAAGACTGAACTTTGGAGGCTGGACAAATATCCCTGCAGGTTTCTTTGAAAAACTGAAAGTGAGTCTACTAGGAAGAATAGAAATTATAATAAAGGGAAAGAGTGGACACACTAAATACTGAAAAGTTTGATATATTTAGTTGTTAGTTATTTCTGTCTGTTCCTGACACACTGAAAAAAGAAGATATTGTACTTAAAGGCCGATTTAACTGTAAATTGGACAGAAAGTGCAAAAGGTAATAATATTAGTAAAAAAAAAAAAGTCAAACAAACAACAATGATTTACATTTTTGGCATTTGGCTGATGTTCTTATCCAGAGCGGCTTACAATTTGATCATTTTTTTTACATAGGTAGGCCAAGGCGGTGTTAGGAGTCTTGCCCAAGGACTCTTATTGGTGTAGTGTAGGGTGTTTGCCCAGGTGGGGATTGAACCCCAGTCTACAGTGTAGAAGGCAGAGGTGTTAACCACTACACTATCCCAACCAATGATAACAGAAGAGAAGGTTGAAAAAAAAAAAAAAAAAAAAGTAATAAGAAAAAGAAAATAAGGCAATCATGACAAAAATTGTAAAACTTTAACTGCTTGTAAAATCTTTAACTGCTTAAAATGTACTGTGATTGCTTCTCTAATTAATCGGTAATCAGTAAATAAGTCCCTTTTTTGGTACATAAAAACAAACAACCGTCTCTGCTCATCTTGTCTTAGAACATTAGGCAACTCTGCAGTGCTGAGGACGACCTAGGGGGGTAGAGACAGTCGATTTAATGCACTGAAAATCAATAGCAGCATTTTAAAATCTATCTTAGAAGACATGAAGCCAGCACACGACGCCAGAACTACTAGATAGTTTTGACGATTACACACAAATGTCTTTTATAAGTCCCAAGAACATACTACAGGACACTATTCAGAGTTCAGGTAGTGCTTTATTAAGTGTAGTATCCTGTTACACAGTGTCTCTGGTAGTCGGCATAGTGGAGCATGTCATTCTTTACAGTGCAAACATGTTGATAGGAGATTAGAGAGTGGCCTGGGGCAATGCAGTTCATATAGATATGGTATGTGCTTATAGAGTCATTAATGCCTCACTGCAAGGTGTGCCTTCAGTTGCAAACATGCACTGCGAACATAAATTTAGCCTACTGGAAATCACATACAAGTACTTTCCTATTTCACAGTTTCATCTGACGTCACATGAATACCATCCACATTCCTCTAACACTTTATTGCTTTGGCTACAATATTATAAGGTAGATCGATTCTTCATTGCGATTCTGTGTCGGGAACACGATTTGAATACAGTTAATACTGATGGTTTTCCAGTACTCTGGGGGTATGTCTCATCTCTGCTGGAGATGGTGTCGTGTTCAATGAATGCAGTATACAGGTCCTTTTTAAGTGTTGTGTCAGTCTCATCTTTACAAAATCTGTACATTTAGAAACTGTATAGAAACAACAGATTGAAAAGTTATGAGCCACTGGTCTCTGGTCTATGTACCTACGTACGATCAGCCTGTGGATTACAAGTTCCCCAAAGGAAAGAACAGAAATACACCCAGTGTCTAGCTATCTTCACACATGGGACGAGTGAGCAGAGAGCTTTGCTGGCGGTGGTATGTGCATGAAGAGGATGGTGGAGGGTTATAAGAAGTCAACGGACGAGCGAGTCTCACATGTCTTCACACAACACCAGCGCCAACTCCGTTCTGTAGAGTTTCCCGCCGTCAGACAGAGCCATGATGGCCTTCTTATATATGGGGATCTTGCTGACTTCTAGAACCTGCCAGACACAAGAAGATCTTGAATTAGTGCAAGATTATTGCTCTATCCTGCATAACTACCATCCTGTATAGCCATCTCCATAGAAAAGCACTGACAGTCGAATGGGACACACATAAGCTAAAGTGCCAAACTGGTTTCCTTCCAGACCGCAGCTCCGCAGAGATGAGCATTTTCCCTCTCCTGACTCTCTAGGTGAGTGGTCACCAACCCTCCTTCTGGAGGTCTACCTATCTTTCTGTCAAGTTTAGTTGTGACCTGCATCTAACAGGGTGTCCCTCCTCTCAGGCAACACTTAAGCATCTGATCCAGCCATTCAGGGATGTTTGAAGTGCCGCTTAAATGATGTCACATGCAAAATGGCAGATTTGATAAAGACACTGAAGACACTGACTATGGACTTTTATGGGTGGTCTGCTATAGCGACTTGACTTCTATTGAGGATGTGCTGTTTTTGACATACTGTTTATTATGTTAGTATGCAGTTTTGGACGCAGGCTTAAATACAGATCCACACATAGCATGGCTTAACAAGCTGAATACATCAATTCTCCCTAGAAAAAAGATTAGGTTTTTGATGAATCATGGGTGCTAAAAGAAAAACAGACACACACACACACACACACACATAAGTACACCTCCTTGATTCTACACTTGTTTCAACAGACTGTAGTCCATCTGTTTTCACTGTACACTTTGTCAGCCCCCTTTTACCCTATTCAATGGTCAGGACACCAACAGGACCACTGCAGGTCATCACATAGATAGCCTGAGTACATACATTTCAAATAGGCTGCATCTCCTGCTTCTTAGTGTCAAAAAAACAACTATTTTTCTGGTCAGTTCACATGACTAAAAGTTCTTAATTTGTCTTTTTTATTTTTGCAGCTCAACAATGCCACACCCTAAAATGCATATTCATGAGCTGTAGTGCAGTCATGTGCACAGGCAAAAACGCTATATCCAATATTTACACCTATTTAGTAGAGTGACTTACAAAAAGCCCAAAAACAGTGAAAGCCAAAACCATGATTTGTTCCCAGATATATTTCGCACTAAAAGTCCAAGACTAAAGTGGCTAAATGTGACTAAAATAATAAAATGTGCAGTCTGGTTGCTCTATATTACAGCCTGAAGTAAGCCCTGTTTTACCACCTCTGAAGTTATGCCTCTGCATGCAGGTCACATACTGAGCAGGAGATTGGATTCTGACTGATGTTAGCATGCTTTCATGAGGCTGCTCCAACAAATTGTGTTTGTACAAGCCCACCCAGCCACTGTTAGCGAGATGTATGCAAACAATGTTTCTCAAATCTCAGAAAAAGCGAATTCACCGGGCTGATTATGGAGCCTCACCTTTTTGTTTTTCTCACACAGGCCTTTGAGCAGGGCGTCGAGCTCGTTCTCATCCATGTAGCCATTCCGGTCCTGGAAGAGGACGAACACAGATGTTTGTCAGACACACAGGAAACTTAACGTCATGCCATTTTACTGCCTTTTCTTTTAGAATAATCCTCCTTTGCAGTAAAAAAAGCTCTGCTGATTGTTCCACAGTTTTAACCATAAATGGTCTTAAACACTGGGGTTAATGTAGCCTATATCTGCTAATTCATCAACCTTTAACTCTGCAGAAAACAATCTCACCCAGCTCATAGCTAACGAAAAGGCAAGGAGAAATATTTATAACGGGCATCAATGATTTGGAAACGAATGGACTTATTTGCATTTACAACCACTTTAACTGGTTTCCTGATCCATTTAATCTTCCATGAGAAACTGTCAAACACTCAAAGGTCGCGAAACTGAAGTTGCTTCTCATTCACCAGCGTCTTGTTCAGATTTTCCCATTCCACTTTAAATGGTGTAGCAGGTACATTCTAGCGCCTCAGGCACTATTTAAGGTGGAACAAGGAAATTCGAACAAGAAGCTGGAGAATGAAAAGCAGCATTGGCCTTGTAAAAAATCGAGCATTGAGAGACATTTTGCAAGAAACTATTCTACTTTTTGTGGAAAAGTTTCCTGCCAAAGATGTGAGAAAAAGTAGCTATAGTTGAGCTAAAGCTGAAAGCAGAGCAAAGTATTTTCAGCCTCTACTAATACATCACAATACTGAGACATTTACAGCCACAAAATGGCTTTTATTAACATTTGGGTTGCTAACCCTGGGCTAGGGGTCACGATTAGTAATTGTAAATTCTGTCAAATTGATGAGGATGAGGGATGCAATGCTGCACTACAGGCTATTATACAACATAACAAAGAAGTTTTTTGGCCAGAATGCCCATTCACTATTGAAAAGTATGCCATTCATTTTCTCAATAGACAGCATTCTCTGGTAGGCAGCTTGCTGCTAGATGCTCTTGATAATGCTAATATATTGAGGTGCTGTTATCAGCTGGCATCCACTATATAAAGTAAAAGAAGAGGGTGTATAATTCATTGTGCACTGTCACTATCAGCCTGAGACCAGTACTGTGACCCTGTGCAACTACCATTTGAATGACTGCTAGAGTTTAATGGGGACAGTAATCACTGGCAAACAATATACGCCCCAAGCAGAAAGCATTGACACTCCAGTCTGCTCTGTGATGCCTCATAGCTCTCCTAATGAGTAAGTGTTGTCTTCTTTTATGCCAAATTCTCTTTCTGGTTGTTCAGATAGCACAGCGGCCTGAAAGATGTGTGTGCACGTGTGTGTGTAGGTATGAGTGTGTGTGCAGCCTGAGCCTGCCAGTCAATAAGGATCAGAGGTGCTGTCATCAGCGGCGAAGATTTCGCCCTATTCAGGGACACGCTAATACATTACAGTGAAGCCACTGCCAAGGACTCCAATAGTGTGCTGGAGGTGATATCCAGACAGGGCCCCCTCTCTGCATACTAATAACTGCTATCCTTTAGACCTAAGTATAGAAGAAGACTCTGAATCTGAATGATCCATGCACTCATGCTTCACAGAACAGGTTTTACCAGACTAGACATTCTGTCTTACTGTACAGGACTGTGCAAAATCAGAGACCACCCTTCATTTAATTTCCAGTCAAAATGGGAGTACAAGTTATTCAGTTTTTAGCGTCAACAAAAAAAAAAAACAAACAAAAAAAAAAAAAATGTAAATTTAAAGCTGCACTATGTGTTTTTGTGTCAACATTTAAAGAAGTAGCATTAAGTCAATTTAGGTCTCAAAAAGGTACCCGAAGCACAACCAATGCCACAAAATGTTCTTATTCACTTTGCGTGTAATTACATATTTCCAAGAAAGGAGTCTCCAAATCCCCAAAACTTCTGTAGTGTAGCTTCAAGCAAAAAAAGCTTCTCACATAGAAGCTTCAGCACATACATATAATATAATTTCTCCAGTACTTAGTGTGTCCACTCCATCTTTATTACAGCATCCATTTTTTTCAGGAGACTTGCTTCTAGTTTTTCATACAAATCTGGGGGGACATTTTTCCACAGCTATGTTGAGTCTTATAAGTTGGTGGCATTTTCTGTTTCTCATAATCCAAGTAATCCCAAACACATTCAGTGATGTTGAGGTCTGGACTCTGGGGTGGTCAGTCCATTGTTCTGAGAACACAAGCAGCTGCTTTCTTTGATTTGTTCATTTTTGCTCATTTTTAATTACTTTTTTTTCTGTGAGGGCTTCTTAACAGCTACACATCCTTTCTGAACCATAGTGTTGAGTTATCGTCTTACAGTGAAAGGATGGACAGAAACACCTGTGGATTTTTTAGATCTAAAGCAAGAGTGGAGCTAGATTTTCTCCTCTCTCTCACAGATGAAAGTGCTGTTAATTTTGTTGTGACAGATGTGGTGGTCTACCAGATCTTGCACAGTTAAAAACTCATATTATCTTCTCAGAAGTATCTCCTTTTAGCCATTTTAGATGCACATGAGGGGGAGATTTGTAAGGCAGCTCAGGTGTGTTTGGGTAGTTCCTTGTGTGAATGCTAGTGTCTCTTTAAAAGGGAACGTAATGCCACTGAGAGGTTTGGAAACAGCTGTAAATGGCTGGTTTTAAGACTAGAAGGATGGAAAAGAAAATAGATGCACAAAAGAGTAGAAAAATTAAATATGGATATATTTAATATTGTGTTAGAAGCTTTAGTGTAATTTCTTGTTAAATGTAGCATAGCCTACTCAAGTCTTAAGCACTTGAGAAATGTATATTCAAAAGTTATTTTTGCTCAGAGAGAAAAACACTATTAGAAAAATACTAATAACATTGATGCAATGATTTCTGATTTTATGTATGTCAGTGTTTCTGTTTAAGCAGCTTTGTGGCAGCCTTGTGTTATGGTAATCCGATACCTAGTTTGGTATATATCCTTCATTAAATCAGGTGTGCTGGTGGTGGATTTGCAATGATTTTAAGGATAAATCTGGAACTGAACCTGAGTTCCTCTAACTCAAAAGATACTTATTACATTTTACTGCATGTGTTTATTTGCATTTTTTCTAAAATTATATGATATTTTTCCTATCAAAACACAGTTACACAAACTTTTACACTTTTTTGACTGGAAATTAACCTCTTAAAATCCCTTTTTAAGCCTTATTACATACTAAGGCTTATTATTTAGTAACTACAGGGACTTCAGTGCAAACTGGTTGAGCTATTCTTAGGTTATAGAAGTGTGTAATGAAACTTTGGGCCCAGTGGTGGGCCCTGGGCTCTGGCTGTTGCAGTGTTGTGCATAAAAATTTCATAGTTTTACTTGAAAGCTGGCCCCTGATGAATGCAGTGTTATGAACTTACCTTATCGTATAACTCAAAGATCTTGTTGAACTCTTTTCTGGCCATTTTTACACCCTGTGGGAAGGATTTGGATCACTTGTGCTGTTAAGACAATCAAAAATCACTGCGGTATGAAGTAATGCTTTTAACCTCGACAAGGACAAACCTGGAATTTCAGTAGAAAGTTCTCTTGGTCTGGTAGTAGCCTGTTGAGAAATAAAGGGTTGAGTTTATTAGCAATGCTAAGGAGAAGTCAGATATAAACAGCTAAGGAATCCAAAGATACAGCAAGAGAACAAGACCAACCTCGCCATTTCTGACAGACATAATTTCCCATCATTATTTGAATCAAAAATTTTCAGCTGCAAGAAAAGAACATTTCAATTACAAATCAAAGAAGAAGAACTGAGACGGACTCGTTGACCTCAGCATTTTAAGGCCCCCTACCGTGGTTAATGTGTATTCCTCTAACTTCTTCTCGTCGTAAGGTTTCTTTGCCCTTTGGAGCAGGTCTCTCAAAAAATTCTGAAATGGTAGCAACAATGAATTTTCATCAGGCTTGAAGAATGAGGACTGGAACTGTGCATAAAAGAGTATTAGCCCAATTACTGTCACACTCTGGAAATAACGTTCTGACAGAAAACTCAAATTCTTGATACATCCATTTAATCCTAATATGTACGCAAAATATGCAGAAATTCATAACATTATTTAGTTTTCCATTTTCCCCTCCAGTTGAGGAGGGTGGAACACAAACTAGCACATTTAGTTTGTCGCTAAATGATTTACAGAATATCTTAACAATAAGATAACAACAACAACAACAACAACAAATGAAAACATAAGCTTTCAAGCTGTTTCAATCACCTACCATTTCTGAACAGCATATATTTACATGAAATCAATAAAGTTGATATGGTTAAATATTAAATATCTTTTCTTTGTGCTGTTTTCAAAAGCCCATTAAAGACATTTACAAATCACTGCATTCTGTGTTCATTTGCATTTTATCCTACTTTTTCTGAATTAGAATTGTTCTTCTTCTTCAATAGAGAAAATCATATATGAGCAAGATAAAATTTAGCTACATTTTATTTATATGATATCTACACTATTAATTTGATGAGTCTGTGAATATAAAGTGAACTGTTTTAAATTTACATGGGAAGAAAATGAACTGCTCTGGGCTGGGTTTTATTGCAAGATTATCCTTAAATGGTAGAGAGAGCATCACACCCACTGCTCTCTCTACCCGTTAAGGAGATTTTAACAGTAAGGATCTTTTGAGAAACTAGGCACTCATTGTTCTCTTTGGGATTAGTTGTAACACTGTGTTCAAACGAACTCTACCATGTGGAGTCTGAACTTTAGACTGTACTTCACTTTTACTTGACTTTGGATGGGGCATTGTCATCCTGGACACGACCTCTGCCATCAGGAAAGAAATATTTCATTATAGGATAAAGGTGATCAGTCAGAATAACTTTCTATTGATTTGCAGTGGCCCTTCGCTTCTGAAGGAGAAGGTGGATTAAAAACCATCCCAGCAAAGTCTAACAAAACCATCCCAGCAAATTCTCCTCCCTACAGTCTAACAGAGGCACTGGACCCTCTCACCGTAGGGGTCAAGTATTCAGACCTATACTGTTCTCTTGTGGAAGATATGGTGAAGGCACACGAGCATTACCATCATTCAATGTGCACTTCAACCCACAGTTTCCCTATTTGCTTGTCAGTTTACCCTATTTAATTGTCTTTGCCATAGATTTAAATGCAGTTGTCACTTTAGTCCCTGTTCCTACTGAAACATAAGTCAGTTGAGTGGTCTTTGTGACTGAAGCTCCTGCCATCCGTGAACCAGTAACCTTCTTTCAAAGTACTTAGATCTTTTCCTCTTGCCATTTTGATCCAAATTTGAGGTCAACTGGGCCTGCTCAGCATTGTTATACATATTACTGAGCATGGGGGGATGTGACTGCTTAACTGTCAGGAACTG
Source organism: Pygocentrus nattereri (assembly GCF_015220715.1). Lineage (NCBI taxonomy): Eukaryota > Metazoa > Chordata > Actinopteri > Characiformes > Serrasalmidae > Pygocentrus > Pygocentrus nattereri. Next base: position 33,996,062 of record NC_051213.1, on the reverse strand, counting down.
CATTTGTGTCTTCGGGGAAATCAGTGAAGTGTATTCTTGTTTATACATAACATGAAATATGATATATTTTGGAATTTATTACAATTGGTCAAAGTGGCAATAGGATGGTTCAAATGGGTCAAAGTATACTTGGGGTCTGTCGCAACACTTGAAGGGAATTGTAACCTATGAGTGATTTTGTAAGTAGAAATAAATTAAGATTTCCTTTACAGAGAACAAACTTAAATATGGCATTATATTTCAGCAAATTTTAGTGTACAACTTCTATGCATTTGCTAAGTTTAACATATTGGGAAAAAACGTAAAATCTAAAATGAACCAACTTTTGTATAGGCAACTTTTTTTTAAACTAATATGTGAAATTCAGAAAATAAACTATAATCATGCATTAAAATGTTCAGAAGGTTGTTCTCCGTAGAGGATGTGTTAACTTATTACTGTGTACACAACTCAAAGTGAAAAACACTTGAAAAAAGTTACTTTTCAAAAACGGTTGGTGAATCCTGAGAAATATCTCTCTGCCTGTTGCACAAAATATGCAGATGAAGATGCTATGAGAAAACAAGAGGGTAGAAAAGTTCTACTTAAACCTGATCAGCTACATACAACTCTGTTATATTTTACCACACATTAGGCTGTCCTTCATTTTTTCCTATATTTTATTATCATTCGATCTCAAAAGACACAATACTGTACAGATTTCTCAGTGACCTTTCCAGCCTAGAGCTGGTCCACCAAAAACACTGGAAGCCTGAATATCAGACACCTTTTCAAATTTTACCTCTCTTACTTAGTCATTTTATTGTCCTGCTCTGCTTTGTGACGTTCCCCCCTGAGGGTTGTGTCTGTCAGTCAGAAGGTCTTGCATAATCTTTTCATATACTGCTCTGCCTCGTTGAATTGCTCAGGCCCTGACTCAAAATATTAGTGTCATTGGAAAAGGGCAGCACTTGACAGAGAGCTAATGGTTCACTTGGCTGAGACGGACCCAGCGGTGATTCTGAGTCTCACTGCTTGGGCTGCTCTAGGTACGGCCTGTAAGCTTTAATCTCCGGCATTCCAATATTACTGCCTTTTTATTGAACACTTCTAAAAGGTCAGAGTTGTTTGAGTGACAGATCGATACAAGGTTTGTGGAATGAAGGCAGGCAGGAGGTTTGAAGGATGTCAGCCGACGGGGTTGCATTTCAGTTATGGTAGCAGAGAAAAATGAGATGTGAAAAATATCTCTCAACACTCCAGCGTGGAAAAGCCCAGAGCTCGGCACAGCTGAACCTGTTCTTCTGAGGTCATGACAGGACACCATTTGTTCTTACCTTAAGCTCATCAGCTTCAATGTAGCCACTGTGATCAGCATCGTAATTTCTCCAGGCCTGCCGGAGAAAGGCAAACTCGGGGTTAGAAAAGAACCACAAAGAAGAAAAACACGTCTTGCAGCACGTTAACCACAAAGTTTAGAGAGCTGATACAAAGCTAAGAGATTTTTATAAGCAAGGCAAGCTAAACTCTAAACATTACTTTTTCTTTATGCCCTAAATGATTTTTGATTGTTAGAAAGTTTTAGAATAAACTTGGCTCTGAAGCAGTGATGACAGCCGCAGACATTTTTTACAGTAACTGGCTCAAGAACAGACTAAACAGACTGCAAATCACGTCCTTACTTCCATAAATTCTGTACAGGACTTTAGTTGTTGACGGAAAAACAGCAAGAAGTTTTCCTCTGTGGGTAGTATTTGTACCAACTGTAAAAGAAAAGAAAAAAAACCCCATTACATTGATTTACATCAATAACGGCATCACATTTAGCCTAGTTATAAAGAATATTGTACTCATGTCTTTGTATCACTAGATTGATCAAACATCCAGTATCTTAGTGAGAAGATAGTATAGTCCGTTTATCGTGGAACTGTATGTGCAGACTCTCAGATATTAAACACATTAAAGAAATCACACCTGTCTAAAGACTAACTGTCCACTGCACTGGACCTTCTCTGCTATCAGTGTGTTATGGCTGGAAACAGCTAAATAACCAAACCATTTCTACGCTCATCTGATACTTCTCTAAAGCCAGATACTTCTAAGGATGATGCTTCCATGGTCAAATGAAAGACAATCTGGCTGTCATATTTCATATGTTTTCATGTGTGGTAATGTTTTAAGACAGGCATTTCAATCCTGAGAAAATCTTGAAAAGATGGCTCTAATATGCATGTGCTGAACTTACACTTTTAAAATGAAAGGCTCCTAAATAACCATCATACCATTTTAGGTCAACTTTTAAAGGGAATTCTTCATAATCCAGTGGTTGAGATGTGAACAAAGTCATTCAGAGTGGTTTGATGTGAAATTGTAGAGGAACTGACTGACTTAGAGTTCTTCACAGTAGTGGTGATAGGAACCTGGCGTCATGGTGTCTACACTCTTAAAAGGATGGTTCTTCAAGAGTTCTTTAGTAAAGACTGTGGTTCTTTATAGAACCATGGACAGTCAAAGAACTGTTTGCATGAAATGGTTCTTCAGAATGATGCAGAGTGTGTTGTATATGTAACCTTTTTGAATAAGGGTTCTGCTATTGTTATGATGTCAAGCTTGTAATGATAGAAGAACCTTTATTGGTACTATATAGAGACAGTTTTCTATGTAGAACCATGTAGAACCAACTATGTAGAACAACACATTCACCATCAATCTGAACAACCATTTCACAGAGCAAAGAACCCTTTAAGCATGCAAATGGTTCTTTGAGTGTTCATGGTCTGTACAGAACTACTGTCTTTAATAAAGAACTCTTGAAGAAATAAGAGCGCAAAACAGACAAATAACCATTTTATTTACTATTCAAACCCAACTACACATCTCTTCTGAGTTTTACATGAAATATTGACAATGATGAAATAGTGGTGAATCTTTTCTCTGAGCACTATTTTGGCTTACATTACCCTGCATGTATCTGTCCATTATGAATGGGTTTTAGAAAACAAGTTTTAGGCCAAAACCTTCTTAAAACTATAACAAAGCAGTGTCTCAGGCATCTGGCAGCATATTCATAACTTTTTTTTGTGTAATAACTTTCAGTGAGGGTGCTTTTAGAGGCATTCTGCTCTTCAGACATCTGGTTCCTATCACCACTGTGAACAATTTTGACAGTTGCTTTCTCTAAAATGGACTAGTTCACGTTGAAACACTCTGAACGACTTTGTTTACATCTGTTGATTTAAAACACTTCTTCACATTCACACATTTCCTGTATGAGTCAATCGAATGATTCTTTAGGGAACGTCTTGACTGGCATCACTCCAAAGAGCCCTTTTGAACACTGGATTGCAGCAACTACCAATTACCTCCCAGGGAAAAGAACCTCTACGTTAATCACAACCAGAGGAGACTTTACAAAACATTCATAAGACAGGTACAACATTGTCACTGTTTATATGGTTCCTAAAACCTCATAAAAATGTATTACGACTGGTGCACAAATGTCATCAGTGGAGCTCAGGGAACAATATAAAATGAAAGAGCAATGTATTTTGTTTGTCTCACCTCAATAATATCTATCTTTCCATCGGCATTTTTCTCATATTCTTCCACAAAAGCCCTCATTTGGTCTGTTAGTTCCTGTAAAATGCATTTAACAGAAAAGAAATTAACTGATCACTGTGAGTCATGTAAACCATTATAAACTCTGCAAAAAACTGGCATCTTTTCCCTCCATCTCATTATAATATCTGGATTGTGCTGTTTGGTTTGAATGAGTGTTTTTTCACCCCTCACAGAACAACCCTGATTGGGTTTTCACATGCTGTTGCACACACAGATGCCAAACACTGATCATATATGTGCAACAATTTGCTGAACAAAATGAACAATGCAAGGCAGCGTAACAGCACTGGATGGGTGCATGTTTCATTGGATCCAATTCTCAGGTCTTAATGTAATTCATACAGCATGTTTTATAATGAACATATATAACCAACATCCATCTTCAGTCCAGTCATTTCATAGGTTAACACTGAGAATCCTGAGGATCCTGGGTGAGCACACTTTAGCCAATGCTACACCATTCGGTGGTGTTGTTGAGCACATATGCATGTACACACTGCATACTCACCAGACTGTTTCCATATATTGACTTTTAATGATGAGTTCATGCGCATACCTACTTATTTTTATGCACATTTGTGTTCCAAATAAATAAAAGATAAAAATGACGGGTTGGTTAGCCACTTACTCACAGTCATGGCAATGCAATATAATGTAAGGATCTACTAAACCAGTGTTATACAACACATTCTCCAAAGATCAATCTAAAGAACCATTTTTACCATGCAAAGAACCATTTAAGCATGACATGGTTCTATATACAACCCATGAGTCTAAAAGAATCATTCCCTTTACTAAAGAACCCTTGAACAATCTTTTTAAAGAGTGGCCATTTTGACTGGAAATACTGTGAATATATGTGTGTGCTGAGTTGGCACATATTTATAATAGGCCCACTTTTTTCTCAGGACTACAGCACTGATGTCATTCTCTGTCTAATATTAAGAGAAATCAAAGACAGCTATCGATCTGATTCCATGTATTGATGTTTTGTCCTTCTTCATTCACAGGCCTGCCGTGCAGCTAGCAGGGTTAATGTGCCCTTATTGATGGTAGCGTGTGCTAGTGTAGATGAGTAATGATTGTGAAATTGCATAACTTTCTGTTCCACGACACACAGTGAGCACACAGCACAGCAGGGAACCTGACTGATTGAATACAAAGAAAGATGGCACAGCAACTTTGTGTAATTGAGAAGATATGATTGTTCACCTACACTATATTGCCAAAAGTATTCGCTCGCCTGCCTTCACACACATATGAACTTAAGTGAGATCCCATTCTTAATCCATAAGGTTTAATATGATGTCAGCCCACTCTTTGTAGCTATATCAGCTTCAACTCTTCTGGGAAGGCTTTCCACAAGGTTTAGGAGTGTGTTTAGGGGAATTTTTGACCGTTCTTCCGGAAGCACATTTGTGAGATCAGACACTGATGTTGGATGAGAAGGCCTGGCTCATAGTCTCCGCACTAATTCATCCGAAAGTGTTCTATCGGGTTCAGGTCAGGAATCTGTGCAGGAATCTGAGCCAGACAAGTGCTTCCACACCAAACTCGCTCATCCACATCTTTATGGACCTTGCTTTGTGCACTGGTGTGCAGTCATGTTGGAATAGGAAGGGTTCCCACAAAGTTGGGAGCATGAAATTGTCCAAAATCTCTTGGTGCTGAAGCATTAAGAAATCCTTTCACTGGAACTAGGGGGCCGAGCCCAAATCCTGAAAAACAACCCCACACCATAATCCCCCCTCCACCAAACTTTACACTCAGCACAGTGCAGTCAGACAAGTATCATTCTCCTGGCAACTGCCAAACCCAGAGTCATCCATCGGATTTCCAGATGGAGAAGCGTGATTGGTCACTCCAGAAAACATGTCTCCACTGCTCTGCTCTGAGTCCAGTGGCGGTGCTTTACACCACTGCATTCCATGCTTTGCATTGCGCTTGGTGATGTTAGGCTTGGATGCAGCTGCTCGGCCATGGAAACCCATTCCATGAAGCTCTCTACGCTGTTATTGAGCTGATCTGAAGGCCACATGAAGTTTGGAGGTCTGTAGCGATTGACTCTGCAGAAAGTTGGTGGCCCCTGCACACTATACACCTCAGCATCCGCTGACCCTGCTCTGTCATTTTACATGGCCTATCACTTTGTGCCTGAGTTGCTGTCATTCTCAGTCACTTCCACTTTGTTATAATACAACTGACAGTGGACTGTGGAATATTTAGTAGTGAGGAAATTTCACGACTGGACTTGTTGCACAAGTAGCTTCCTAACATGGTACTATGCTGGAATTCACTGAACTCCTGAGAGCGACCCATTCTATCACTAATGTCTGTAGAAGCAGTCTGCAGGCCCAGGGGCTTGTTTTTACACACCTGTGGCCACGGAAGTGATTGAAACACCTGAATTCAATTATTTGGATGGGTGAGTGAAGACTTCTGGAAATATAGTGTATATGTGAATTACCATATTCTTTTCACTCTTGCTTATCATGAAATAGACAGTTGCTCTTACAATAATTTGTTCATTGCAGCAATTACTTCACAGTGAAATTTTAATATAGACCCAGGGCCACTTTGTGAAACACTAAGTAGTCAGATACAGTGTGGTCAATTCTTATATGCTCTTACAAAGCAAATAATGGTGAGAGAGAAATAGCACAGCTGAACATCCACCGATATGACATATAAATGAAGTATTCTGAGGGTTTTGGTTAGTTTTAGTAGGTGACTTTGAGATTGTCAATTCAGTGTTCATTTGCAACTGAGCTATAAACAGGGCTCGATTTGAGGGGGGCTGTCGAGGATTCCCCCGGTCCAAGAGAATGACAAACCCCCCCTTTTCCATTCCCTTTGGATTAATGTGATATCACTTAAAATTTCTATTTTTGATATTTTCTTTACATCCATTTGTGGGATTTCAACACTATGGGAGCTCTTAATGTTAAACAAGTTATGATCTACAAGGGTAGAGCATGCATACCCCCACAGAAGAGGCGCTTATGCAGAATCGCATGCGAGTGTTTGGTGCAGCATGTGCACCCGCCGACAGGGTTGCCAGGGTCATGGCTCTCCCACCAAATTAGGTTAGTTGAAAAATGTAGTTGTGGGACAGAATTGTACAGCTTCAGGGAGTGGTGGATGCTTAAGGATGCTTATGGAGATTTGTGCTGGACCTGGCAACTCTGTCTGCTGTAGAGAATGCCAAAAAAAATACAGCCAACTCTTTAAAAAGAGAAACAGGTATAATAACCGGTGAGAGAAACGGAAAATCAGAGTTTATTATCTTACAATCTTAATATTTAATTAAATAAACATTCAACACAATATGAAAAGGCAGCAATTCTCATTCTCATCCATAATTGCTATGGAGAGTTTTCTTAAAGGGAATAAAATGCTGATTTAACAACCGACAGTCTAGCCAGAAGTTATCTAGCTTTCCATACAGTGAGCAGTAATGAGTAGCTTATGTCTTACAGTGCTGAGCATGTTGCCAGTTATCACAAAATCCCTCATAGTCTGGAAGGGGAATGTGAATGACTCTGATGCTAACTGATGACAACAGAGTTAGCAAAAGTGCTTTGAGACTGATGTCATTTTTTTTTTACAATTATCACTGACTTAATAAACAAACTACATTAAGATGCTAGGTTAGGATCTGATGGTTAGGTTTGATCACTGACAGTGGTTTCCACAAAAGACAGTACATTACAGACAAGGAGTGGACGATGGCAAAACTATAATATTGTTATAAATAAATACATTTTCATGACGCACAATATGTTTCACAACATTTAGCTTTTCTCAGTTTTAATAAGTTGGAACTGACAAAAGAAACCCTGTACTGCCACAGTAAAAAAACACTATGTGTTTACCAATTAAACAGGACCCCTTATGCTCTAAAAACATATTGTGATGGAATTTATCCTGATAACAATAAAATAACATACTCTCCATCCCTATATTATTATGAGAGACTGCCAGGATGATATATATTGGCAATACAGTTTTAAATTTCCATTTGCTGGTCATTTTTGAAATACTGTACTGACTCTGTTAACTTCCTAAACCCCTTAAGTGTAACGGGGAGCAAGGAGGTGGACGCACGTGCTGAGATAAGCGAGATTTATTAAGGGCAAATCCAAAATCAGGGTTTAGACAGTCCAGGGTCAAAGAGCCAACACGGATAGATCGGGGGGGCAGACATGACATAAACCAGAATACAACAGAACAAGCAGAACAGAACAAACAACATCCAACACAGCATATAACAACTAACAAAGCAAACAACACCAACAGAGATTCAAACAAAGACCAGTAAACACAAGGGGCAAACACAAGGCTTAAATACACAGGGAAAACAAGGGACAGGTGGAAAACAGTGGAGACAATCAGGGGCGGAGTCATGAAACGAGGGGGCTAAACCAAAACAAAATGCACCTGGGCTAAACCAAAACATGAACACATGGACAGGACTGGGAGGGGCCAATTGTGACATTAAGGTTTTATGACACTTCTGTAACCTAAGAATACTTCTACGAGCTTGCATTGAACTCCCTATAGTTACTGAATAATAAGCCTTGAAATGTAATAAACCTGAGACTTTAAGAGGTTAATAACTGAATAATCAGCCAGCAGTTTAAGAAAAGCACTGATACAGTAAGTGAAAACCTAAAGAAATGGCCAGATGAGGGTCTGGCAGCTAAGAAAAGAAACGACTGAAGGAAGATCCACTCCTGAATATCAGTTCATATACAGTCGCTCGCAAAAGTGTGAGGTTTGTTCTCTGTAGAACAGGGTGCACAACTTCCGGCCTGGAGGGCTGGTGTCCAGAGTTTGGTGATTTACCTGCTCAAACACACCTGATTCCACTCATCTGTAAATTGCCAGGTTTAGTGGGCTTGTTTGAGTAGGGAAACTACCAAACTGTGCTGGACACTGGCCCACCAGGAGAAGAGCTGTGCGCCCATGCTGCAAAGATTGTGTTAACTTATTTTCACTTAGAAAATCAAGAAGGCCTGTTTTTAATAGTTGCATATAACTGTACAAGAAGACTGCTCAGGATGCGCTGCTTGAACAGAATTCAAATGGTTTTCAACTAATAATTAGTGGGGATTGCTCATTTCTCCCAGCTGAGCCACACGCCCATTATGTTTCTCTCTCACTGCTATACAGCATCCAGTCACTGAGGTCGAATTCTGCTCTGATGTGTCGGAAGGCTTTGATGCACCTCATCACACTTGTAGGAGAATGCTAAACTTACTGTATCATGTGAATGAATCTCTTTCAAGAGGAAAAGACACAAGCTGAGATTATGAGGAGAAAATTCTATGCTACAGGAGAAACCTCATTTCTGTTTGAGGTCATACAAAGGGTCCTTTATCTTACTGCAGTTTCTTATTCATCACTTATACTCAGTGGACACTTTATTAGGTACCTTGAATCTACACTGAACATCTTATCAGATCCACTCTGTAGTTCTACAATTATAGACCGTAGTCCACCTGTTTCTCTGCATACTTTGTTATCCCACACTTACCCCATTCTTCAATGATAGAGACACCGCAGGACCACCACAGAGCAGGTATTGTTTGGGTGCTAGATCATTCTCAGCACTGCAGTAACACTGACATGGTGGTGGTGTGTTAGTGTGTGTTGTGCTGGTACAAGTGGATCAGACACTGCAGTGCTGCTGAAGTTTTTAAACACCACAGTGTCACTGCTGGACTAATCCAGGAATCAAAAATATCCAGCCAACAGCGTCCCATGACCACTGATGAAGGACTAAAAGATGACCAACACAAACTGTGCAGCAACAGATGACCTACATCTACAAGGTGGACAAACAAGGTAGCTGTGTCTAATAGAGTGGCAGTTTGTGGACTACTGACCGGTGGGATAACAAATCATGCAGAGAAACAGAAAGACTACAGTCTGTAATTGTAATAATTCAGTGTGCACCTATATGGTAAGTGAAGCTGATAAAACGGGCAATAAAGGTAAAGGTAGGTGAACTGATCATACTTAGATGTGATACTTCTGCAGAAAAGAATTCTACAGACTCTGTTGTACTTAATTGTTTATTGCTTAAGTTCTTGCATGCCTGTTTATGGGTCATTCTACAGAAACATCCATTTTTTTGTCCCTAGCCTTTACAGATATATTACACTCAAAAACATCTTAGTTTTACAATTTATTTTTGTTTTAAAATAAAACAATAAGTTATTTGAACAAGAAGCGCTAATCCCCACAGTCATATGTAAAGGGGCGAGGCCCATATTTAGAAGAAAAAACACTTTCTTCAGCAATTTTACCTACAATAATCTATACATTACTATGGAGTACATACATTAAATTAATTAGAAATATAATTAGAAAATATATAATGAAAGTTATTGTCCCCAGGAGTCGTGTCACTGGTGTTACTAGGTAACAAAAAACCTCTGAAATAAAAATCACACTGATGACATCACATACTTTTTACCCATTTTCTGAAGAATCTTAGAAGTGTCTTTTCAGTTATCAGAAATGTTCTCATTTAGCTCATGATTTCATATGACGCTTTTAGTTGAAGTCACTGGTATTACCTACTTTATTCTTTATTCTCGGATTTTGGTGGATATTCCATGACTGACAACATGTGGTTTGATGTTCTGCAGCAGCCATTTTGTAAAATGCTGTCACGATTGGCCCCTCCCAGTCCTCCATGTGCTTTTGTTTTGTTTCCTTGTTTTTTCCCAGTCCTGCCCCCTTGTTTCCAGACCCTGCCCCTGATTGTAACCACCTGTGTTAACCACCTGTGTCTTGTTAACCCTGTGGTATTTAAGCCCTGTGTTTTCCCCTGTTAGGTTACTGGTCTTTGTATTATATTGTAGGGTATGTAGTGTATTCATTGTATGTATTGTACTGTTTGGTGCCGTATCTTCTGGCCTTCATTGTGTGTTTAATCTGTTTTGTTTTTCAGCATGTTTGTACCTCGATCTATATGTGTTGGCTCTCTGACCCTGGACCGTTTTGACCCTGAAAATGGATTTGCCCTTAATAAATTTTGCTTCTCTTCGCATATGCGGCCGCCTCGTCATCGCTCCCCAGCATTACAAATGCATTTTTTATTAAAAGTGTCACTGGTGTTACCTTCCTTATGTGTAACACCAATGTGGATAGGTAGCACCAGTGACACCTATGGATAGACAGAAAAGTGGACATTTCTGTAGAATGACCTGGATGCCGAGGGAATGTTGGAGACTAAGTATAACATACAGGGCCTTTAAAATGTTTTATATATCAGCTTTGCACACTTTTATTTAGGGATGACAATCATATGAGTATCAGCAAAAAAAGAGGCCAGTATCATGCTGCTGTTTAGACTGGTACGCAGTTTCAAACCAATAATTGATGAAGAACTGAACATTTGGACGCTTCTGTGTTAAGAGTGTCTGCTTTGTATTCATTTAAGTTCAGTATTTTTGGTACCAAACAAATTAGTTCAATACCACCTAGTGACAAAAAAAAAAGATCTAATTCAGTACCAAATTTAAAGATCCAAGTAGTCACTCTTATCAGCATCAGTTGAGCCAAAAGGTATGTTTTTTCTAAAATCTAGACTGCTGATTGGCTGTCGAAATTCTCTAAATTCTAAATTTCTTATGCATTTGATTAACATCAGCTCTTTATTACCTGGCAGTCTCCTGTGGTAAGTAATTTATTTATGGTCTGTAAGCCACACCCACTTTTGGTTTATAATGTAAACATGTATCAAAAAGTATCATTCAGGCATCACTATCAAAGTCAATACTAAACTTTTAAGATATCCAGTTATATTTGAAGGGTTCTGCTGCACAATTTATTATGGACCACTTTTTTATTATTATTAATTTATTTATATTATAGGCTAGAATTGCTGAAAGAAAGTATGATCTACATTGTTGGGAGTGAGCTTTACACATACAAGAAATATCAATGCCATATTATTATTAATGCCGTCTTTATTAGAGAAATAAGCTGTTATTCTTTTCAGACACACGTTTTATATAGAAAATTGTTACAAATGGATATGCAGCATTTTGAAATGAAACTTTTCAATTGTGACCCTATAAAAAGAAATGTTACATTTCTCTATACTGCTAAACCAGCTGAACGAGTGCCTGTTTCTACATTAGATGTGGTGGGGTCCAAATGTCTGAGACCACATTGAAAATCTGGGATTTTCTTCATTTAAAGCTGGAAATAAACAACAGAAATGTTTACAATTTTGAGAAATTAAAATCAATGAAACATTATGGCAGGTAAAATGAAGAAGGAGTATTTGAGACTCTGCATCATTTCAAGGTCACTCTTTAAATTTAGGCAAATTTGTGACACGGACTATTTCAAGGCCTTTGCACAAAAAGGTCAGAGTTTTTTGAGTCTTATCTCTTCCACTGAAGCTCGTGTTCAGATGACTCTCAAGGGCATTAGGTCTGTTCATCAGTAGCTTTTGTGGGGTTCACTGCCAGCTCCAGTGCACACTGTAAATGTGAATGTATCTGCATCATACGTGAAAAATATCAGACACTGGCATCAGCACAGAATCCATATATTGGCATATCCCTACTTTTTGCACTTTGATTTGTGCATTTCAGAAGTGCTAATTATCTGCGTAAACTACTCATCTACTTTTCCATTCAGAACCTTTATCAGGTCTCCATCTAAACATGGGCTGGACGTGTTGTGAGTTCAAATGATCCTCAGTTAGGTTTAACAGTAAATTTCAACATCTTTCCCTCCTGGCTTGTGTTTATAAGACCTGACCTGATCCTTTCCCAAACATTTCCCAAATTCAGGGATTCAACATCTGTTTAAAGATGGCTTTTCACTGAGACGAGAGCGTGTTGGCTGAGAATAAATGAGCAAATCTATGTCCCAGCCGACCATTTGTCATTAGTCACCATTTATACATCACATTCAGCGAGCCTGAAATATGGCAGTGATGCCATTATTATTCCATTACATGGTACAGCTAGGAAGAAATCTAATATAAAGCCATCTGAATACCACTCACATTGCAATTACATGCTACGGAAGCAGATTCTCAATGAATGAGATGAGCTCAGAAAACACATCAAATGCATACGAAACACCTCACCGAACCAGCCTCTAGTTCAGATGAGTAGGAGACATCCATCAAAATAACCGGAAAAAAACCCCAGCAGAATTTAGACCACCTCTATGCATGAGCCAAATTCCTCAACCTGTTTACTGGCTATGATTTCCTTTCAGCAAAGTCAGAAGTTGGTGCAAATGGTGCTAGACGATACTTATAAGATTCAGCAGCATATTTTCAAAATATGTCATGGTATCAGATGATATTTAAGGTAGCATTACTATAGTCAATGAATCCATGTTTCCTGGGTGCTGTTACTGTGTGCTATAGGTATGTTTTACCAGCCTAATGTAGCCTGTTCTGGACTGAACTTACTATTCATTTACTATGTACTGTATATATATATATATATATATATATATATATATATATTCCATCCATATATGAAAGTTTTCTATCATATATTTTTAAATATACATGTTACACAAATATGTTTATATAAATTGAGATATGGCTGAAATATATGTCACATATATGACACCGTCTGAGTTGATTATAACTCATATATGTTAATATCTATCATATATTTGGAATCCATATATCGCCATATATCAGTTTTCTCTCTGGGTACTATTTAATAAATACATCAGTAAAAATCACTCTGAAATAAAGTGGAACATAATATATAATAATATATCACCCAGTACAAGGTGCAAAGTTAAACCTCAATGCCTCTGGTTTAAAATGGTACAACCACCATGGACACATATTATCACTGAACTTGAATGACTCATAATGTTAGCTTTCAGAGCAGTGCTCACTGACCCTACTCCTGCCCATCTTCCTAAGTGAAGTCATCTGATCCAGATCCATCTTTTGGATCTGGAGCTGGATCTGGGTGGGAGTTTAGAGGTGGATCTCCAGGACCAAGACTGCCCATAAGAAAATCTGATAAATGCCAATATACGGATTTCAAACACATGGTGTATATTAGAATATAAGGATTTCCCCTCTAACCAACCTACTTGTGACATATATGTGTCCATTTTCAAATACAGGACATATATTTCAGCCATACAGCACCATATCGCTGATGTCAGATTGAAACCTCGTATCTCCAAAATGGTAACCTTATAGGAGAAGGAAAAACATACTTTACTTTTAATGTACGTCAATGGAACCAGACGTCTTTACAAGGCATTTTGGGTCGTTTCTTTTAGCCCATCCGTCATGAAACTTACAAACAATGTAAAGGGCGACAGGCATTTTCAAATTAGGTCAAAAACGGAAAAACGCCAAAAATGGACATACAGGGTTTTGTCCCAACAGCAGCGATATACAAACATATTTGTGTAACACATGTATTTGACAAGATATGATGGAAACCATTAATCTTATATAGGTGGCATATATTACTCTTACATGCTAGTTTTATGATATATGACATTCTAAATGTTATAATATATAACATTTGTTTCTCTGCCGTACTAATGCAGTGAAAAATCACGTTAGCTATGCAATAAAATCATTTAAATATGAAATGAATGAACATTTTATTCCCAGACACATTTAAATAGTGTAATATTTAAAAGCAACAGTTAACATTGGGACAGATAGAAATGTACTGGGACGCAGTCAAACACGTCAGACTCATCATGAATGATGTATTATGCACATATGTCCAATATTTCAGACTTACATATATGCACACAACATTTACGTACGTATATATAAAATACGTGGCCTGATATAAATACACTTTATAATTACACTTTATATTAAACAGCCATGCATCAGATTTCCGTATGGGCAGTGACTAAACTGTTCTAGAGGCGTTTGTTGCTCAGATCTCTCAGTCCTGCATGTTTCCTGCAGGTGGTCTAGAGAGGAGGACATATGAACTTACCAGTCCTGCCTGTTTCCGAGCTTGCTGAAGTTCCTTAATAAAGTTCTGCAACTCCTTTCCCTCGATATATCCATTACCTGGAGAAATGTATAGCGCCAAATCAGTGACATTGAACACACGGCAGTTCAGAGTGCATCTAACTGTGGCTGGACTAAAAACATCTCAGCAAAAGGAAAAGAAGAAAAGTCAGAGACTTGTACTATAATTCACTGGATGGGGAATCACTGCTGACCAGTCATTCTCAGACTGCGCCAGATTAGGTCTAATATGGGAATCGAGTTGAGCATGATTACAGAAACCTGTCATTAAAAAGGAGAATTCCTGCAGAAGAACATCGGAAACTTTTCAAACTCGTGGAAAAAAAATCAAGTGGCAGAGAATAATCCCAAAATGATTATTATTTTAATGTAAAGTCCTCGTTCCACTATAAAAAAGGAGATTACCGTCGTTGTCATAGTGATGAAAGATATCCAGGAACTGAGAGGCAGAGATCTCGACTCCTTGAAGGTAAGCGTTTGCCATGGTGTGCTCGGTGCTGCTTCAGGGCGGCTGCTCTGCTCGGATTGGCTCCCTCTGCTCTCCGGGCTCTCTGGACTCCAGCGCGCCGAGACGCGGGAGTTATTATGTAGCCCGCAACGATTAGCCCCGCCCCCTCTGCGCTCGGATTGGATAGCAGTTGTGTCCGACCAATGAGCATCGAAACTGCTAGCCAATCCCAGGACCGGGGGAGGGGTTTATCGACAACAGGTTAAAAACAAACAAACAAAAAAACAAAACATGACGCCGGACGTCAAAACACGTCTTAGCTTTGACTTATTTGATTCTTCTGAAATGCTTCAGTGAATCGACCAGTGATGAGTTTTGTTCGAGGTTTGTTTTATTCCCACCGCTCAGGGACAGAAACAGGTACATCAAAACGATTGCGGTGCAAAATAAAACATAGACACTTTTTCAAGAAATGTTGCTGACATTCACTTTGGGTTATTTGTTCTACAGCAATGTGATGGACTGGCAACCTGTCCTGGGTGTTTCCTGCCTTTCGCCCAGTGAGCACTGGGATAGGCTCCAGCACCCCCAGCGACCCAGTAGCCACATCAATGTAGAGGCTACAGCGAACTGTTAGAGAAAACTCTGCTTATGTGCATCATGGCTGTGGCCAACAGCAGCTGGTTAATGAAGCAGCATGACTCGTACGAAAGCTTTCCTTTAATAGTGGAGAATGCTACAATATATTCTTGCTAGAAGTGATTTTCAAGATGTCACTTGGGACCCCTGAGCCAAAAGGGCCCCCCTACCTGTTTTTTTTTTTCCATATTTTAATTTGTATAAATCATGATTCTGGCAGAAATGTCTCTTATGAAGACGTCACTGATGACTTCCAACAAAGCAAAAATGACTAAACCAAAAATGCAACCAAAAATAGAGCTAGTATTTTATAGATTATGTTATTTATAGGTTATGATTATGAAAAACAAAATGATGTTTCCAAGCAAGTATGATATCACACAAATCTCTGCTCCTAGTAATCAGGTTTTTAATCAGCTGTTACTGAAACAGAGTATTTTTATAAGCTGGAAAGCAAACAGTTCACTTTACAATAAATTCATTGTTCAAATGTTGTCTTACTTTCACTTTTACTTGCTGATACAAGCGGGCATAGTTCCACAAATTCTTCATCCAAAACTATCAAACTGAGACAGTATTTGTATTTTAACTATGTATTTCAAATACACATATCAGAAAATACTGACCATCCCTGACCACATCCAGAAAGGATGAGTAAATAGCTCTGCTATATTTAGCTAAATTTGAAACATCAACAAAAAGTCATCCTGAGTCCTGAGAACTGGGATTTGGACCAGCAGTACCAAGACTAATGAGTCTACTCTTCTGAGAAGGCTTTACACTAGATGTTGGAACATTGCTGTGAGGATCTGACTGCATTCAGCCACAAGAGCACTAGTCAGGTCAACTACTGATGTTGTATGATCAGTTCTGGATCGTCAACTCCACTCCAGCTCAACCCGAAGGTATTGGATGGAACTCCATCACTCCAGAGAACACAGTTCCACTGCTCCACAGCCCAGTGCTGGGAAGCTTTATATCTCTCTAGCCCACAATTAGCACTGGGGCATTGCACATGGTGATCTTAGGCTCATGTGCAGCTGCTGTTGAGAGTCCTGTTCTATTGACAGTGCTTTTCTGTGATGCTTATAAAAGCTATGGTTGCAAAATTGGACACCTGTGTCAGTAATGGGATGCACCTTAAAGTAGCTGAATTGAAGGTGTCCGGATAATTTTGAATTGTTTGCGAAGGCCAATATCAGCCTAAACCATATGGATGACATAAGGAGACAAAGCTTGGTTTTGTGTGTAGATGAAGATTGTTTATCGATTTGCTTGAATCTCTTAAAAGAGCTGTTCAAAAGGATTCATTTGCAAGGCACCTCTGTAGCCTTGTGCAGGCAGCAGGGACACATACGCACAGATGTGACATGAATTTAAATCAAGCCTTGCTCTTCATGCTCTGGTGTGAGATAAACCGTGCAACAAAAGTCATTCTCCACTGAACTTCCACGTTGTTTATGTGCAACATCTGGCCTCTGAAAATGACATTTAACAATTGGACATGCTTCACGTGCGTCCTAAGGTGCAGCTGTTAAGGCTGTGAGCGAAGTGCCGAGTCATTCAGCAAATGCCCAATATATTTAAACTGTCAAGCTTCGCAGTCATAAAACCCTGGTTTTGCTGTCCTTTTGGGATGAACCCGAGTGACCATTCTCCCCTGACTCAGCAAATGTTTTATGCACTTTTCATAGAGCCTTGTAGCCACTCCTGCTATAGAGAGCGGGAAATATTCAGGACACAATGACCTGGCTCGATTCACTCTACCTCTATTCATTGATTACAGGGGTCGTGCTTGCATCCTCAAGTCTCTGTCCTTACTCGCTCTTTATTGTGGCTTCACAGGGCGTGCAAGGCTCATCTATAAACCATATAATGAGTAAAAATAATGTAGCTACAATGAGCGAAAAGGATAATAAAGCTGAATGTCCAGTTTTCAAGCACAGCAGCTTGGGTGACCTTGAGGGTTTTATAGCGAGTATATTCAGTCTGTATTTCTGCACAGGTGCATGCACAGGGTCAGACTGAGGAACAAATCCATACAGTAAAACCACCTACTGAGACATTTAGGCATTAAATGACTGAAGTCCTTATGAAATGACCTTCTGCTTTCCACAATAAAAGCTATTGCCAATGACTCAATAGAATGGAGTTGATTTGGTGAAGGATAATGAATGAAGTGGGATTGTGCTGCAAATATTGGACTATGTCTCTCTATATGTTAGCCTTTTGGTATAAACATTGAGTGTCACTCTTTATATATCATCTGAATCTCAGAAGAAATGGATTGCATGACTCAGGCATTCTCACAGCAGGATCTTTTACAATAGAATTTTAAATCATTTGCTTGCTTTAGATTTTGGTGGGTCTGCATATTTTCTTTGTAGCATTAATCTGGTTTATGATGAGCCTTTTCAAAATGTTTGCTTTTGCATTCCACTGATCTGATACATTATGATGCATAGACCTACATGTTAAAGGTTTGTAGACACCTGCTCAATCAGTGTTTCCTCAGAAATCAAGGGTAGTAATGGGGAGTTTGTCTTTATTCTTCTTGGAAGGCTTTACACTAGATGTTGGATTTGATTGCATTCAGTCACAAAAGCATCATTAAGGTCAGGTACTGATGTTGCGACCCTGACGGAGAAGCGGCTTAGAAAATGGATGGATGGATGGATGGATGAATGCCACAAGCAATAGGTGCACCTTAAAGAGCTGAATTCACTTGTTTCTGGATACTTTTGGACATATAGTGTATTCACCTGTTTGAGGCAATGGAGCAGCAAAGTCATAGTTTGACCGCAAAGGATGGTTTATGTAGGACATAAGAAATTACTGAAGGCACCACAAACTACTCAATAGACCTTATTGTGGCACCACACAGGCAGCCCATTATGGTCAAACCTTGTGTGTAATAGTGTGCAAACGATTCTTTCCTTTAGGCTCATACATCAATGAGCACAGAGGAAAACACATTGAAAATGAAAGATGAGGCCAAATTGGTGTCCTTTCAGCATCTGTCCCTAAGCACACATCTTTGCATACCAAATACGCTAGCTTAGATCTTTGTGTTGAAACAGTAGCTCATTTGATTGCATTGTTATAAGACCATATTCTACTTTACACCCTACAGGCAAAATGTCCTTTAAATACACTATGAATGGTCCATCAATCAGTGATAGCAAACAAGGTACAGTGTGAAACTAAGACAGAGTGTGACAGAGACATTGAGTGGATCCAGGTCTTTCAAGTTTACTGTATATCCAGAAAAATCAGACACCTTTTCTAAATGAGTGAATTTAGCTGCTTTTGGCTAATAGAATGAGATGCTCTGTAGCAGCTGCACATTGGCCTAAAATCACTTTGCCCAAAGCCAAGTGTTGGCTAGAGGGTATAAAGCCCCCCAGCATTGGGCTGTGGAGCAGTGTAACTGTGTTCTCTGGACTGATGGAGCTCCAACCAATATCTTTGGGATGAGCTTGAGTGGAGATTGTGATCCAGAACTGATCGTCCAACATCAGTACCTGACCTTGCTAATGCTTTCATTGGCTGAATGCAACCAAAGTCTCACAACAATGTTGCAACATCTAGAATAAAACCTTCCCAGAAGAGTACAAGGTACAACCCCAATTCCAATGAAGTTGGGACGTTGTGTAAAACATAAATAAAAACAGAATACAATGATTTGCAAATCTTTTTCAACCTATATTCAATTGAATACACTACAAAGACGAGATATTTAATATTCAAACGGATAAACTTTATTGTTTTTTGCAAATATTCACTCATTTTGAATTTGATGCCTGCAACACGTTCCAAAGAAGTTGGGACAGGGGCAACAAAAGACTGGGAAAGTTGAGGAATGCTCAAAAAAACACCTGTTTGGAACATTCCACAGGTGAGCAGGTTAATTGGAAACAGGTGAGTGTCATGATTGGGTATAAAGGGAGCATCCCTTCCCTCAGTCGTTCACAAGCAAGGACGGGGCGAGGTTCACCACTTTGTGAACAACATTGTTGAGAAGTATGTTTCTCAATGTGCAATTGCAAGGAATTTAGGGGTTTCATCATCTACAGTCCATAATATCATCAGAAGATTCAGAGAATGTGAAGAAATCTCTGTAAGTAAGCGGCAAGGCAGAAAACCATCATTGAATGCCCGTGACCTTTGATTCCTCAGGCAGCACTGCATTAAAAACCGATATCATTCTGTAACGGATATTAACCACATGGGCTCAGGAACACTTCAGAAAACCACTGTCAGGGAAAAAAGTTCATCGCTTCATCTACAAGTGCAAGTTAAAACTCTGCCATGCAGCAAAAGCCATATATCAACAACACCCAGAAACACCGCCGGCTTCTCTGGGCCCGAGCTCATCTGAGATGGACTGACGCAAAGTGGAAAAGTGTCCTGTGGTCTGACGAGTCCACATTTCAAATTGTTTTTGGAAATCATGGACGTCGTGTCCTCCAGGCCAAAGAGGAAAAGGACTGTACGGATTGTTATCAGCGCAAAGTTCAAAAGCCAGCATCTCTGATGGTGTGGGGGTGTGTTAGTGGCCATGGCATGGGTAACTTGCACATCTGTGAAGGCACCATTAATGCTGAAAGGTACATACAGGTTTTGGAGCAACATATGCTGTCATCCAAGCAACGTCTGTCTCCATTGAAAATGTGTGGCACATTATGAAGCACAAAATACGACAACAGAGACCCCGGACTGCTGAGCAACTGAAGTTGTACATCAAGCAAGAATGGGAAAGAATTCCACCTACAAAGCTTCAACAATTAGTGTCCTCAGTTCCCAAATGCTTATTGAGTGTTGTTAAAAGGAAAGGTGATGTAATACAGTGGTAAACATGCCCCTGTCCCAACTTCTTTGGAACATGTTGCAGGCATCAAATTCAAAATGAGTGAATATTTGCAAAATTCAATAAAGTTTATCCATTTGAACATTAAATATCTTGTCTTTGAAGTATATTCAATTGAATATAGGTTGAAAACGATTTGCAAATCATCGTATTCTGTTTTTATTTATGTTTTACACAACGTCCCAACTTCATTGGAACTGGGCTTGTATATCTAAGAGGGAATAAACTCTCATTTAATATTCTTAAGGAAAAACGTTGGATGAGCAAGCATTTAAAGACTTTTTGCCTATCCACAGCTGCATTTTGTCCAAATATACTGTCCAAAAACTTGTTGGCGTTCTCCTTATGTACAGACACCCCCAAGATGTCATTGTTGTTTATCATCAGCCTGTCTTGTGTACAACACATTAACTGGGCATGTTGTGCAAGACCTGAGTGATAATTGCTTTCCATATGTTTCTATTGGTGCTCGCTGCCAAGCAAAACTGGCTCTGGCGTAACGCTAACACAGAGACAGATTGACTGATGGATGAGACAGACGCTCCTATACCAGAGCCAAAGCACTTTCACCTGAACACTACCTTAGAGATTGGAATAATCACACAGGCTGCAGCTAAAGTGTGAACTTCTTCATCCAGAAAGTGAAAACTAGTTTGTTTGAACTCTAAAACATCTGAGATTTTATTGTAATATCAGAACTGTACTAAGCAATGCTATCATTATTTTAACGCCCCCACCACACTCACCTATCACTGAGAGAAAACATACAGGTATCTCAGAGACCCTCCCTGATCATGTGTTTCACTCAGAAACAAAAATTAATTACTAACATTAATCTCTTATTATTCAGTTATTTATCTTAGGGCTTATTACTCTGTAACCACGATAAGTACATCTCACATCTCATTATGAGGGATAGACATTTGAAACTGCCTACAGTTTAACGTTAAAGGTGTTAAATATCTAAAAGTATGTTCAGAACTGTAATTATACTATCATGGTAAGAGGTCTATAGTCTTTTGGAAACCACAGGTGGTGTGACGGATGGTTAAAGCTGATAGACTAGGTGTGGTGTGAGCAATATTAAACACTCCTGCAGAGTGTGAAGTGAGAAATTCATATCACAGGTTAACAAGTATAGCTCCACACCAGCACATGATAACAAATGACCCACCCATAAGACTCTTCCTGATGAGCCAGAATAGGTTTGTGTCATGTTGGCAATGGAACTGATGGGATCCGCTTTTTGAGCTATAGTTAGGCGTAGAATGCTCTAGCCTGTACTAGCCTGTACCTATATGAAGATGGGTATAACTGTGAGCACTCACCTTGTCTTTAACTAATGCTGGAGTGGGTAATTGAGAGAGTCGGGAGGATTCCCAGCGGTCTGCAAAAATTTTGCGCTTGTTTTTGTGAGCTGACGTATTGTTGCTGTCTTGTGTCTCCAAAAAGATCATTTTACAGGAGAAAACTTTCTTAACTTTGAATGGGAGGTAATGGAAACAGAGTGTTTTCCAAGTAATTTTGGAGCATATCTATAGGTGCGTTCATCATGAAATGTTAATACAATGGAGGTACAATGATGGTATGTTCAAACTGTATCAAAAAATGAAAAAGAGAAAAATGGAGATATGGGGTTTCCCTCGTATCTCCAAAATGATAACTTTACAGGAGAAGACAAAAACATACTTTACTTTAATGTGAGTCAATGGAACCAGACTTTATTTTCATTTTGGGCCTTTTCTACGGAGCCTTGCTGGTCACATCCTGTATAATTAAAAATAATGCATGGCCACGACTTAGTAAGGTGTGGAAATGAGATAATTAAATCAAGGCCACAACTTAGTAAGGCATGGGAACACATTATTTTTATTTATACAGGATGTCACCAACAGAGAAAATCGCCAAAAATGGAAATACACATTTTTGTTCTGGCAATATGCAAAAACTTGACCCCCTGCTAAAAAGGCATTTTGATGATTCTCAAAGTGAAACACACTGTACAGAGAACAGTTAAATATGATCTTCTGCTAATTTAAGTGCACAATTGCTATTTATTTGCAAGAACATTTAACGTGTTGAACAATAAATAAAACATTCAGCGTGTGAGTGTGAGTATTCAGTGTGACATGACTTCTGTAGGTGCCACATTTAATATTTTATTTCCAATATGTTAAATTCAGCAAACAAACATTTGCAATGGTGCATTAAAATGTGGAGAAGTGTGTTCTCTATAGAGCTGTGTTTTCCCCACCCTGGTCCTGGAGGCACACTGCTCTGCACATTTAAGTGCTTTCCCTGCTTTAACACACCCACTACAACTAGTAAAGGCTTGATAATGAGCTGATTAGTTGGATAAGGTGTGCTGGGCAGCATGGCATGAGGACCAGGGCTGTGAAATACTGCTGTAGAGGATATGTTTAAATTATTTTCCCTTAAAAAATCGATAAAGCATGTAATTTGTCCCAAACTTTTTGCATGTCAGTGCATACCCTCATAGATATGTAAAGAAAAGTGCACAGACAAGTAACAAACATTACAACAAATATTTGTAGTAATTTAGGGGTTAAACGAATGCCCCTCTGTTCAAGCAGTACTGTCGTGTGTGCTGATTGTAATTGGTCAGCTAATGAGCCTCATAGAGAGATTAGGCTGTTGAAAATCAGCTTGGCAGTATGAATCGGTATGAAAGTGTTCTACAGAGTTTCAGAATTGCTTACCAGTGTAGCGGTTTTCATACATCACAGGATCATAAACAGCAGTGGATAAAAGCAAAAAACAGACTATTGCTAAGATGATTGGAATCTACTGGCTGTATGTTTTAAGTTTGATTATAGACTCTTTTTTGACACCAATTGCATATTTGTATGATTCTATTTGTTGTATTTGCACAGTAATAATAATACATTTTTTAAAAAGGGAAAAACCAAGCTGGCCTTGAGAAGGTGAAAAACAGCGCTTGATGAGGTTGCAGTGAAATTCTCCAAAATGCAGGGTGTAGCCTAACAGGTGGGCAATGAGAAATGCTGGCAGGAGCATTTAGTTAGCTTATAGCATATTAACTGTCATAATTATGTGACGTTTAAGATAAAAGCTTTCTCCAATGTTTATTTTAACACTAGCTAGCATTATAGCAAATATATCAGAGCAGGCCAGATCATTCAATGGGTTTTAAGGGCGTGTGTCCAGGGCCCAGCTACTAGAGGACCAGATGAACAGTTATTACAAAATATATACAGCCGTCTGGACTCATGGTGGAACTGCACGATCAGCCAGAGACATTGTAAAGGAGGAGACAGGCCACTGAATGGGAACGCTCTATCCCTGTGTTTGTAAGAAAAGTCCTGCCCTTGAATAAAATGGGCCCATCAGCTTGCTGTTTAAGCCACAAGCAGGAAAAGCTCCCCCTCAGTTGTGGAGATATGTGCATGTGCATTATGCAGAACAAGCTGAAAAATCGTTATTTGAGCCAAACACAACAAACTGTTTATGCTGTTTTTGACAGATTTTATAAGAGGTCTGAAACATGTTTTCTAAATGGTAATGTACTTTTAATCTTTTAGGTCTCTCCTCATTTAAAGAAACAGGAGTCTGGTCCTGTACGACAAGGAATAACTGTTTGGGGTGTTGCAAAGATAGTCATCAGGTGCACAGGACTCTGTAGCACCACAGTGAAATCATTTTAATTTTAAGTTAAAATTAAATTAAATTAAAGCTAGTTTTAAGTTTGTGTTAAGCCAAAATACTGACACTCTCCACATCATTAGTATACATCTGGTTCATTTTGACTGCTCAGCAGTCATTCAGTTGTCTGCTTGATACCTCAGTTTAGTTTTCAGTGTTTTTAGCTGCAAGCCAAACATTTCCTGTGAGTTTTTTTCTGAATTTGAAGCTCCAGATATTATAAGGATGTGCTTGAGGGATGTGTAAAAGCAAGATCCCATACCTCAACAGAGTAGAGCAGGGGTAAACAACTCCTATAGGCAGTGGTGGATGAAGTACACAAATCATGTACTTGAGTTAAAGTCGATACCCAAGGTAAAATATTACTCCAGTAAAAGCAGAAGTTCCTCCCTTTAGACCTCCACTTGAGTAAAAGTATTTGCCCCCAAATGTACTTAAGTATCGAAAGTAAAAGTACTAAAAGATTAATTATGGCTCTAATGTCCCATTACCGTTTTTGTAACAAGACCCGTTTCATGAACTCAGTTTAGGTGAAAATCCTCCAGCGTCTCTCTTGGTAAACCAGTCTTTTAATAGAACGTCATTAATTAGTGACGCTGACGTCTATTAAAATGATCATAAGCACAAAACACTGAAGGTAAACAGTTTCCATCAGGGAGAACTGAGTGGCTCTGAAATCACTTTTACAAACATGCAAAGTTTCAGTTTAAGTTTTATTTACAACTTAGTTCCAAGTTTAAGTTTAATAAAAACTGGCTTTAAACTCAGGATCACAAATGAGTTTCCTTTACTATATTGATCTGTAGGCCTCTGTTCATAAACATAAACCAGCCCAAACTAATTTCCTATAAAATGAAATGGTGTTTGTATAAATTTAAAGTTATACAAGTTAAAAAAGATGCGTCAGTCACGACTGCATATGTGGACATATTTCTATATTGTGCTCTATTTCCACAAAGTTAGGTTAGAGTCAAGAGTTAGTTCCATCATTTATGTAGGCATAGGGACCCCAAACATTTACGCTGTGGCACCAACGTTGAACCATAGCACAGGGTCGATATGTCCAACATGGCTTTCCATTTTTATACACACATAAATCAAAAGGAACAACAGATTTCTCAAAATGTAGTGGAGTATAAAGTGAGATATTTGACTTAGAAATGTAGTGGAGTGAAAGTGAAAAGTTGCCCAAAATGGAAATACAGATAAAGGAAAAAACTACTTAAGTACAGTAACGAATTACATTTACTTAGTTACTGTCCATCACTGCCTACTGGTCCTGGAGGGCCGGTGTCCAACATATTTTGGTAATAAGCCTGGCAATTAATAGATGAGTTGAATCAGGTGTGTTTAAGCATGTATGTCACCAAACTGTGCTGGACACTGGCCATCCATTACTGGAGTTGTGTACTGCTAAAGCCGAGGATGCCCATTTCCAAAGCTAAACACAAAAAAGTTGCTGTGTCCTTGTCAGCAGCAGGGGTGTGTGCACTGCCAATTATTGCCCCGTCATCAAAGGTCATCAAAGGTAAGATATAAATGGTGAATAAACATTTTTCATACCTGCAGTGGCAGTATGCTTTAGGATGTCAGTGGTTAGGGTTTTAGGTTTCTTTCATCTCTGATGTTATAGCTCAGCTCTCTGATACAGTAGGTTGGAAACCGTACTGTCTAGTAACTTGCTATTGTCTTTATGCAACTAGGGAAGGTCAATATAATTCCCGCTAGACAAAATGGACAAGCAGATAATAGCACATTAGCCTAAAGATGCCATACACAATTAGTACAGTTTAGTACAGTTTAAACTTTTATTTTAAATGGAAAACAAATGCAATACAATTAATTTCACTTTACACCAGGCCATATTGGGAATAATACATTCTAGAGGCTTGTTTCTATGACTGTTTATGTGAGTAGGCCTGCTGCATTAGAACATAACATATTTTATGTCCATAATGCATTGTAGACACACGTGCTTAAAATGGAGTAGGGGAATAATGGAGAGTAGAGAGGAGGATGGAAAACAATAACGATACATTTAGATTTCTAGGTCCCAATGTTGTAAAATATTTGTGCCCAGTGACCTACAATTTGATGATCTGGGCCTAAACTTAATCTAGGCAATGAAGAAGATTTTCAGACTTGGTAAAAATCTACTTAATTTGAAGAAAACACAAATATTATTTGTCAATTATTACTACAAATAATATTAATTTTGTTTTGATATGGGGTTTCAAGAAGATACATGAATAGAGTTACTGTAGATCTCATGCTGTAAAATGGAATGTTTTCTACAGTTCTACTGCAATCCATCATATTCCTAAAAGTGATAACCACAAAAATAAAAAAGCTGCACTGTGCCAGCTTGAAGAACTGTAAAAACGGGTTTGGTTAGCTTACCTTGAACGCTTGGTTAGCCAACCTGTTTGAAGGTTTGGTGAGGTTTCCAAGTCAAACATAATAATGATAGCCAAAGAGTGATAGCCTAAATGGTGACAGTACGCTGACACTGCTTAACACGAGGATCACATTCCAGTGCTAATAACTGAAACGTGCTAACTCATTTCTGACAACATCAAATGTGTCAGCAGAACGAGTCTGTCTGACTCTCACTTTACCACTGTTGAGTTTCAAAAGATAGTCTGCTCACAATTAAAGCCTTTGTAGATAATTTGTCTACCTTAGTGCTTTGAGCGACTTGTGGATAGACATTCTGTTAAAGCCTAAACAGGCAAATGTTGAATGCAGAAAACATCACAATTGAAATGTTGAAATAAATAAATATGTAAATCAGAATTTTTATTTACTGGGATGCTTTTCTGCTTTTGGGCCAATATTTGTAATCAGTCTGTCAACAGAAACCTGAACGTGTAAGAGAAACACTTCAGTCAGAGGATTCTATTTATGGCCTATACAAATTAGCATGATTTGCACTATAAAATCTTTTCACTGGCATAAAACTGTAAAGCATCATTATATGTTTAAACTACAAATCCAAAAGAAAGACTTTTTAAAACCAGTGCTAAGGCATAATGTAGAAATCTGGCTTGTTATCACTTTTTTAAACCAGCACTAAGGCATGATAGTTCAGCACTCAGCACTATGGTCATTTACTGATCAGCTCTAGTTTACATACAGACATTTTAAGCTTATAAGTAAATTTTTTTCTACTTTATATGTCTCAGTTTTTAAGCAGTTCCTTCAGTGAAGGCTTGAACTCAAAGTCTGTCTTCTTTTATTAGAGCATTAGCCAGTTAGCTTTCTACCAACCTGCTTAGCCTGCTCTACTGAGGACCGAATATATCCATTTATAAAGAGATAAACAATTTAAATGTAAAACGGGGTAAGAGAGTCTGTCAACTAGCAATTCATCATCTGGTTGGATTTTAAGGGCACAGATTTCAACAACAAGCCATGTTCATACAATCTTTGAAGCACTGAAAGCTGATTACTTGACAGGTTTATTTTTGTAACAACCCATTCCTCATTACACTTTTAGCTCAACTCAGCTGTAGTGACGGCCACAAATTGTACGTTGTCCCAGAAGGCCTCAGGGACATTTCGTACACACTGCAGCATGCTGAAGAAATTATATACGTGTTAATTCTGGGTTATTGTTCTCCAGCATTTATTCTCTGGGGTCATTCTGACAAAGACTCTTATTGTGAAGGTGGGGCTATAACTTTTTCTGTGCTTAAGTGTTTCAACTGTAGATATACATACCTAAAAGACACATCAGGTCCATTCATGCACGTCAACATTGCTGCTGGACTGCATTCAAACCCATTACAAAGCTGCAGTTTAAGAGAGATACTGCCCAAAATTATACTATTTCAAGAATATAGCACTCAGAAAGTGGGATAGGATTATATAACACATGTCTGTGTGATGTCTATGTGTAGATATGGCCGTATGGTTGGTGAGGCACAGAGAAGCTTATGATGTGATTATTTTTCCTCTGGTTTTATATTAAGCTTATTTCATTTAATAGTCTATTCAGTGGATCTTAACTTGATGTAGTAGTTGTTTATTTACAATGACGGTTAATGCTTTGTAGATTGGTAAGTTATAGCATTCCTTAATCTGTGTAGATATTAATAGATTAACGTTAGCATCTTCTCACACGAAGCTGAAGTCAGCTTCTTATTTGCCAGTTTCTTGTTTGAATTGTCCCGTTCCACCTTAAATGGCGCATCAGCCATCTTCTTGTTTGAATTTTCCCGTTCCACCTTAAGTGGTGCGTCAGCCAGCTTCTTGTTTGAATTTTCCCGTTCCACCTTAAGTGGTGCATCAGCCAGCTTCTTGTTTGAATTTTCCCATTCCACCATAAATGGTATAGCTTCACCAAAAAGTGACCAGAAAGAAGCTGCAAATAAGTGATACTTTATTAATCCCACAAATGGGTCAATTCCACCTCTGCATTTAACCCATCCGTGAAGTGAAACACTACATACACACTAGTGAATTGACATACACACTAAGGGGCAGTGAGCAGCCCTATCCACGGTGCCCGGGGAACAACTGGGGGTTAGGTGTCTTGCTCAAGGACACCTCAGTCATGTGCTGTTGGCCCTGGGGATCAAACCGGCAACCTTTTGGTCCCCTAACCTCCAACCCACGACTGCCCCATGTGGATAGGAAGCCAACTTCAGCTTCGTCCTTCTTACTTACACTAAACTCGGATTTTAATGTGAGAGTGCAGACTGAATACTTTCCTGCTGGTCTGGACGGCCAATTAGCATGATCAGTTATTAAAGCAATAAAAGCTACCGAGAGCTGAAGTATCCTGAGTATGCATCATCTCCCAATGCAAGTAAGTATGTTCACAAGTGGATCTTGACCGCTCCAACATGGCAGACGTGCAGCCGTATCGCCACAAATAGAGAACAACAGACAACGTGGCATCTAGGCATGTATATCTATGGTTACAACAGGAAGAACTGTGTCAGTGGGAGCTCAGAAGTGAGAGAGTGCAGATGTGAGCTAATGCTCGAGTTAGCTGTTAGCCTAAAGCCTTGCTTTCTGTACGGCATGGCTGGGGCTGACGGCAGGCATTTAATAAAAAATAATAACTTGTGCTTAAGCCATGTGTCTTCTTTCCTAGCAGTGAACACTACAGTACATCACACACGAAACCATAACAACAAGGAAGTAAGATATGATGGCCATAATCTAGAAAATACAGATAGGGCACTCTAAATAAAGTGTGACCAAAAAATCGCTTGTAGAATAATCGATTAATATCTGTATGAAAAATGTGGTGACATGATCATTTCTATTTTCACAATCTTCTAAATCTGCCCCCACAGCGTAAGTAAGAATATGAAATGTCCATCAAGTGCAAGTCCACTGTCAGTTTGATTGTTAATTTCAAAAACAGCTTTTAAAAGATGGTGTCTGTTAAATAATCAGCTTAAACATAGGACCATTCTGAAATCCAATTAGCAGTTTTTCACTGTCTCCATCACCACTGATTGTCTGAGTGTAATTTACACCTTCTAATGAGTTGATTTGTGTACCATGACGAATCTCAGTTAAACTCATTGCTGAAACACTGGCACTAATACATATTGAGTCTAAAGTTCCGGGGCTGTTTACTGATTAGTATTCTGTAGGCCTCTCTTAATCAGACGTTATCTTCATCGGGCTGCAGACTAGCGGTCCACTATGAAGAATATATTTTCTTTTATGTGCAGTAAATCTTGAAAATGCAAAAATGTTCTGCGCAGCGATGCTGTGACAGGCCAGCTATATCAACTGCCAAACTGTCTGACATCTTGTCCGAGCCATTTTGGAACACTTCCTAACAGAAGTGACGTATTGCCCATCTCCAGACATAAAATTGCTACTTCTGAAATAGTTTACTTTTTCATTTCCCCAACCAGTCTGTAGCTCTCAGCTGTTTCCTTTAAGTAGCGGGGGTATTCGGTTTGGAGCTTTAGTGCTTAGAGTTCAGACGGATGTTCTATCAAGGATTTAGCCCAGCCTATAAATGGAGTAGCCCTCTGTTCTGCATAACTGCCAAAAGGGTCACAGAGCTATTGGAAGTGACCGCACTCTCTGCTGACTCAAAAGGCCAGAATTGCAGTTCTTTGCAAAAAAAGCGAGAGCTTGATTGAGTTTTCGTGTTTGCCATTCCATGAAAATCAAAGAAGGTCATGCCTAGTGTTTAAAGAGAATTGAGAATCCTTTGCTCAGTGGAAATTCACTGTATTGACAGACGTTTGATGAGAGGATGCTTCTAATTAACTAAGTGATCTTGTGAAATAGAAAACTAAAGTTAGTTGTGGTGATAAAAGACCATAAGAAATATTTTGTCTCGGGCAGATGTTCTCATTAACATGTGAAAGAAGGCCATTTGTACATTATTACCAATTCAGATGAAAGAGACTTCAAAGATGGACATACTGAAAGAGTAAAATTGCAGATAAAGTCTGAGGGCAAATACTGCCTGTCAAGATGTGAGATGCTAAAAAGCAGAGAGAGGGTGATGTAGGAGATGTGCCAGAAATGTTTACAAAATTAAACTCAGCTCAGAAGAACTGGGCTTTTTTATATTCAAATCCAACACTCAGTGTCATCTTCATTTGAACTGCATCATTTAGCTTTCTGTTAATGCAGGACTGAGGAAAAAGATTCATTTCTTTTTCATTCTAATCTTGATCAATTATTTTTATTTCATGGACAAACACCAACTAAACTGAAACATTTGATCATTTATGAGTAATTGGTCGATTTTGAGCTGGATATTTTATATATAATAAGCGTTTTTTAGAACGGTAGGGGTGTGAGGGTTGTGGGCGTTTAAATTAGTTTGCATCTATCAACTCTGTCACATCAGCACGTACTGTCAGTGCATTTGGTGTACTTCACACTCTTTAAAGGGCTATGCATCTAAAGATTTGTCATTTTTCCTTTAGCAAAAGAAAATTTTTTGGTTCTCAACTTAAAGCTACACTATGTAAGTTTTAGGGATTTGAAGAGCTCTCTGGTGTAAATGTGTAATTGCACACAACATGCAGGTCAACATTTTCGTAATGCTGGTTCTCTGGATGGATGAATCTGATGATTGTGGGCGCAACTGTTGAAAAAGAATTTAAAAGGTGTCTTCTGAGGATATAAGTCTATTATTACTAGGAAGTCAACTATTGTCCTCATACACCGATCAGGCATAACATTCTGACCACCTCCTTGTTTCTACGCTCATTGTCCATTTTCTGACCACTGAAGAACAGGGTAAAAGGCGCTAACAAAGTATCAGAGAAACAGGTGGACTACAGTCTGTAACTGTAGAACTACAAAGTGCACCTATAGAGTAAGTGGCACTGATAAAATGGACAATAAGTGTAGACACAAGGAGGTGGTCACAATGTTATGCCTGATCGGTGTATCTTCATCAGTATACTGTTGATTTTGCTTTTCAGACTCAAACATTGGGCTGGAACTTCTTTTTGAGCCTGTGAAGCTAATATACATAAACATATAAAGATGTATGATGAGGTCCAAAAAAACCCCTCCAAATCCAACTTGAAGCCTTTGACTTTTAAATGATTATTTCAGGCTTTACAAGATGACTCGCAGCAGCAAACACACACCATATTTCATTGTGTTATATTAGAATGTTTTTCTCCTGACTTAGTAATGCTACTGCTTTCAATTAAAACGTTCTAAGAGCTGTTTTAGGGCAGTTTTCGTTTTTAGTCAGCTGTCATGTAATCAAACTTTAAAAGCACAGCTGACAATAGAGTGCCTTTATGATCGTGAGCCTTTATTTGTATTATAATATTCTGTCCCAGGCTCATGCTTATTAGTTTAACATGCAGGAATCTTCCTCTGTTTCGCCAGACAGCTCAGTGCTGGAACAGCACTGCCACTGTGTTCAGTGTTATTGCTCCATAGGGGGCAGCTTACTCACAAAAACTCAGCAGTGACTCATGGTTTCATTGTGAAATGCAGGTGTATGCACTACAGCAATGCAGTGTTTTCTTTGATGTCCTCTGCACATCACGTGTCCTCCCTCTTCATTACATCTAAAGTCAGTGACTTTTCTGTCATGTACCGTACTGTGCCAAAAAGAGACCACCCGTCTTTTATTTAATTTCTAGTCAAAGTGGCTGTTCAGTTATGAATTTTAAAAATTTAAAGATTCACACTTTATCTTTGATATTAAAGGCTTTGACATAAAATATTTGATATTGATATTCTTAGGAAGAAAATCAACCTCCACTTTTGCTTCAGATCTAAAACAATCCACAGGTGTTTGTCCATCCTTCCACTGTGAGAAGACAACTCAACACTATGAGTCTAAAGGAGGTGTAGTTGAAACAGAGGCAGCTGGTTTTCCAGAAGTCCAGAAGTCAACCTCGCTGAATGTCTTTGGGATTACTTGGATCGTGAGAAATGGAAAGTGCCACAAACTTCTAAGACTGAACTTTGGAAGTGTGGAAAAATATCCTTGCAGATTTCTTTAAGACGCTGAAAGCAAGTCTCCTGAAAAGAAAGGAAGCTCTAATAAAGGTAAAGAGTGGAAACACTAAATACAGAACAATCTGATATTAAACTTAGACCCAGTTCACACCTGGTCACTTCATGTGACTAGTATCTAGGTTGCATCCTGATAAGATTTTAGCCACATGCGTTTCCAGTTGGTTGTAAAATGCAACTCTGGGTAGTCTGACTGAAATCTGTTTGCTGTGTTCAACAGAGTATGTAAATTCAGTCTTTATGTGGCAATGCTCTTTTGAAGCTATTCTCCAAGTTGTTTAGATATTTGTTTTAATATTGCACGGGTTCTGTAAGTCAGCTTCAGTTTGTTTTGCACAGTAATGTCTGCCCATGTTGCTATTAAGAATTATGTACACATGTGTGTCCTTCATAATTGTCTTTCTCACAGATATGGATCATGTGCCTAGTGACGTCCTGCACTGGGGGGTAATCGGAGGGGTTCTTCTGGTTGTCGAATGTCTCTTGGAAGATAACTGCATTTACACTGATGTAACATGTGGCTTCAATATATCTCAGACCACCTCCTGAAGTGATCAGATATATTATATATTAATTTTAAATGCCAGGTGTGAACAGGGTCTTACTTGTTCAAGATTTTTACTTTTCTGTTAAGTGTTTTCTGCTTATAACTTTCAATAACTTATACTTAAGGGCTGTTTTGACTGGAAATTGAATGAACAGTGCTCTTTGAATTTTACACAGTACTGTAAGTGAGATTTCTGGCATAAGTTCAGAAAGTAAATGCTATATATTGATAACTGTGATCACCAATTCAGTGCATTTGGTTAGTACTGAGTTTGCACAATTAGACGCTTTTGGGTTAAAATCATTTTTTCACCTTTTTATTTACAATGGGAAAGCCGCCCTGAACATGTCAGTATTTACAGCATGAGTCAAAAAGGCCTTTGTTACATTCTCTACAAACAAATCGTCACTGCTGTATCAGAGCTGTATAACTCTTTATCTTATTTCTTTTGTTTTTACATTTTTTTTACAGCATTTTGAAAACATCAGATGCCTTTTATATTGGGCATTTTATGATGAATAGGCCAATGAAATTGGTCTACATTTCTTGGAATAAAAACCTTATACGTGTTATTTAAGTTAAGAATGTTATATAAAGTCACTATTTTAGTGAGGCAGAAGGACTGGAACCTCTAGTTAAATGTCTTGTTGATTGTCAAAGTGAGAATAAGTTACCAGACATTTTAATGCACAATTACTGTTTAATTGCTGGATTTAACATATTTGAGAACATATTTTTATTATTATTATTTTTTATAACAGGTTAAATTCAAATAAAAGCAAATAAATATATATTGTGCACTAAAACGAGCAGAGAAATGCCACATTTAGTTCTCTCTAGATCTGTTAACCTATTTTCACTTGGACAATCAACAAAACATGTAATTTGACGGGGGGAGCCCAAATTTGTGCATGTGACTGTAGATTCTGGAGGTTTTGTTACAACAGCAAGGATAATAATATGATAGTCCGGAAGCTTGTGATGGTGGGCTGGTGTCTAATTGCTGTTGATGGCCTCCACCTGGTGTGAGCGAGCAATGAAGGTGTTGAGCACCTTCTGTAACATCTCAGCCCTCATCTTGCTGATGTGCAGCACCTCCTCATGATTGACCTTCTCCTCACGGCTGTAGTCCAGGGACACTTTGTTGGTGATGAGCGAGAGGCCGAGGACACGCAGGCCACAGTGCTTGGCCACTGTCACCTCAGGGACCGTGCTCATGCCTGCAGGAATGACAAGAGGAGGACAGAGGGACAGGTGGGAGGGACAGACGCACTTAATTAAATGGCAGTTATCTTTGTGGCCTGTCCTGCATCACTAATAGCAGCGAGCCAAGGTGGTGTTAGGATTCTTGCCCAAGGACTCTTATTGGTATAGTGTAGGGTGCTTGCCCTGGTGGGGGATTGAACCCCAGTCTATAGCATAGAAGGCAAAGGTGTTAACCACTACACTAACCAACCACCATATTAAATTATATCCACCATATTAAAGTGAATATAATTTAATGAAGGTCCAATTGCAGTGGATGAATGTCACACTACAGGCAAACACCAAATAGAGCTGCATGTTAAACAGTTTCTTACCTACAGAGTCGCTGCCCAGAATATGCAGCATGCGGGCCTCAGCAATGGTCTCAAAATTAGGCCCACTGACCATGCAGTAAACTCCCTCCCGCACAAAGTTAGAGTAGCCCAGCTCAGCGCTGATGTTCAGGACGAGCTTCCTCAGCTCTTTACTGTAAGCATCAGACATGCAGGGGAACCGGATCCCAAAACTAAAACAGACCAATATTTTACACAATATGAACAATTAATTGTTATTTTATGTAATAATCACATAATACAGAGATGAATAATAATACTAATCACCAGTTCATCAGGCCAGGTAAGATGAGCAATAGGACGATATGTTGCCATTATTATGATAAATTGTGTTACACTTGACGGAGTGTATCTTAGGAATCTGCTAGAACACTGAACAACTACAAGTATCAGAAAAAAAGACAGATTTAGAGCAATAACAGAAAGTTTGTAAGCAACAAAGTCTATAGTAACTAGCTGCAGAAATTAACTACAACCCCAATTCCAATGAAGTTGGGACATTGTGTAAAACATAAATAAAAACAGAATACGATGATTTGCAAATCCTTTTCAACCTATATTCAATTGAATACACTACAAAGACAAGATACTTAATGTTCAAATGGATACATTTTATATTTTGTATTTGATGCCTGCAACACTTTTAACAACACTCAATAAGTGTTTGGGAACTGAGGACACTAATTGTTGAAGCTTTGTAGTTGGAATTCTTTCCCATTCTTGCTTGATGTACAACTTCAGTTGCTCAGCAGTCCGGGGTCTCCGTTGTCGTATTTTGCGCTTCATAATGCGCCACACATTTTCAATGGGAGACAGGTCTGGACTGCAGGCAGGCCAGTCTAGTACCCGCACTCTTTTACTACGAAGCCACGCTGTTGTAACACGTGCAGAATGTGGCTTGGCGTTGTTGTGCTGAAATAAGCAGTACGTCCCTGAAAAAGACGTTGCTTGGATGGCAGCATATGTTGCTCCAAAACCTGTATGTACCTTTCAGCATTAATGGTGCCTTCACAGATGTGCAAGTTACCCATGCCATGGCCACTAACACACCCTCATACCATCAGAGATGCTGGCTTTAGAACTTTGAGCTGATAACAATCCGGACAGTCCTTTTCCTCTTTGGCCTGGAGGACACGA
The DNA here is from genome assembly GCF_015220715.1 of Pygocentrus nattereri. NCBI lineage: Eukaryota > Metazoa > Chordata > Actinopteri > Characiformes > Serrasalmidae > Pygocentrus > Pygocentrus nattereri. The sequence continues at coordinate 33,960,029 of NC_051213.1, read as the reverse complement.
CGTCCATGATTTCCAAAACCAATTTGAAATGTGGACTCGTCAGACCACAGGACACTTTTCCACTTTGCGTCAGTCCATCTCAGATGAGCTCGGGCCCAGAGAAGCCGGCGGTGTTTCTGGGTGTTGTTGATATATGGCTTTTGCTGCATGGCAGAGTTTTAACTTGCACTTGTAGATGGAGCGACGAACTGTGTTCACTGACAGTGGTTTTCTGAAGTGTTCCTGAGCCCATGTGGTAATATCCGTTACAGAATGATGTCGGTTTTTAATGCAGTGCTGCCGGAGGAATTGAAGGTCACGGGCATTCAGTGTTGGTTTTCTGCCTTGCCACTTACTTGCAGAGATTTCTCCAGATTCTCTGAATCTTTTGGTGATATTATGGACAGTAGATGATGAAATCCCTAAATTCCTTGCAATTGCACGTTGAGAAAAGTTGTTCTTAAACTGTTGGACTATTTGCTCACGCAGTTGGTTATAAAGTGGTGAACCTCGTCCCATCCTTGCTTGTGAATGACTGAGCCTTTCAGAGACGCTCCCTTTATACCCAATCATGACACTCACCTGTTTCCAATTAACCTGCTCACCTGTGGAATGTTCCTAACAGGTGTTTTTTTAAACATTCCTCAACTTTCCCAGTCTTTTGTTGCCCCTGTCCCAACTTCTTTGGAACGTGTTGCAGGCATCAAATTCAAAATGAGCAAATATTTGCAAATAAACAATAAAGTTTATCCATTTGAACATTAAATATCTTGTCTTTGTAGTGTATTCAATTGAATATAGGTTGAAAAGGATTTGCAAATCATCATATTCTGTTTTTATTTATGTTTTACACAACGTCCAACATTGGAATTGGGGTTGTATGAATAAAGTACATAATAGCACATTAACTGGATATCAGCCAATATGTTTTTACCATATTACTTTATTTTTACAAATGTATTTTTAAATACCTGTTACGTAGTTTATGAGTGTCATTTTTTATTATGCTACCATAGAAGATATTTTTAAATGTGGCACTTTTTTCTGTTCCGGATTAACTGCAAACCTCTAATCTAAATATTGTGATACATATTGTAAAACTGTGTCTTCAAGTCTTGTGATATATTATCGTTACATTTTTTGCCATATTGCCCACACTTGCCCACAATTTTATCAGCTACACCTACCATACAGGTGCACTTTGTAGGTTTACAGGTACTGACTGTAGTCCATCTTTTGTTGCACTATTGATCAGCCCCCCTCAATGCTGTCCATCAGTGTAAAGGGACCACCATAGGACCACCACTGACCAGATATCATCTGGGTTCTCAGCACAGCCAATAGGCTTGCTGGCAAATTGTGCATTGGAAAAGATGAGCTATAATCTCTGTACAAGGTGTGCAAACAAAACAGGGGTATCACCAATATTTGACGTACATGATAAATCATACAAGACTGCTGATACAACTCTGCTAGCAAGTTCTTGTTAGCAAGCTGAAAACTACATGCCTATCAGCAACAAAAATAAAAGTGATACATCACATTTGTAAACCAAAGCTTACGGCCAGACAAATGGCTAACTGGTTGACACACTAAGGCTAACTAGTGGAAGGGACTTCTCACTTTTCCCTCCTGCCCTTCTGGGATGAGTGGCTGGTTGTGTGACATAAACATGACAAGCAGTGTGTCGAAGTCGTAAAAGGCACTTTACAACCAGTACTGAAATAGAGTCTTAGTCTACAATCTAAGGACTATTTTCAGTATATTGTAGTCTTTTATACTGTTTCTAGTCTATTGACTTTTACACTATTATCCTCCTTCTGCTGCTGTCATATTAGATGTGTCTCAAAGGAACTGTATTTAGTTCCTCACTCAGCATATGGCTGTGACAAGAAGGAGCAACAACAAATCTGACATTGACTCAGTGCAGTGCACCTTAAACTGCTATTATTAACATTAAACACTAAGCATTTAGTCTTTCTCCAATTAGAAAAGAAAGCTCCCTGTCACTCTCTGTTCCTACCGTTCATCATTAGGCCCACACAGTGGATGCTGTCCAGCAAACCCTGGCAAGTTAATGTGGTCCTTGATGATCATAATGTCTCCCACTTTGAAGTCCTGACAGAGGCCTCCCGAGGCATTTGTTACTATAATAGTCTCCACTCCCATCAGCTTGAAGATCCGCACAGGGAACGTGACCTGGAGAGAGTATTCACACAATCACTCAGAGCTCCTGCACAGTCTCGAGCAGAGTACATAATTACAGTGCAGAATTACTGCACCTGCACTGGGATTAGCTGATGCATAACATTTTAGTAGTTTCATTGTGTTACTGTGATTTAATGGATAGAGTTAGCTGCCAATTATTGTATAAGGTCTCAAAGTAATAGTAGTAGTAAATGAAAAGTTCATTTGCAAAACCCGAGTGTGGTGAATTCTTAACACACAGCACATTCTGAACCCTAAATACGTTTAGTCACAAAAGCTGTTAGTCCACATTTCACAGCAGGAACATTCGAATGCCAGCGCTGTTCTCCAGCAGAATCCAATAAATCCGTTCAGCGATTCAGCTCACAGTATTCTGGTCACCTGACGTGGCACTGATGAACAGTTTTAGGCAGAATCTCAAATGACTCCCTACAAAGTGAAGTATGCAGGTCTTAAAATAATGGCTACTGCATCTAAACAGCACAGTCTGTCTAACAAAGAACCACTTTGGATTCAGTCTTAGTTCCCGAGGTCTAATCTTATACACGTTTAATATTATCCATCAATAGGCTGATTTTTGTCATTTCCAGCACTTTACCTGCTTGATAAATATTCCACATAAAAGAAACTTGGGTCCATTAAATGGTTTTGTTTAACTCTAAAACATGAAATGTCCAATGGCGTTATGTGGTATGTATTTGTTTTTATTTAATGTCTTTCTATAGACATATAAAGCCTAGCCTAGCTGTCGGCTACATTCAAGCACTTAAAAACAACTTCATTCAGTGCCTTCCTACATTCTTAATAAATGTATGAAGGTGGGTGTAGCTAAATATTTTTACAAGACGTTGTGTCCAATTGGATTTTAAGTTGCTGGTCTTGCAGAGTTTTTACCAGTGAAATACTGGTAATAATGGTCTAACAGAACCCAGCTTGAACCCCATTTAAGCTTCTTTTGGAATGACAAGGCAGTAATGCTTTTAACATTCCTCAGAAGAGCTGATCTGTCATCTTGGTTGTTGCCATGCCAACAACAGCGATAACAGTGGTTGGTAGAGGGAGCTCATGCTGCCTGAGAAAGTTTGCAAACATTGAACACATGACTAATTAACTAATAGTGCATTTTTGCTGACTGAAAAATGGCATTAAGTGTGCAAGATATTATCAGATGCACACATTCTGATCCATTTATTCATGCCTGAATAAAGCACACAAATAAATCACACTCAGTGTGTAAAGGCCCTGATATCCACCAGCTGAGGCCTTGAGGAGCTGATAAAGAGAAGCTTTAGTGATTTTAAATTTTTAAATGAGATAAAGGTAAGACTGTAGACAGAAGACTATTAGAGAGAGAGAGAGAGAGAGAGAGAGAGAGAGAGAGAGAGAGAGAGTTATAGGGGTAGAAGTAGAGAGAGCAGTGAGCAGTGATGAAGATCTCAGTATAGCTCAGTTCAGGGGGTGTTGGGGGGGGCAGGAGAACCAGCACTTTCACAAAATCCACTCCAAATCAATCCACTTCAAATTACTGCACACACGTTCATAGCTCATGGATGAGTGTCCACAGCTGTTGGACAGAGCAATCATCCACCCTGTGGCTCTGACTGACCCTGCTGACCCTTACTGAGCATGTCACTGGAGATCAGTAGTCTTTAAATTCCATAGATTTTAAAAGTAGTCTTTTAAACTCCATAGATGTGTTCTCTGAGTTGTGTGTGCATATGGTCAACACATTATGGGGCAGCTGGTCAGTAATAACATCATAAAATCTAGGCTACTTCTGAATAAATGTATCATATTAATCATGAGTGTTATTATTATTTCAGTTGATTTAATCAGCAAAGCGACTGTAATAGTGGTGTAACAAGAGAAAACATGGAGTGTGTGTATGTGTGTGCGTGCGTGTGTGTGTGTGTGTGTGTGTTATCAATGGCACAAAATCTCTTTATTTATTTATTTATTTACTTTGATGGTACAGAAATTCTCCATGAATTTATGTAATATTTCACGTACTTTAAGACTGTTTGAAATAGTTGGTGTAGTTGGTTTTATATGAAAATTTACTTCATATTTGATTTTTTCTCCTTGATTTCTCAATAAATAAACATTCAAACCAATCAAGCCTACATTTTTTACTCCAAAATGACAAAAGAACAAACTACAAATATTTTTCAAAATTCACAACAAATCACTTTTAGTAAAGCAAGTGGTTTCCTTTAAGCTTCTTACAAATTCACAGTTAAAGGAAGCCACTCTTTATACTACAGGTGATCTGTTTTGCCTTCTTTAGCTAAGAACATGAAAAATATAATGTCTAAAACATCTATGTTATGCACATTCTAGCTCTTTTGCTGCCCTGTTGTGACTCCACAACAGAATTAGATGTTTAGGTAAAAAAAGTCAGATAAATAAAGCTCTGCTGATCATCTTACTCAGTTTTAACAATAAATGATCTTAAACGCTGCAGTCAATATATAGTTTATAGTTTAGCATTTAAATGATTACATTTTATTGACTGTCTGGATTCTGTCACATTGAAGAAAAAGTTTTCATCAGTTTTCATTTTATCATTAGCTGGCCATGCTACCTCAGTGTAGCTTAAGAACATCATATTACTTTCAGTCTTGAAACAAGTCTCACTCTGGTCCTGAATCTACTACATCAGGGGTTTCCAAAGTCTGACCCAAGGGTCAAATGCAGCACAATTGGAATTGGCCTGTGGCTTCTGTTTAAAAGTGTGTTATAAATGGCCTGTCAGCCAGTACGTTACAGTTTTACAGTGTAATGCACTGCACTGTGGTCATGAAGTGAACTAAAGCCTTTATTCTCTGACTAGACCTGCAGCTTCATTTACTGAACAACATTTAGTCAAGACGACAGTCATAAAGCACAAACTTAACACTGAGATCCAAAGTGCTCTGAACACTTGTGCATCTTTCATACAGTGATAGGAAACACAGTAGGAAGCTGAGTGAAAGCTCTCATTCTATGTGCTGACATTTTGAAAACTAATCATATGTGAATAATATTTGGATATTTGACACAATCTGTCCTCCTTTAGTTTGCACATCTATGTACTACATAAATAAACCACTCATTAAAAATAAAGCTGAGCCTGACCTAATCTGAGTCCAATCTGGCCCAAGCCCTGATATTTTACCAGATCCTGCTCAGGTCGAGTTGAATACTGACAGTATACTGTACTAACAGAACAGTGTGTACTGTTTATGTGCTTCGTTGTTGATTTTTACTCTGAATGCGCAGGAATAATGATATACTCATAAAACATCAGCTCTGCAGAATAGCCTCACCAACTACAGACAAAAGCAGAGGTCATTCAAGGACAACACAAACAGCTCCCCAATTAACCTTAGTAGCAAATCTCTCAGCAACAAAGAGATGACTTAATGAAGTATGAGATGTGTGTGTCTGATTTTTTTCACCATGTAGAGGAAGTGTCTTCTCGCAAAGTGATAAGCTGTAAATGAGCCAACTTTCGTGGTAACTCTTCCACACTCGTTCTGAGTGCAGCAATGCTCAAAGTAAATGAGCACACTGAGGGAGAGATTACAGTCTGATCATTCACTCTCTGAAGTGCGGCAAAGTAGAACAGAACAGCGTCTGACAAATGCAGAATGACATCATGAGTTTAGCTTCATTGGCTCTAATGATGACAGACTGAATAAGCAGAAGAGGGTGGAAGTCTGCTGAGTGCTGGTTCAGGAGAATTAGCTACCATACCTGAAGTGTGTACGGCTACGTTTACATAGCGGGTGAAACTGGCCCAAATCCAATCTTTCTCTTCATAAGTGACACAGACGTGTCATCTGTGTGTCAGTGTGAACAGCAAAAAACACAATGAATCTGACATTTTCCATTACAATTTGAGACGCTTTCATATGTGCTACTGAAATCCGATCCGTATCCGATCCTCGGTAATGCTACTCAGTCTGAACAGCCAGATCATAATTCATGCAACTTTTACGTCGGTAACTCAACATTCGTCATAATTTCATGCTGCTGAGACTCATAAACATTGAATCGATGTTTCTGTACTAAAACATTTAGAAGAGACTCATCGCAGCCGCTCCGAAAAGGTTTAGAACAAAACGGCCAAACACGGACGTAGGAGCCCGAGGCTGCAGCATCAAAGAACAGTTCAAAGAATCTGAGGACACAAACCAAAGAAGTGGCCTTTTTATGGCGAACTCAAACACACTGTGGGTGATGAGCCCAGCTGTCAACCAATGGAACTCGTTGGCCATCATGATTGTTGACCTCTGGACGAGCATGAAACGTTAAGTGACCTTCTTTTGTCAGGTTACATTACAAATTACATTTAAAAGATAATGTGAACAGTCAAACAAAAAAATCGGATACTGTGAGAAAATCAGATTTGGGCCATTTTCACCTGCTGTGGAAACGTAGCCTAAGCTGTTTTGGATTCTGGCATATATTTAGCAAAAAAATTATTTCAGGTTCTCTTGCGCTGTGGGTTCTTTAACCGTCTTATTTCCAAGCCTTCTTTTTATTAGCATTTCTCCACTGCTCTAATGGTACTATATAGTTGCACTGTCAATCACAAATGGAGTTGTTTGAGTATTAGTACTGATTTAAGTGATTCAACCCATTAAGTTTTTTTATTTTCTTTTTTTACTTTAAATTTTTGGTAATATATTGTAATGGGGCATTATAAAATGCTTATTATGCCTTTATTACACATTATCAAACCAGTAGCCAGTCAACAAATGGCTGCTCATTGCTACTTTATTAGGCTGAATTAAGCATTTTTAAAATAAGCCTTATCGGGACAGTACCTGCTAATGAATTGGTTGTTTATTATTATTTTACACTCTTATTAAGCCTTAGTGGGGTAGTATCTGTTGATCTCTTGGCTGCTCATTACTACTTTATTATTAAGTAATAATTAGTAAACTAAGCGTTTCCCAGAGCTCATTTGTATTACACATCCTGACCATTATTATGCCCTTATTATGACGACTAGGCCAATAGCTGTCAAGTAACCTATGCAACCATTAACTGCTATTAACTGCTTGCCTGTTATTTTTATATAATGAGTCATAACCTAATGCTCAACCCTGAGAATTAGGTCTATATGGAATCTACTTATTTATGAACTTATGATTTAATTTTATGAATTAAGTGTCATCAAGAAAGTAGCTGGTAATTAACTGGCTGCTCATTATTACTTTATTGAGCAATAACTAGAGTGAATTAACACTTTCTTGAGCATAAATATCAATTAGAAATCTAAGGTTTCACTCTAGAATAGGGGGTCGGTTTTTATTGAGAGGTCATGGGACTTTCCTGTTGAAGTATGCACAAGAGTCAAATGGGAATCCCAGATTAGTGCTTGATGGAAAAAGCTATGAACAAATTAAAAAGGATGCAGTATCTCTAATTATGTCATTAATCACACTGAAAATGTTTAGTGACTTCTTGATTCACTTGTTTTCGAAAATAATTGAGTTTATGTAATATATTTAACCCATGTGGCACCGAAATACACCTTTGAATCAAGTAAAGTTTTCAGTGGCATATTCCATATAGATTCACTATTCTAATAGCTTTGAAGGAGATTATAATGTTTAAAAAACAAATAAAAGTGCTCTGGAAAACGCTTAATTCACTCTAATTATTGCTTAATAAAGTAGCAATGAGCAACCAGTTTATTAACAGAGTTTCACTTATAAAGTTAGCTACCTGCTGTTAGTTATATAAAACTTAGAAGAAGAATAATGGACACTTAAAATGTTGTGCAAAAGATTATAATGTACAAATAATGCAAGACACACTAGCATTTTCTACTTTTCTTGGTTGGCAGCCTTTAAGACTTTTGGATGTACCGATGCTCTGCAGCAGCTGTTGGAAAGTTGGACAAACTGTAAGCGACTGAAAATTCCATTCAACTTTATAAGAAATAGCAGTGCATTCAGTTTTGGCATCATGTTAATTTTGCATGCATCTGCAATAACAGGTCATGTGATTTCAGAATATGTTAGATTCAGTTTTTTGTTATGTAATCCAACTAGCATTAACATAGTGGCAGATTCTTCATTCTTTATTTTCAATTAGCTACAAAAACACTGTCCAGCTTGATAGCATAGTATTCAAAATGGAAACTCAACATTATGAAGCAAGTCTAAATACATTGACCCACAACTTCTCATTAGCTAGAATAATTTTTTTTCCAATGTTCTGCAAAGCTTGTCCAGCCAGGCAACAGTGGCTATGAAAGAACAGAGGTGTAAGCGAAGCTTGGATAGTCCAGGTTGGGCGAAATACTTTGAAAACGTAATGATGTCTGAATATTGACTGTATTTAGTAACATATTCTGTTACAGTACATACAAAATGAAAGTCCATGGGGAAAAAAAACTGGAATTTAATGTCATTCATGCTGTTCCTGACTGTTAGTGGTGGGCAGTGTTGTTCATGTAACTCTTCTGAATATGTTTCTTGGGAAATTTCATTATTCAAATGAATACAAACCTCTCAATAATACTTTGACTCTTATCACCTACTTCAATCCCCTGCTGCCCCCATAATTCCCCTGACCTAAGCCAATAATTCACCATTTCTCAACAACTAAATCTCACAAATTTGATCATAAAATGAGTAGCTGTGTGATTTTCAGTTAATGATATGTACATAACTTGCCATGGAAAGCAGGCACAAGTCCAGTACAACACCAAAGATAAGCTTGTCACTTGAGGACAGGTCCCCTACTGAGGAGACTCTTCAGTTCAGTCATCCCTCAAAGGAGTTTACTAAGTCTCAGATTACTAACTGTCTAATCACAGTGATTTATCAGTCTACTCAGGCTTTAGCAGGAACTTCAGTATTTGTAAAACAGCTGTATTCTGAGGCAGAGTAAGTTTGTTGTGTGCTGATTTTAAAATAGTTAATTATGAAGCAGTCATAATGCTCAGCACTGGCAGCCACTCATGTTTCCTCTGGATCTTTTCTTTGAAGAAACTGGACCTGATTCTGTGAATATCTTCAATCTTGCCTCTCAAGCTTTGATGAAACGTTGACCAACTCTGGTCAGCAGCATGCCATGCAATAGCACTTCTGGTAAAAAGCTTCAAGTAGAAGGAATTTTCCAAAATAGCCCCTTGAAATGCTGATAGCGAAAGAGATGGATTTAATGCCAAAGTCTTCTATTAAGAGTGAAGCGCTCCTGCCCGGCTTTAGAGACGCATGGTGGCTGTGACGTCTGATTGTAATGCATTGTGTCATGTTGTCAGAGGTCCAATTACTCTGGCAGTTCTTCTGCACTGCTGGAGGATGTAGATTCCTCAGCAATTTAATGAAAAGCACATCCTTGGCACTTTGTGTGACAGATAAATGATTTCTCTCGATAGACATGTGTAAATTTCAGTTCCCCCTTCTGAGGTGACACAGGATAGGATGGCCTAGAACTAGCATTTATCCTGATTTCACTAAAACTCAGGAGCTTATTGTAATACATTAACATCTAGCTCCTACCCTAAACAATTGCTGTAGTGAATATGCAGCATTAAATACATGCATAGCTTATCAATGTCAGTGACACACCCATTTTAATAAAGTAAATTAAATGCTTTTACAGTGTGTAAGGAGAGCATGCCATATGCTCTTGAAGACCTGAGAACATTGATTCATTGACAATATCATCGGATAGATTTTTCAAATGTTCTACGTAATTAAGCGGTTAAGAGTCAATCAGAGTGGTTTGATGTGAAATGGTTCATTCTAGCAAAGTCCAAGTTGGGGTGCGAAACCAAGTTGAGTCTTGAGTCTCAGGGGTCCAAGTTTAAGTCTTGTGTCTTTGGTAGAAAGTTTTAGTTTAGTCTCATTATTAGTTGCAGGCACTTCACTGTACAAAGGTAAACCGTACTAAAAACCTCTTAGGTTCACCATTGCTTCAAATAACAAGCTTTTCATTTTAGGAGAACTTTCAGTCTGAAGGACAGAATCAAAGTGTTATATGCAGTAAACTCCATGTTTTTAAGAAGACAAAACAACTCGAAATTGTTGGTTAGTCTGTAGTTTATATAACATTTATACTAGCCAGCTAACAACAGTTAATCCAACTGAAGTTTTACTTTGTTTTCTTTCAGTGTAACGTACTAAAACTTTCACTAGTGTGGCATCCGTCATGGGTCTTGCTGTCATGGGAGCTTAGGGGGTGTGGCCATGCAAAGCGGCTCTTAGGATGTGCCACATTCCCAATGTAAAAATGGACCATTGTAGGTGTGTGGCTTTAGTGGTAGTTGTATTTCATTAAAGTAGATATATCTGAAGTGGGTTTTGCAGTTAATTAGTGGTTATATGAGTCATGTCCTCACACATTACTCCCTCCCCTGTGTTTGGAGTTGGGGTAGCACTGGGTGGGGCATTTCTTACTGCTGTTGAAGTGCCTGTTTAGTAAGTGAAAGAGAATTTGTGTGTAAGCGCAATGATTTCTGCTTCCTCTTCTGTGGAGACGTTACCATGTAATAGCTATTGAGTTAGCTAATATACCTGTTAGCCAAGTAGTTTGGATAGCTAAATGGTTAGAAGTTGTTTTTCCTCTTTCCCTGAAAACCATGCATTTCCTGCATGTAGCAACTCTGATCATCAGACTGAGGTTTTTCCTATAATGAAAGGCTTATTTTTATTTATTATTATTATTATTTGAAGCCATGTCACACATGCTGCTGCTGTAAGTTGCAGGTGAAGGGCAGTAATGTCTGTACATGACTAGCAAAGCTGACTTGTGAAGTCACATACATGAAGTTGGAAATTAAGGATTTAACCCCTTACTTTCCTGTTTTTTTCACAGGCTGACATTTATTGAATCTTGTGTCCAAATCAGGTCCTGAGTCATGTAAGTCTGACTCACTCTAAAAGCGATTTGAGTCAACTCCAAGTCCCCCATCACCAAATTTTTAAAGATTGGTAGCGTGGTTTAATGTAAAATGCTCTGTTGTAGAGAACTTCACAGATTCACAGTGCTGGTGATGGGAACTAGACTTCTGAAGAGTTTAATGCCTCTCAAGCCACATCACAGAAAGGTGTGTCTGTGGGTTCCCTGGTGGTTTTGGGTAGTAAATGGGTAGTAGAATGGCTATATTTTCACTGTAGACATCGGAAACCCTGGTTCCTATAAGCACCGCTGTAAAGAAATCAAAGTTGATATGTTTTTCTACAACAAACCATTTCACATCAAAACACTTTGAACGACTTTGTTTACATCTCAACCCCTGAATTATTCAAAATGATTTGAAAAATTGGTGAAATTCCTCTTTAATTTGGGGTTTGGAGCTCTTTGGTGTACACTTGCTTATCGTCCTCATGCATAAATAAGTGAGAGAGAAAAAGAGTGGAGTTGATTTCTCTTCAATATCAGCAGGCCCAGCCTGGAGTCTCGATATTTATGCACTGTGGTTTCTGATTGTGACAGATATAGTTAATGAGCCATACAGGAGGTGCCAGCTCCACTCTGTTTTACAGATTGAAGTAGTTTTCCATGCGTTCCCTCGTCCTTGTGGAGTCATGGAGAGCACCCAGGGCCAGGGCTCCACCTCTACACTTTTTTCATTACAACCTGATTACCGGTGTGAGTAAAAGAACAGGTTAGTCTGAAAAACAATTCTGAACAACCTGCATATGTAAGGATTATAAACAAGAGATCCTCAACACAATCCATCAACAGCACAGACCTTTCCTGGTCTGATGTAGCCTGTGTGAAATGACCAGCCCAGCTCTGGAATGGGCAAGTTGTTATATAATGCTGAGGTATTGTCAGTTTGAACTCACCTTGCACAATGAATAGCCCTCATATAGATGGAACCTCCCCTGCATGAAGACACAGGACTTGTCTTTCACATTGCCAAACACAAGGTGCCCATCATGACTAGGAACTACACCAGAGAGAGAGAGAGAGAGAGAGAGAGAGAGAGAGAGAGAGAGAGAGAGAAACCACTGTGACTTTTTACAGTAACTGCTCAGACAATACGCCATACATAGAAAAATTTATATGAACACAACATATTAACTGGGAAAACATAGAAAAATATAATTAGTTTGTTGCTGAGTTGTCCTTGTAGTTTTGTCTAAATATACTTTCTAAATGTACATAATAGGTAATTACAAAAGTATTTACAGAATATATTACATTTACATTTTATTTCTGCACTGTCAAATAATGATAAAATCAAGACGTTTATATTACTTGCAATAACAACACACACACTGATCAGGCATAACATTATGACATATATCCTTGTTTCTACACTCATTGTCCATTTCATCAGCTCCACTTACTGTGTAGCTGCACTTTTTAGTTCTATAGTTACAGACTGTAGTCCATCTGTTTCTCTGATACCTTGTTACCCTGTTCTTCAGTGGTCAGGACCCCCATGGACCTTCACAGAGCTGCGCTGGTACAAGTGGATCAGACACAGCAGTGCTGCTGGAGTTTTTAAACACCTTAGTGTCACTGCTGGACTGAGAATAGTCCACCAACCAAAAATATCCAGCCAGCAGCGTCCTGTGACCACTGATGAAGGACTAGAGGATGACTAACACAAACTGTGCAGCAGCAGATGAGCTGTCACCTCTGACTTTACATCTACAAGGTGGACCGACAAGGAAGGAGTGTCTATTAGAGCGGACAGTGAGTGGACACAGTGTTTAAAAACTGTTCCTGATCCGCTTATACCAGCACAACACACATTAACACACCACCACCACGTCAGTGTTACTGCAGAGCTGAGAATGATCTGCCACCCAAATAGTACCTGCTCTGTGGTGGCCCTGTATGGGTCCTGATCACTGAAGAACTGGGTGAAATAGTTCTATTAAAGTATACAGAGAAACAGATACAGTCTGTAACTACAAAGTGCTCCTATATGATAAGTGAAGCTGACAAAATGGACCAGAAGGTGGTTTCAATAAAGTGTATATGCTGTCCAGTCAAAATACATGTATTCTTGACTCTAAAAGAATATAAAATTTAACATATTAGAAAACCAAAAAACTCAACACATTAAAATCAGCAAATAAATAGAAATTGTGCATTAAAACCTGCAGAAAAATGTAGAGGATGTGTTAACTGAATCACCCATAATTGGAAAATCTGTATATTTTACATGTAAAATCAACTGCATACTAGTAACATACAACACATCATTGTGTATTGCTGGGTAGATTTCAGTCTACAGCAACTTTTCGCTTTAATAACTTAAATTTCAACCTTTCGTTCATATAGAACACAAAAATAAGCTTCATTCAGTTTTATGTGTCATCTTCAGGTGAACATGATGTGATGCATGAAGCAATATCTTGATAAGCTGCTGTGCTGTGCCCTTAAGCTGTCTGCGTCTGATAAAGTACCTGCTACTATAAGACATTTACTCTTTGGTCTGGGGCTCTCAGAGACACCAGTGAGCATTTCCCAGAGGAAACGCTTATCTGTCTACATTACTCAGCAAAAAAGCAGCAGCCAGAAAGAAGAGTATAGAAAATATTATCATACAGAGAGGAGAGTAACTTAAACGTGCACTCCAAGTAAACCTGCTATATTCCTCTTATTTCTGCTGTTTCTGAACATTTAGGGGTCTTAAGCAAAATCCAGCCCCACCTAAACCAATCATATTATTTTGTAGGCAAGATTGGAAGAGAATCAATACCTTATCAGGAGAAATAGACATTTCAACACCTTCTGCAATTTCTGAAGAGCAATACTTTAAAAACCATGCACAGGGGCTCATTATCACCTTGGGGGCCTATGAGACTGCTTATAGCAATGAAACAGTGCTGGAAGTAAAAGTACCTTTCCAAAAACATAGGCACAGAAGGATGTTCGGAGCTGTTCTCTCTTTCTCACGCACTCTTGGTCTAAAATAAAATGGGAAACCTTAAAATTAAACTATGAAAAATCACAAAGCAGTCACCAAGATGACATAATTAAGTTGCGGGTTCAAGGTAAGGGAATCGGCCTTGTGACCGGAAGGTTGCCGGTTTGATCCCCTGAGCGGAAATGAATGAAGTGGCCTTGAGCAAGGCACCTAACCCTCAACTGCTCCCTGGGTGCTGTGTATAGGCCTACCCACTGCTCTGGTCAAGTGTGCTCACTGCCCCGTAGTATGTGTGCTCACTAGTGTATATGTAGCATCTCCTCCAAGACAAAACCAGCCATGACATATTTTTGAGCTGCCGTTAAAGCAACATCATTGTACAGCTGCATACGCTTGGATGAAAATACTAACTGCTTATTCTGTCACACCCACTAACAGACGCCTGTATTAGCTAGCATTGTGCTGAGTTATAGGTTGAGAGCGATGCCGTCCTATCCTCCCAGAGTAAATGAGACCAATTGTGCTGTCTTAGGCTCACGCAGCAGGAGAAAGTGATCAAAATCTGATCTTCTTCTTCACATGTGGCATAGACCTGTTATCAGGGTTGCTGTGTGACCTTTCCATAACTTATGAAAGTGGTATTGAAATCTGACATGTATCCGATATGTGGCAATGTGACACGATTAGAACAGTGAGATCAGAATTCATGCAAATTTTATGTCCAACTCAGCATTCATCATATTCATAATGCACTGTTGAGAAGCAAAGATGGACAACAACACTGTGGGGGGATTTCAGTGGTGGCATAATGAGATAACAGACCTCTCTGTCTCATCATAAATATCTGTAGATTTCTGTAGAAACAAAATTAGAGGGCGCTTATCACAAACCACTCTGTGTTCAAAGAGATTTCGAAGGAAATGGCTGGACGTGTCCATAGAAGAATGTGGCTACAGTCTGAAAGTCTGAAAGCAAAGTTTAAAGAAACCAAGGACGCAAGCCGAGGAAGTAGCTATGGGCGAATAATGTGCTTTACCGCATTCTAAGTGATAGGCAGAGGTGGACGAAGTACAGAATTCATGTACTTGAGTTAAAATGGAGGTACTCAAGGTAAAATATTCCTCCAGTAAAAGTAGAAGTCCTTACTCTAGACCTCAACTTCAGTAAAAGTACAAAAGTATTTGCCTTCAAATTTACTTAAGTATTGAAAGTAAAAGTACTAAAAGATTAATTCTGGCTCTGATGTCCTGTTATCATTTTTATAACAAGACTTGCTTCATGAACTCAGTTTAGGTGAAAAACCTCCAGTGTCTCTCTTGGTAAACCAGTCTTTTAATAGAACGTCATTAATTAGTGACGCTGACGTCAATTAAAATGATGTGATTGTGAGACACAAAACACTGGAGGTAAACAGTTTCCATCAGGGAGAACCGAGTGGCTCTGAAATCACTTTTTACAAATAAGCAGAGTTTCAGTTTAAGATTACTTTGTAAATTAGTTACAAGTTTAATAAAAACTTGCTTTAAACTCAGGATCACAAATAAGTTTTCCTTTGCTATGTTGATCTGTAGGTCTCTGTTCATAAACATAAACTAACCCAAACTAATTTACTATAAAATGAAAGTGTTTGTATGAATTCAGAAAAAAACAAAACATGCCAGTCACAGCTGTATATGTGTACCTATTTCTATATTGTGATCTATTTACACAAAGTTAGGTTAGTTCATCATTTAGGTGACGTATGTGCTCCCAAAGTTTTACGATGCTGCACTGATGTTGAACCGTGTGCTGCACTGGGTCGGTATGACCAACAGGTCAAAACGAGCTCAGAACAAAGTGACCGCTCTGCCATGATTGGTGCTCTTGCTTTGCGCTTCTTTTGTTTTGACATGTTACGTTTTTATACACACAAAAACCAAAAGGAACGACAGATTTCTCAAAATGTAGTGGAGGAAAAAGTCAGATATTTGATTTTGAAATGTAGTGGAGTGAAAGCAAAAAGTCAAGTGGAAATACTTAAGTAAAGTACAGATACACGAAAAAACTACTTAAGTACAGTAACAAATTACGTTTACTTAGTTACTGTCCACCACTGGTGATAAGCCCAGCTGTCAGCCATCGGATCTTCTTGATAGCTCCTGTGATGTTGGGGAACCTCTGGGAGTGGAAATGCATCCGTTGACTAGCGGCTGTTACTGTTGACACTATTTTTGCTTGTTTACCTCTGGAGGGGTGTGCTACATGAAGCATTGCTCTTTTGCACAAATAGGAGCTTGATCTGTTCAATGTCACATATAAGTCACATTAAAAAGATATTAAGAACAGCCTAACAAAATCAGATTTGGGCCACTTTTACCTGCTATGTGAACATAGACTTGGACTCATTGAAGCTGTAGCATCACTGACACTAATGCAATACTGAACATAGTAACTAAGTAACAAATATAGTTCTACATGACAAATGGAAAAATTAAAATGATTTCCTCAAAAAATATATTTAGGGAAAAGCACGTTAGCATTTTTAAACAAAAATACAAATCCATCAAAATCCATGTATTGAGCAGGTGTAACTGAGTAAATGCAAACAGCTACTGCTCACCTCTGTTTATTATTTTTCATAGGTGCACTAATAGCTGGTGAGCAACTCTGCTACATTGCCACCTCATTTTATTCATTCAGCTCAGTAAAAGCATTATTCACACACCCCAGCTGATATATATGCAGCTTAAACAAGGCTGTTAATGCGTGGAAGGCATTGGTGAGAGAGCATCATTTGTCTGCTTATTGGGCTTTGTTTTTTTTTCAAAGACTCATAAGCCGGAAATGGAATGCTGCTGTTTGCTTGGGCAGGACGTATTTCACTAGCGGATCAGGATGACCATGCTTGATGATCCGCAGCCTATGCAAATATAACCTTGAATCCTGCCTGCCGAGATTTGTTTGGCCCTAAAATCTGCAGCGTAATGAGATAGCAGCTGAATAATTGCGTCTGCTCCTCCACGAGCCGCTTCCCTTTTCTTCTAGGAGCACTGACGGATGGCTTTAACAAAACCAAAGGGGGGTGTTAGAGCAGCCATGAAAACATATTTTAAAAAGTATCCCAAAATTAATGAGCACATTAATGTCATAATCAGCATGTGTTTATTTATAATTTTTAAAAAACCTTTCAGGGCAGCAAAACAGCTGGTAATGAGAAAAGTTACATATAGTAGGCTGATGACATTACTAAAGACTTGAGCTTTTGAAGTTCAAGAGCATTTGAAATAAATACAGAAGCCTTTCCAATCATTTTACTCTCAAATCAACTGAAAACATTTGACTGTAACTATAGTGATGCATCATTGGGCCTGATGTACGAGTGCTACCAAATGCCATAAATGTAAACATAGAATGTATGATACTCTCATTTTATGTGTATGAAAAGATGGTTTTGCCTTTACATATTGTCAATCCTGTACACGAATAATTTGGGGAGCTCAAGGGGAATAAAAGGCAACATGAACATGAATAAAATTCAATTTCATTTCTTATATATTGCAATCACTAATATCAAGAGATATAGTGTGATCATGTTTTAGACAAAACCATACATAGTATTAAGAGTTTTACAGAGCAGTACTAATGCGGAACTGAACCCCAGTCGGCATTACCAAAATCATGGCATTATTCACTACACTATGTAACAGGTTGGGGTTAGTGTGGAGAACCACAGTTGGTACTGCCCCATAGGGGGGCACCCAAGAGTGATGAATCTCATAGAACCTCAAGCCAGCTCACACACTCCGTTTGTGAGGCGAGGCTGAGCCTCATGTCATCGAAATGGATCTTGAAGAACAGCAGAGACAAAATAAAATATTTTTATCATCATTTTATCATTATCATTTTTATTGTCATTATATGCACAAAGCAAGAGTGCACACAGTCAAAGTGCGAAGGGACAGGGGCTTAAGCCCTCGTAGGGTCTATCTGCATGTGCTTACATACTGGGCTGTGTGGAACACCACCTCATGTCTCTAAAATGGTAACTTCACAGGAGAAGGAAAAACAGTCTTATTTTATAATGGAAGTTAAGGTGAAATGATAACTTTTGAATGAAGTCATTTTGGACCATTTGTATTAGTCAATGGAGATACAAGGTTTTGCAACTGCATTCATTTGATGGAGGATCATGCGAAATGAGAGAAGCTCACACAAAATGACTGGAAATGTTGGAAGTGTGGCTGATTGCCTATTCCACTTGATTTACTATATTTAAAACCAGGCGTAAATTTGTGATAAAAGTATCAAAGGTGTTGTTGGGAGACTTCCTATAACAATGGCAGCAGACATAATGAGTAGACAGAAGCATGAGCCTTCAACAAGTGCTGAAAATAACACACTTTCAGGATTAAACGTGCATGTGTGAGAAGGTGCAATGCTAAATATGTGGTAGTAATGAAAACAATATGAATGCACAATCTGTGTTTCAGGTGCATTCTGTACATGGAAATGCATTTGGAAATTAATCAAGGCACATTTTGCACAGCGCCTGCACTCACACATCTAGCTCTTAGTGTCCAAAAGTAGACATCTAATTAGCAAATTTACCTACTTTAAGGTGCGCCCATTACAGAAACCGATGCTTAATTAATTGTACAGCTTGTGTACTCTCCATAGAAGAGCACTGCTAATAGAATAGAATGCTCTGGAGAAGCAGCTCATGATTGTAAGAACACCATGTCCAATGCATCAGCCAGAGGGGTCTAAAGCCTACCAGCACTGGGCTGTGGAGCAGTGGAACTCTGTTATCTGGAGTGATGAAGCTCCATCCAATACCTTTGAGATGAGTCAGAGTGGAGTTTGTGATCCAGAGCTGATCATCCAACATCAGTACCTGACCTCACCAATGCTCGTGTGTCTGGATACAATCAAATCCTCTCAGCAATGTTCCAACATCTGGTATAAAGTCTTCTAAGAAGAGGAAAGGCCGTTACTGCAGCATAGGGGCTGCAAACTTTTAGATATTTAATGTAATTCTAAAATAAAAACTGACTGATAAACGCAGTAGATAAGGATGAAACAGTCCTTAATATTAAAAGTCATTATCACAGAGTACTGAACAGCATCTGTTATGAATAAATCCACCACAGAATTAGAAAGAAAACTATGCCATAATTAATTTTAAGGCCCTGGCAGTCTTAGTGCATTTGTTTTTTATTTGTTGTGCTCATTATTCACAATGAACCTCTTACAGTCATCCTTTATTCCATTAATGCAGGAGCAGAACATACGCGCACACAAATATCATTAGGAGCATTTGAACACTTATCAAGATTACTCAGTTCAGCACATAAATATTTAAATGTGTCCAAGATATCATAATAAGAACCCCCTCTGGCAGATATTAGGGACTATTTTTACCCAAGTCATGATATTTTATTCATGGGCAGCAGTTCTTCATCCTCATGAGTTCACAGCTCATTTTACCAGGAGTTGGGCACAATTTGTTAACCACACAACAGGATGAGGAGCGCAGTCAAACCTTCTTGAAGCCTCTGAGCTTTCACAACAGCCTCAGACACCGCCTGCTGGCATTTTTATAGTCCGGATAAAATTACTCCACTGTGACAGGCAGACAGTAATTATGGCATAAAACATCAGCCAGTTCCATCCAGGGTATTTTGTTATCTCTGAACGTCTGAAAAATTGGTGAGTATCTGAATAGAAGACTTTTGACAATCAGTCTTTTCTAATCAGCCAGTATGTGAAAATACATTTGCAGGAAAAAAACTGGGCTGATGGCCAAAACTCAGCAGCTGTTGGCCTAATGGCTCTAAATGCCTTTACCAACATACCAGAGTCTGTGGTCTTCAGATTCTGACTGGTCTAAATCTGTGAGCGCATTTCCATAGGAGAGCAAAATAATGGTTCTATATTTCCTATGTTCTATTTAACATCAGTGTTAGGCTCAAGGTCTTCTCACTCACCTCATTCAAGTCTTCTGAAAAATAATGAGATTGAAATGGTTTTTGTGATCAGTTTACAGGTTGAGAAAACTAAAAATGTTCACATCGATATCCTTTTGATGACAATATTTTGAGTGATGCTTTAGATGAAATAAACACTCAACAGACTCTTAGTAACATATCGACATCATATCAATGATGTTGCAGCAGTGAATTCATTCAGTAGATTATCAATAGACTTTTATTAACCTTGTAAATATAATGTATTTATAATCTGCTCAATTCTGTTGTTTTTCACTTTATTTGGAGAGTCCAAATTCATGTCTCAGGGTGTTACTGGCCACTGAACATGTAACAGATAAAATACAGACCATCTAAAATCTTTAACAAGCTGGTATAGACATGTTGCTCACACCATTCCGTAACTGGATCTTAACCGGATTAAGTTTTGATTTAGTTTAGGGTTAGGATTAAGCCCAGGGATTAGGTTTGGGTTGAGGTTAATGTTAGCTCCAGGGTGAGGGTTAGGTAACATCAGCAATTCTTAATATAAGTAATGTATCAACACTGCATCATCGAGATATTTACCTCAAAGATGCTTCACTACTGCTACTTCACTGATATGTCGTTGATGTGTTACTGATACTCTGTTTAAAGCTTATTAATCATCTACAAAGTGCCACTCAAAATAATGTTACCCTTTTTTCAAGTCTCAAAGGGCCCGTATCCTACGGTTTCCTGTATTTCTTTTGTATGCAGTTATGTTAAAAAAACAGTCATAAGTCATTTGTACATGACCGTTTTCCAAACTCTCTTTTGAGTCAAACAGACCATTTTCAGGCTCTTTAAGACCAATATATTGTCACTTTTGAAACAAAACTTTGCATCTTCAAAACTTTTCAGAAGAACAAAAACATATTCTTTTCTTTTTAATGTCATTTTATTCCAAGTGATTTTGGATGTGTAAGTTTTATTCTAGGTTTTGTTCACATCAACAATATGTAAATAATCTCTGCTATGATTGGCTTCCCTGTATTATGCCTCATTCAAAAAGTAGTCCAGGCTGAAACACTCCTTATAACTTCAGTGTGAATGGGTGAAGCTAAACTGCTGCAGGCTGAATGGGTGGATATATGGAAATGCGTTGGTTTTCGCAACTTCACAAAAAAACATATCAGTTCCAAACAGCTTAGTTTCCATAGGTGAACTATATAGACCCTGGGGTGAAGAGCATATTTTCCACAGAAATTAAAGTGACTCAACTAGTTCTTGCGATGCTACAGAACAGGGGTGCCCTGTTCTGGTACTAGACGTCTACCACCATGCAAAGCTTAGCAAATCTAATCTAACGCACCTCGTCCAGGTAAAGTAGGCTTTCAGGGGCGTGTGGAGCAAAACTGTGCCAGGTCTGAACCCAGGGTAGACCTCCAAGACCAGGCTTGAGCACCACTGCCATAAACAAGTCTGTTTTGGTTTCCCTAAAGAGTTTCTGAGTGTGAAGAACCTTTTGAGGGTTTAATGAACCTTATTGATCCATAAATCTTAATAATCATAATTTACAGGTTCTTTCAACAACTTTTACTACATGTGGAAGTTCTTTAAATACACATACATCTCATTTAGAAAATGATTAGCTAAAGGACCATGCATTACCAAAAGTGGTTCTGCTACATCAAACTTTTATTTCTGAAAGCAAGAAAAACTCATATAATGTGCAAAGAGCTATTTAATGTGGTGCTCTGGTTCCAGGAGACATTTTAATGAGAACCTTTATTTATTTTTGGTTTGGACAATGATCATGCTCACCTGTGCTCACAGAGAAATTCGGGATGTCCTCATAGCGGAAGACTTGCTTGTTAGAGACGCTCTCTGCGAGGAGGCTGAGTCCAGAGCCACACACAACGGCTATCTTCGGCCTATGTCTAGTCCTGCTCAAGAGCCACTCTGTGGTGAACTTGCAGTGCTCAAATGAGCAGCAACTAAATGGAGAGAGAGACCATAATCACATGTAGCATATATTACTAGACATACTAGCCATTTATTTTAAGGCCTCAGACATGTGAACAAGACACAAACGGGGGCTTTGTTACAGGAACGTCATCAAAATGTTCAAAGTGTGTTCTGCTGTATGCAGTTTGCAACAATTTGGGTGCCCCTGGTCAAATTACATACTTTGTTGATTTTTATAAGTGAAAAGAAGTAAAGCTGCTGTACAGAGGACAAACTTCTGCACATTGAAATGCACATATCCTGTTTATTTAATGTGCTGGGTGATATGTTAGGTAAACATGGCTTGTAAAAAAGGTATATTTACCTATTTTCTTTTACTTTATTTTATGTGTTAACTTATTTTCACAAAGCATGTGATTTGGCCCAGGGTCTTCGCACTTTTAATAAGATTGTAACCAATGACAGATGATGTAGCACTGTAAATGCAAATAAAACATCTTAGAAGTAATGCCTGTAATTTCCTGTAAACCCATACAAAAGACCTGGCAATACTGCAGTAAGGAGTATTTAAATACAGACAGTGACAACAAGACATTGGTGTAGGTAATGACGCAGGGGCGGAGCTCTGCAAGGTCCCTGAACAAATAGCTTAAGTAAGAAGTAAGTCTGTGACAAGCTGCAGATTCAAAATGTAAATGGTCCAGTGGACAAAAACAACAGTCTGATTAACAATTTACCTTAAATAAAATACATCACCTGAAGCTTTACATAAATATCAAGTATAACAAGTACTGCTAACAGTAAATACATTAATAGACATAATTGCCTGTATGTTTTTATATATATATAATGCTAAATACATAATGTACATTTAGTACAGAGTAAACATATCCATAAAGCCTTTCAAACAAGCAACAAGGTAAGTATTCAAGTCTGTGAAATAAAAAAAAAATTACCATGAATTTTCCTTGCTGTGCATGATTCCAGGGGAAAGCCAGACTGTGGGAAACAGACTTGTTAAAACAGATAACGCTGAGAGCGAGACAGAGAAAGTATATGGAAATGTTGCCCAAGCGATTGTTTGGGGTCCTCTCATTGGCTGAGCATGTGGTGGGAGAGGAATATTTCCAAGTGTTTCTAGGAAATTCTCTGGCACTGTCCTTGCCTTTTCACTTGTCACATGTTCAGAAGTTCAGGAATTCAGAATGATGGACCATGTTAGTTTCAACATGCACTGTTTAATGTACAGTAAGGTGAAAAAGGCTTAGGCAGTCTGACATGTTAAGCAATTTATTATGGCAGTTTGCCAAACCCAGGATGTCCAGTCTTCTTCGCAAAGAGCCGGTGTGGCAGCACATTTTCTTTCCAACACAGCAGGAGCAGAATCAGGTGTGCTTCTGCTTGTTTGGAATGAAAACCCTGCAGCCAAAACGGCCCCTTGGCAGATAAGATTGAACACCCCTTGGCCTAACCATTTGTTTGCTGGAAAAGCGCTGACATTAGAGAAAACACAATAAAGGCAAAAAAAAAACAAAAACATAAGTTGCGATTTTTTGTTTGTCAGTGTGTTAGCTTGAGCTTTTCCATTACTTCTTCCAGGCCACATTTTGTTGTTGTTTTTCAATATGTTAAATTCAGCAAATGAAGAGTAACTCTGTATAAGTGTACAGATAAAATATGTTCTCTATATTAGTTGAACAAAGTTATTTTCACTTCATCAACAGTGTATGTCATATGACCAGGGGCCCAAACTTTTGCATACAACTGTGTTTGCTCCAGTGTTACATATTGCTCACTAGCAGCTCAACACAAAGTCACACAGACAGTTTCATAGTAAAAGGGAAATTTTCAAAATTTCCATGTTTTCTACATGTTTAAAATGTAAACAAAGTGATTCAGAGTGGCTTGGTGTGAAATGCTCCATGCTAGAGAAAATTGTTCACAGTGGAGGTGATAGGAACCAGACATCTGAAACATTTGATGCCTCTAAAAGTTACATCACAGATGAAAATGGTTATGAATACATTACGCGATGCCTGAGACATTATTTTACGATGTTAGCCTAAAGTGTATTTTTAAAATCTTTTTTATGGTGAAGTGATGGCACTGTGAGACAAAATAGACCCCAAAGAAAACATTTTTTCTCAGAAAATTCCATCGTCAACATTACACATTAACGCTCATAAGGCGTGTAGGTTCACTGGCAGTTTTGGATAGTAAATAAAATGGCTAAATGTGTGTTAAACATTGTGACCCCTGGTTCCTTTGAGCATCACTGTAAAGAAATCTGAGTCTGTCAGTTTCTCTGCAAATTAATTATTTCACATCAAACCACACTGAATGACTTTGTTTACATCTCAACCACTGAATTATGCAAAATTGAAAAATAAGTGGCATTCCTTTTAACTTAATTTGGCAACAGTTGAAGGGAACAGTTTTTTATTCAAATATGTATGTATTTATTTATGTATGTATATATTGTTACATTTTGTTCTTAATTTAGTCACAACCAGTTCCAGCTGCAGAGTGGGTTTAACTATTACATGATGCTACCAAGTTAAGAGACTAGCAAGTGCTTCCTCCAAAACAGGTGAGGGCAGCTAAAACATCAAACTGCCGCTAGCGCAACATCATTGGACAACGCAAGGTTGTTGGAAAAGAATGCTAAGTGCTAAGTATTATGTCAACTAACAGACTTTGTCTAGCATCACACTGAGTTATGCAGGCCCACCTAGAGAGTCTTAAACCTCCACCATGGTTGGCTGTGGCATTGCTGCAATTAAAAAATGGTCTGGATTTCCATTCAGGCAGTGGAAGTAGCCACTAGTGGTGCATGCAGAAAGAGGGTATGAGCTATTTGTAAAAGCCGTAAGGATGAAAGGAGGCCAGCGAACAGCATGCCTATCAGCTACGTGAGTTCAGGTACCTTACCACCCAATTTGTTTAATTAATTAACCAATTTTTTCTTAAGAAAATTTGGGCAGCTTGTAGAGCCTCTGTCCTTTACCAATTACATACTGTGGAGTTGTTTGAAAATGTTTTTATTCTTTTGACAATCAAGAAACAGCTTAGACTGCTCAGCTAAAGGCGTAGGGGATATTTTCAGCCAAATAACTTGGCCAGCTTTTGGCTTTTGTGATTCTAAAGTGGGCAATCAGCCATTGCCTGCTGCTTGTAGAAGCTGACCTACAGCTTACCTTGTGATTTACAACTCAACCTACACTTTTCAGTATTTAACAATTAGATATTGACCTTCATCTATGAGCTCTTACAGAGCCTGGCATCTTTTCAAGGTGCGGCGTTCATTTTTGTTTAGTCAAGCGCTGAATAATGGGCAATAACAAATGAGTCAGACTTTGCTATAGGATGAGCAGACACTTTCACATCCGGTGCTGAGCGCAGTAACGAAGGATCAGAGTGTAGTCCTGAGCCCTGAGGAGTCTTATCACTCCTCTCTAATTTTTTTTTTTGCCACGAGATGGATTGGCAGGCTTAACTTTGCAGAAGCATGAATCCATCTGAATACGCCTATGGGTACACAACACCTGATTCCATGTGCTGCAGCTGTACCTGAGCTGCATGCTAAATGGACACTAGAGGCTATTTTCAAGGCCTATTTGAAGATATTGTCATTTTCTTACTTTATCATGGGCCCACACGTGTAAACTGGACGCATTGTGGGTTCCAGATTTCCAAATTTCTCTCGATGACTGAAAGAGGATGAAGGTTCAGGGGTCAGCACTCTGCGAGAAGTCCAAGGTAACACTTGTTAATGAGTAATGTGACTGCTTTTACAGTTATGTAACAGAGGGTATGTGGTGTCTGTTCCAGCCAGAAACGTGTACGTATTGCCCACTGATTTCACCTGTGGGGCTTTGAACTGGGATGATTTAGCTTTGTCACGGCGATGGTTTCAGCCGAGAGGACACAGGGAAGGTGGCAGCCGATTATCTAAATGGAATTGAACAGATGTTTCTCCTGTGTGCTTGATTGTGTACCTGTATGTGTGTGTGCGGTGGGGGGAGGGGATTTTAACCTAGCTTTTTAATTAAGGACAAATCTGTTTTCACAGCATAAGAACGTGATCAGCTCCCTTAAGCACTCATTATTTCTATAAACACTTTACATATTTCATACTGGTATTAAACATTAGTGTTTCTTTCTTATTCAGTGCCAAAATTCCTTTATATTAATTTGCATTGATTTACTTACTTTACGCTGTGCAAGCAATTAGAAACACACCTACCTTGGAGCATTGGCCATTTTATCAGAAACACCCACCATATTTGAGCAAATATAGTGGCATGTTAGTGGGCGTTGCACTATGCATATCAATGAGTATATGAGGTGCGGAATAATCAATTGTAAACAAAGTCCACCTATATGACAGGTGTACTTGAGGAAAGGGCCAGTGAGTAAGGATACAAGGTAGATGTACCTAAAAACGAGTAATTCAGTGTATAGTGCTGTGCAAAAGTCAGAGACCACTCTAATTTATTTAAATTCCTGTGAAAATGGACATTAAGTACAGGAGATATTACTGAGGAGATTCCATATAAGATAATTCACTTGCATAAGGAAGGGGAAAAACAGGATTTTCCAAAACTGGAGGTCCATAATTTTTTTATAAATACAGAGAAAATGGGTCTCATAAGAACCACAGAAGACCTGGTGGACCACCAAAACTGTCACCATCAGATAAACAGTAACTAACGATTTTATCTTTGTGTTTCTGTCCATCCTTCCACTGTGAAAGATAGCTCAACGCTATGAGTCTGAAAGGATGTGAAGCTGTCAAGAAGCTCTTACTGAGAAAAAGAAAACAGACAAAAAAAACCTCACAAATCAAAACCAAGACGCTGCTGCTGTTCTCAGAACAATGACCTGACCACCACAGAGTCCAGACCTCAAGATCACTGAATGTGTTAGGGATTACTTGAAAGGTGTGAAGCAGAAAATGCAACCAGCTTCTAAGACTGAACTTTGGAGTTGTGGAAAAATATCCCTGCAGATTTGTATGAAAAACTGAAAACACATCTACTGAAAAGAATGGAACAAAGTGTGGATACACTAAATACTGATGTGTGTGCCAGGTGCAATCAATAAACATGTGTGTGGCACACACACCCTAACACATGCCCACCCACCTATCCACCTACCCATCCACACACATACACACACACAGCTATCAGAGCCAGTGGGCCATTCACTTAGCAAACATAGCCAGTTCAAAGTGTGTGTGTGTGTGTGTGCGTGTGTGTGTGTGTGTGTGTGTGTGTGTGTGTGTGTGTGTCTGTCTGACTGTGGTATATATATTTTGAAACAGGGCAAAGTTTTTTTTTAAATAATATGTATTCAATGCACTTTATTTAAGGATATGTTCTGGTCTGTGTCAGAAATCCACTGGTTTATTCCAAGTTCCAGTCTGCTGCTGACCCAGGTCATTTCTCTTGATGTCTGACATATGTTTTCTTCTCTTTCAATTGCCATTTCATGGGCTGGATGACATTAAAAGAGCCCTCTCTAATAGACAGCCTTGTTACTCACGTGCCTTGATGCCTGTTCTTTGCGTTTGCTACCTTTGTTTATTGACTGTTTGGCCTTTTGACTTGTCCTGTTGTTGAGATTGAGGCTGTTGGAATACGGTTGCCTGATTAGGTCTGTATGTGTTTTTGTATACAATATATTTTCATGCATGCTTGTAAACAGCCTCACTGGTAATAGGGTGTGATATTATGTAGGTGGTTGGATTTTGTCTGTTTTGTCAGTCAGGGAGTTTAAGGGAAAATGGTTTTGTCTTTTGTTTGTGATGGTAATTTATGTATTTAGTGTGTACACTATTGAGTGTGAGTATTTGGTGTGTCCATTCTTTATAGAATGAATTATGAAGACTTGCTTTCACAATTCCAATAATCCCAAACACAACCAATGATGCTGAAGTCTGGACATTGGGGTGGTCACTCCATTGCTCTGAGAACACCAGCAGCTTCTTTGGTTTGCAGATTTTCTTTTCTCAGCAACTGCTTTAAATGTCCTTTCAGACTCATAGGGTTGAGTGGTCTTCTCACAGTGGAAGGATGGACAGAAACACCTGTGGATTTTTCAGACCTGAAGTAAAAGTGGAGCTTGATTTTCTCCTCTCTCTCAAAGATGAAAGCTTTAAGTACGGCCTATTTTTACAGACTAGGGTCCGACCAATAAAGATAAGCGATGTGAGACAACTGTATCGTTTAACTTTTGTTAAACAATACAGATCATTTACAGTCAGACGAACAAATCTACAGAATCACAGAAAAGTCATAGTTAAAACAGGCAAAAGGTTAGACGCACTGATAATAATCAAAGGATTAAAGTACAAAGCACAAGAACGAGAAACGAGACAGCAGTCTGCCGGCTGGTGGACACTGCTTTTGTAGTAAGTGAAGGATGGAAACCAGCCAATCAGGCATGAAGGATGGGTTCAACCAATTAAGAACAGCAAATAGGACAATAGGCTACACCTGGAAAACACAAAAATATTGTTATTAGTTTCGGTGGTCTATCAGTGCTCCATTCAGCCCCAGCAAAATGCAGCAAAACATTGATTTAAATGGAAACAGTGGTGCATTGAACACTATGTTGTGTTACCCTAGCACTGCAACTAAGGCAGCTGAGAAGGCCATTCTTGGCATCATTTTTAAAATGGGTTTAAGTGTGTGAATAAAGCTAATCCTGTAAATAACTACATTCTAAAGTTGAAATAGTTTCAAAAACAAGACATAAAGAGTGTTTGTGGAAATCTACAGACAATAGCCCAAACAATGAGCTTATTCTGTTAAAAAAAGACCTACAACAAACTTATTTGTTGAAGATGGAAACTGTAGCAAAACAGTGCATAAAATTTAAAAACATGCCACAAGTAGTTAGGAGCCCCATTTTCTCTAATTCTTTGACAATTTTTAAACTCTAGTTTCAGAAAGTCCTATTTTTTACTCATTTCCTTTATATACAGATTTGGTTAATTATGAGTGCACTATTGAGTTCCCGCCACCACTTCTAAGACCTGATTGATATGGTTTCTGTAAACCTGTATGTTATGAAGGTCAACACCACCCATGACATTGTACAGATTAATGCATTTTGGTTGTGGGATTTTGTCAAAGGCGTCGCACTGTATGTTTCCTCCATGTTTGTTGCCACTGTGACAATGTTACTGTCTTTCCAACAGACCTGCAACTTGTCTTCTTGGGTCAGAATATCAGGGGTTCCTCAGGGTAACTTTGTGAAGTTCTTCTGTGGCATGTCGGGGACATTAAACAGATGATTTTGCCTCATTGCTCTGGAGCTCCCATATCCTCTTTTTATCACTTCATCAAGGAGTGCAAGCAAAGTGAAGAGGTTGTCATAGAAGAACCTACAACTTTGAGGCACCTGCGCTTGTTCTGCAAGACTGCAAACAACACTGGGCCCATGACCTAATCCACAGAGGAGGTGGTCATCATCACTGGAAATGTTGTTCCTGTCATGATCTGTTTGCATATGCATTTAATAGCCTGGCTTGCAGGTAGTCTGTTTTCCCCCTCATACACCATATCTGACACATCATTATCAAAGTCACTGAGGATAAAGGTCTTTCTAATTTTGAGGGATAACTGCAATGTTTCATGCCTTGTCTGGGTGGTCACCTTGATCCAACATATCCAGAATTGCTACTTAAAGAAAGCACAGAGTAGAAAGTTAAATACAACAACAACTATATATGTATATACATATGTGTATACCTAGATGCACTGTGTTATCCTGTTGGTCACTATTGGATGTAACTCTGGTCATGTGACAATTGATACTAATGTACCACTTCAAATATTTCATTAAGGACCTTTATTAGTTCAGTATTTGCTGGGAATGCATTGATATATCTTTCAATAACATTTTTACAGCCTTATAACTGAAAACATTTTTATGGACACTTTTGTGACTGATGGGATTACATGGCCATTTTTTGCACCCTACTGTACATTACACACATACACCCTTTCTGCTTTGGCCTGACCTCTGAGTGGGCAGTAACATCGCCCTTACAGGGTTATATGTTCAGAATAAAACTTTTGTGCTGAAGTTTTTAAATCCCACTGTAAGAGTCACTGCTCTTTGCAATGGTTTAGAATCTTGGAGCTTATGACTCTTAAATATTCAGTGACTCTGAATTTAATATGTACTCTAAATATAATTTCCACAAATTGCTTTATTTATCTTACAGCAGAATTCAGCAGGGCATTTATCAATTGAAAACCTCTGCCCCTGCTTCCAATGCTTTATGAAAACTCTAAGCCCTCATAAGCCCCTTTACTGGCCATTATCTTCCCCCTGACGGTGCACTGAGGCCATCAGAGTTGCGTTAATTCAAGAGCAGACTGATTTTAATCAGCAGGGTCGCCGATAATTACACCTTTGACCTGCACCATTACCAAGAGGGCAGAGGTTAATAATCGGTTAACGGAAAGAACAAAATTCCCCAAAAATGGCCTAAAAGTGCTGTCTGTCTTCAATCAGTGTGGAATAATTTGGTACTTTTTGAACCTGTGCCACAACAAAACACATAACTTGCCAAAAAACAAACAAAACAAAATGTAATAATGTGATCTGATGTGATACATCTGCTACAGTTCTGCCTTCTTGATCTGCTTAAACACTTTGAAAGCTCTTACATATGGCATTCACCGATGGAAAGTCTCACCTGCCTGCTCTACAGGTTTTAACTAATAGGCTATCATCATATTGTTCTTGTGATGATTTGGAATTAGCTTCATCACTGACAACCCTTGAATGAATTCTTATCTCTGAACCTGATATTCTGCTTCACATTGATACTGAACTCTGCACTTACTACATCCTCAAATCTAACATTCTACTTATGTCTGACACTGTGATCCACTAAATCTTTGACTGATCTTACGTAGGTCATTGACTTGTCTCATGGGTCTTTTCACTGATCCAGATTCTACTGTAGGACCCCATATGCTACACTTTTCCTGCATTCAATTTTTCTAGTTATAGTTATAAAATGTATACATGTTTATGTACCAAAACAGTCGTGCAGGGAAAAGGGGCAACCTGAAAGTGAATTAAACTTAATTTAATTTAAAGCTTATTATAACCTCTCTATTCATGAGAGACAGTCTTCCCATTTTAGTGATAGGAATTTTTTTCCCGTGGCAATTAACAATGGTGTTAATTGTTCTTCCCACAGCAGAAATATGAAAAATGTTATTTAAAGGTGGGTTTACTAGCATGAAAGTGTATAATGTTTCCCTCTGCACGACTTTCTTTGCTTTTCTATTGCTTCTAAATACCAAGAGTTAAGACTTTAATTTCTGATCTTTATAATAGGCTTATTACATACTAAGGCTTATTATTCAGCAACTATAGGGACTACAATGCAAACTGGTTATGCTATTCTTTAGTTATAGAAGTGTGTAATAAAACTTTGGGCCTCCCAGTGGGCCCTGGCCATTTAAGGGGTTAATTAAGTTGTTAGCTTCCTGGTTCCATTTGTTTGGTTGTTGTTCATAATAGCCACATTATGGAATGTCTTTGAAGAGATTATCAGAGCTGTATCAGCAGAATATCCAACACTGTGATGATATGTGCATCTGTGATAGAGTTATTGAAAGTAGATCTCCAAAGATGCTGCACCAGAGGGAACAAGAACAATGAAGCTTGTGGACCCAAACCAAATCACAGGCCGATAGTAAGACTTATTAAAGAGGATATTTGAGAACAGCCAAAGAAAACACACATTCATATATATGGCAACCAAGAGGGCACTTGTTCAGCCTAAGGACACAAGGGCTAGGGCCCAAGCCCCCTCCTGGGAGTTATTTGTGCACATGCCTGCAGATGATTAGTGTATGTTAAAAAGTGAAAGAGCTACATTTGTATCCACAATATTAGCAAGATTGTTCCTCTTTACTGTTAGATATCGTTTCTGTCAGAACAAAACCTCATACCTCATGTCTATACTTTTAATGTAAGTCAAGGGAACCAGATGGTTTTTGTGTTTTTTTAGTTTTTTTGGTCCATTCATTTTGGTCCATTTGTCACGAAATTTCCAAATAATGTTAAGGGCAACAGACATTTTTAAATTATGTCAAAAACTGAAAAACAAAAAATATAAAGATACAAGGTTTTGTTCTGACAGCAGCGATATGTTGGATTCTTTCCAGCGCTTTCAGTGCTTGCAGTGAAAGAGAAATCAAGCCAAACTTGCTCTCCTAAAGTGTCCTCCTGTATTTTCCGGCCAAGTATGAGTGTCAGTGTTGTGAAGGGTGTCCTGAATGGAATATCAAACACAATCTGTTGCCAAGCTTTAAAAAGCAAGACAGAAATATTGGAGTGCTATTCTCCAAGGTAATTTTACACAGTGCAATCTTACACGAGTGAAGCAGATGGCCCAATTCAATGGTGCCTTTTCATTTTTTCCCCCGCAATGGTTTCTCTCTTACACGCACACACACACGCACGCACACACACACACACACACACACACACACACACACACACACACACACACACACACACAAATGTGACAGCAGTACCAAACTTCAATCAGTAATGCAATGCAAGAGTGGGGAGAGAATTTATGCCAGGCCTCACTCTGCCGATATCCATTTTCTCAGAGCCGGAATAACATGTTTAATGTCATAGAACGGGTATTACATTTTCTCAAAAATACTTAATGATCCTTGAATGGATTTTTCTGCTGGTAAATCACTTTTTGAAACAACACACAGTTTCGTGGGAGCTGGGAAACTTTCTACCATTTACATGTGAAATACTGAGCACTTATTAACACGAGATAATTCCAGAGGCGATAAATTGGGTGGGGGTGGGGGTGGGGGTCTGCACATCATAAACACGCAATGATTTTAATGCACGAGTTCCTGAAAGCTTTCATTCCATGGAACTGCTGTTGCTGACACATGTACTGTACAGAGCATAAATTGCAGCAAGGCTTTTGACCGACCATATATATAAAAGAAATATCCATCACAGTTCATAAAAAATGCATTACAATGCATTATATTGATTTGTAAAATTCACCACAGGAACTTTTATCCAGTCAGGTAATCAGCTGCCATATTAGGGCCAGGTTTGCAGTCTTGAGCCCTGCTCAATCCCTTATCTGTGTAATACACAATGCATTATATCCTGCTATTTTCCATTCTGTAGGCTGAAAGTAGATGCCCTGTATTTCCTGGGGCAGTCACATATTTCAGCTTTGCTTCAGGTCTTTTGAGTTATTGTCCACAATTATTTGTCCAGCATTTTGGAGCACTTTTTATTTCCTGGAACATTGCATGGGCAAACATGCAGTACATGTATAATCACAATTAGGAGTGCATTAATGACTAATTGGAGGTAGTTGGTGAGATGAAACCTAACCAATCATATTGTCCATATTCTCCAAAAGTAGCAGGGAAAAATGTATTGGTTCAGGAAAAAATGCTAGAAGAATCTCAGCTAACTGACTAAAAATAACAAAAAAACTCACTTTCAGCACTACCTAAGCAATAGAACACTCGAGGTTGTGTGTTATTGCGAAATAACATCTCAGCTGTCATTTGGTCGTAGATCATCACAGCCGCGATGTCGTACCCAATAACACCCAACCTCAAGTGTTCTCTTGCTTTAATACAGTTAAATAAATGAAGTAATAAATGTATAAACTGGGCCGTGAACGTGTCATTTAATATGTTTTAATGTTCCTTCCACCAAATTATATTTCCTTAACAAGCAGCTTGTTGCTACGTCAGAGTAACGAGATCCTCTCACTCACTGCACAGCCGGCAGTTCATTTTCCAGCTCCACACAAACCAACTGACAGTTTGGGAATTTAGTGCAGTCTCATCTTCAGAGTCTGACCAAATCAACTGTCAGTCAAATACAATCTTCAAAGTACACAATTTTTGTTTGTTTGCAAAGTAAGAAGTAAAAACATTCAAATGGCTTGAGCACCTTCTACAGTTGTCAAAGTGGTTGCTTAGCAACGGCATCTCAGTGTTTGTGAAGAAAATATGATGTTATGATGTTATGGCGTAATAACAGCATGGTTAGAACATTTCTCAACCAATCACTGTGGCTAGAACTAACTGTATAAATATATATATATATTTATATATATATCCATCCCTTAATCTTCTAAGCCACTAATCCTTCTGGGTCAATGGCGGGTTCTGGAGTCTATCCCAGTGTTCATCAGGCGGAAGGCAGGAAACACCCTGGACAGGTTGCCGGTCTATTGCAGGGCAGATTAAGAGAGAGACCTTTATTAGTCCCACAACAGGGAAATTTGACCTCCGCACTTAACCCATCCGTGAAGTGAAACACCACATACACTCTAGTGAGCACACACACACTAGGGGGCAGTGAGCACATTTGCCCAGAGCAGTGGGCAGCCCTATCCGCAGCTCCCAGGGAGCAGTTGGGGGTTAGGTGTCTTGCTCAAGGACACCTCAGTCACGTACTGTCGGCTGTGTGGATCGATTCCGGTGTCCTTCTGGTCACAGGGCTGGTTCCCTAACCTCCAGCCCATGACTGCCCCAACATATAATATTTATATAATATTGTTGTTATAATACATATAATAATGTCCCAATGAACCACTTCATGAACAGTATAACATGAGACTAAAATGAATGGGACAGCTTTTAATGCTCAGCATAGCATCTGTTTTTTATAGGGCAAATACCATTCTTCAATAAAAAAGAGCCAGTCATCTTGTTTGTAAAGCTGAACGTGCCCTCTGCAATAGTGGTAGCCAGAACAGCTGCTCCACAAAAATTTTGCAAGTTTTGATGGATTTTACCACTGATTTCAAATATGCTTTTGAAACATTAAAGTGGATTTCGGTTCCAGTTTAGGTCTCTTCTCATTCAAAGAGATACAAGCTCATCTGGTGCGCATAAAAATAACTGCCCTCTTATAAATTCTGGTTCAATGCTCTGCTCAGACAGCAAACATTACTAGCTAACATTTCTGCAGAACATCAAATTTTGATGTAGCAAAGAAGTAGTAAGAAATATTGAAACTAAAATGAGTAAATTTCACATAGTATAGGAACACAAACTGTGATAAAGTGCCTTAGTTTGTATATCTCTGTAACATTTTTACCAGATT
The DNA here is from genome assembly GCF_015220715.1 of Pygocentrus nattereri. Classification (NCBI taxonomy): domain Eukaryota; kingdom Metazoa; phylum Chordata; class Actinopteri; order Characiformes; family Serrasalmidae; genus Pygocentrus; species Pygocentrus nattereri. Next base: position 33,924,944 of record NC_051213.1, on the reverse strand, counting down.
AGTTAGCAACTAAAGTGAAGCACCTGCACATGTCTAGGGGTACAAAGCCCCCCTGCATTTGACTGTGGAGCAGTGTAACTGTGTTCTCTCGAGTGATGGAGCTCCATCCAATACCTTTGAGATGAGTTAAAGTGGAGTTTGTGATTGTCACAGCAATGTTCCAACATCTAGTGTAAAGTCTTCCTGGAAGAGTAGAACTGCAGTAAACTGCAGTAAAGGAGACAAACTTCCTTACATGCTGAATGAGCAAGTGCCTACAAACTTCTGTGTATCCGACCTAAGGAAGACGGGTCTTGATAGAGGGAATTGGTGAGTCAGACTGGTCAGACCATGACTGCTGCCCAGACAGTGTACCAGCTGCCTCATCTAAAAACAAACACACACACGTGGGCATGCACGCACAGATGGTTGACCAGAATTAGACCCTATTAGGGTGACATGACCCAAAAGTATGGAAGTGTTTTGCATGGCACACAGGCACACAAGTGGAATACTGCAAACAGTTATTGAAGTTTGAGAGCACCTGCATAACTGCCAGCTCCAGAAAACAGCCACTTGCACATGTGGTTAACACTGAGGACTAATGCATGGCTAGAATTTTGTATTTAGTTGTTTTGTTGCCAGCAAAACTGTCAGTAGCATTTCAAAGATGTTCTTCTATGGCACTGCCTAAAAAAAGAAAAAAGTTTTTTTACATTTTTGCCCAATTTCTCTCCCTAGTTTAGTCTCTCTAGTTAGGCCAATTTCACCTGTTATCTCCCCCCATCAAATTACACTACCAAACTGGGAGCATGGACAATAGCATTTATTTCCTTGAGACATGTAAAGTCAGCCATCATCTTTTGGAGGAGAATGGCAACTGCCAGTTCTGTTATGTCAGGTAACAGACACCCATGTTGGCTAGCATTGTACTGAATGAAGCAGGGGAGAGGTAGGGCCATCTGATCCAACCAGAGAGAGCGAGATCAATAACGCTATAGTTCAGTCCTGATCATGGATGGAACCGATCAACAAACCTCTTTTTGCCTTTATTTTTAAGAGTGTAGTGACTTATAATAGCCTTCATACATGTAATTTGATTAGCACAGATTTTACAACACTAAATAAAATCAAATAACATTATATAAAACATATGACAAAATAGTAGAAAAATACAATAGTTAAAGTTGCACTATGCAAGATTTGCGGATTTGGAGACTTCTCTGGTGGAAATGTGTAATTGCAAAAAATGTGTGGAAGAACATTTTGCCAGTTGTGCTTCAAACCCCTTCCCCGACTGGATGAATCTGATGATCGTGAACAAGCTGAAAGCGTATTCAAAGAGAACTTGCTAAAGGACCTGTCTTCGAAGAATGTATGTGAATTACGTATGTTATCATCATATCTTCATTTCTATAATGTTGATTTTGTATCTCGGACCTAAACATTGAGCTGCACCTTATTTTTGCATGTAACATTATTGCAAAAAAATGTAGGGTATGGTCCAAAAAACTTCCATAAAATCTGGCCCAAGACTTTTAAAGTAATATTTCAGGTTTTACAGAATGACTCGCTCACCAAATTTTAAAGTTTATTTTTCACCTGACTGAGTAATGCTAATACTTTCAGTTTAACCAAAAACTGCACAATACTTAAAATTCAAACAGAAATGCAAAAAGAATGCAGTATATAAAGGATTAAACACTAACAAAAAACATAATAAAATAAAATAAATAAACACAATAGATGTGAGTTAACTACTGTGTGATAACTACTGTGTTTTATGCAGAAAATTGGTTTTGGTTTAGACTGCTCACTGTCAAGTCTGGTGATTTTGCATTGAATTCTGCACAATGTGGAATATTGAAATCTCAGATTTTAATAATGCCTCTATTGTGCACCATCTTGGAAGTGTTTCTCCTGGTTTTATCAGAATAAACCTGAGTTCCCAGCTGATCTTGTAGGCTAACTGCATCCCTGCAAAGGAGCCACGGCCAAGTGCATGTCATTCTCACCGATTAGATGAAACATCCAATCACCAGTGACTGATTGGGTAACAGAAGGCAATTAATCTGAGCCCATTCTCTCACATGTTGGAAACGTGCTGAGAAATCACTAATGAGATCGGGACTCATCATGAAGAAAGGGTTTTTAAGCTATCTACCACTAAACCTACGTCCTTTAACGTGCCCTTGATAGATTGCTACAGGCCTGTGAGGAAAGTGGTTCAATGTCTTATTCCATGTGGTCCGGGACATTACCAAGAAAGCCCCACATTATCAATCAGCTCATTTACTTTGGCTGCTCATGTGGCGTGAGGAGCGACAGAGAGAGCAGCTGGCCCTGCTATCGCCTCAGATGATCTGAAATGTTTCAGAACCGAATGAGTCAGCACCATGATGCATCACTCTCCTAGTAACATTCAAGGTGTTATTCCTTGAGATTGTGATTTTGAGCAGAAAGGATAAGAATCACCTGCTTCCCATCTGAAAAGCTGTAACTAATGGAGGTTTTTCAGAAAACGCTGATTTTCTCCATGTCACTGCAAGCACAAGAGGAGCTAAATTACTGCGGAAAGCACACCCAGTCCACCTGCAGCCTCCGGTGTGCAGTACAGCAGTCAGTCGCTCACCCTACAGAGAACAGCGCTCACTGCTTCAGGGGGTTAATTAGAGCGGTGAGTAGTGCCCAACCACGGCCTGCTGATTTATTACTCACCATTATGGGTCGTGGGGCGTTACCAAGGAGAAAGGTCAAAAACAATCGAGTGGTTAATCTGCAAAAGCGTTTAGCTTGTTGAAGCTGTATAGGTTTGTGTTTGAAGAGCAAGACGCAATCATCTCGCTCCATCAACTACAAGGTGTACAATTGGGCTTATATCATTGACCAGGCACAGCATTTCCTGACCCCAATATTAAAGAGAGCAATGGCCACATAGTTGTACTGCAACAAAGGCTGGTGTGGGACCATTTCATTTGACCTTAAAGACAGCGCTTATTGGATTTGGATAATTGCATATGTTGTCAGTATCCAAAGAAAAATATGTATCTCCATAATGGTTAACAGGAGTTAACTTCACTTTTAGTCTAAGATGATGTAAAGAGTTTATATTCTAAGCAGGTTTTGGTTTAAAAAGAAGTAGAAAAATATTAATCATCAAATATAGAGATACATGTTTTTCTTTGTTATGTTTCTTATATCAAAAACATTGTTTCAAGGCGCAATCAAGATCAGGGGTGTCCAGTCTTAGGTTCATTGTTAATTTGTAGGATCATCATGCTTGTTGTATTTCAGTTCTGTAAGTATTGTAGCAATATGTTTATTTAATTGTTATGTTTTGGGCTAAAGTCTTCAACTACTTGAAGAAAAATTAACCCATCTGGATTTTTTTCTCTGTTGTATGTAGGCAGGTACAGCTAAACTAGCCTTCCTTTTGGTTAGGACTTCAGGAGCTGAATAGAAGGCTCAAGACATCAGAGTAACTATTAACACAATGAGGAAATGACATTGGAATCAACCCAAACTCCAAAACTAATGGAGACCAATTTCAGGAGAAAAATCTGTTCTACATCTGCTCTCGGCCTTCTGGTAGCTCATAGATACATCAATAATAAAGCTTTTTTTTATCCTACATTACATTTTTCTGGTATTTTATTTTTCCCTTAAGTTAAATTAATAACTTTAATGATATCTTATGATATGATATAACAAAACAGTCATAATTCAGTTTTAAATAGCTATTGTTCAACCTCTCTTTATTCTTTAGAGCTAAACACTCTGTTTTGTTATTTTGCCTTTCAGATGGATCCAAGATAAATGAGCTCTGATTTGGCTGCTTGCTTTAGGCCTTATTTGAAAAGCAAAAGTTCAGGAGATGAAACACTCCTTACAACTGATCACAAATCACATTATTGCTGCAATATTGGAAATAATATCTTTCTCAGAAAACAAATAAAAGAAATACAGGACTGTAGATATCCAAAATAGATGCTAGACAGCACCATAAAGCGTGATGAACTGGAAGCCTTTTATCTACAAGAGTCTGGAAAAGGCAGAAATGGTTAGCAATTGACCATGAAAAGGGTAGACTGAGTAGGATATTATGGTAGTTCAGTATTTCTATATCCTCTCACCACGGAGTAGTAGAGGAGATGACCAGTGCCCACCGACTCTAATAGCCAACTCAAATGGCCACATTCAGCTCATTGTGGCAGCTGAATCCATCATTATTGTGTCATGTTGTTGGAAAGCTTTATGCTTTCCATACCACAGGTGAGCGTCATGGCTCATCTGCAGCTGAAGAATGAAAGCTGGTTTGATATTGAACTAAAATGAGGGAGATTAGCCATGCTAGCAATGCCTGTAAGGATATCATTGGCAAGAATGACAGATCATTGATTTAGGAGGAGATTAAGGTACCTCCCCATTCTTCTTGCTGTCTGACCACCTATTGTCATAAAATGTCTCACTCTGGTACCCTGAGATGGAGGGGAACAGTCAGACTGAGCTGAGAAGCTGATGGGTAGGTGATGGCGTTCCCTGAGGTGTCCTGTCATTATCAGTCATTCCAGTCCACATTCCTCTGACAGAGACCTACACACAGACTTACTCTCCTCTGCCAGTACAGTCTTCGAGATGTTAGCCAAATCAAAGATAAAAAGCTCATTGATTGTAGCTGTGCTTAACATGGTAGCAGCATTTGACAAATAGACAACAATTTTGAACAAAATGCCTTTAAGAATTAAATCTAGTCCCAATTTCTACATTTTATAAATGTTTATACACTGATGAGCCAAAACATTTTGACCTGCCAAATATGCTGTTTGAACCTCCTTGTGCTGCCAAAACAGGCATGAACTCTACAAGACCTCTGAAAGTGCCCTGAGGTATCTGGCACCAAGAAGGTAGCAGCAGATCCTTTAAGTCCTGTACATTATGAGGTGGAGCCACCATGGACTGGACTGGGTTGTTCTAGCACATCCCATAGGTGTTTGATCAAATTGATGTCCGGGGGGTTTGAAGGCCAGGTTGATGACATAAACTCTTTGTCATGTTCCTTAAACCATTCCTGAACAATGTGTGCAGTGTTGCACAGCACATTATACTGCTGAAAATGGCCACTGCTACAGGGGAATATTATTTCCTTTAAAGGTTGTGCCTGGTCCACAGTGGTGTTTAGGCAAGTGGCACATGTCAAATTGACATTGTGAATGCCCCACACCCAGGGTTTCCCAACAGAACACTGCCTAGAACATCACCATCTTGACTTCTTCCCACAGTGCATCCTGGTGCCATCACTTCCCCAGGTAAACTGCTCAACTGTGTCCAGCCATCCACTTGATGTAAAAGGAAATGGGAAATATTAACCCAGGCAAACTTCTTCCATTGTTCCAAGGTCCAGTTTCGAGGCTCATGCACTAATCATAGGTGCTTTCAATGGTGGACAGAGGTTCACATGTGCACTCTGTGCGGCTACATAGGCCCAGCACATACATGTGTACATTGTGACACATTCCTCCCATAACGTCATTAAAAAAGAAATTCTGTGAGCTGTGCCACTGTAGCCCTTCTGTTGGCATGGACCAGACAAGATAGCCTTCATTGCCCTCACACATCAATCCTGTAGCCAGTAGGTGGTTTGTCCCTCTTAAGGCCACTATTAACAGGTACTGCTGCTCGCTGGGAGCACCCCACAAGCCTTGAAATTCTGGCCATAACTGTTTGGCCTGTGTCAAAGCTCCTCAGGTCTTCACACCTTCCCATTTCTATTCAACTATAGTTCTATCCAACTATTCATTTACTGTCTAATATATCCCAGACTGTGACATGTGCCATTGATAAAAGATAAAGAGTGTTATTTACATTTGTAAACAATGGCAATGTTTTGGCTCATTGGTGAATATCAGTTTTGGTAGATTTCAATATTAAATATTTAAGATAAAATATCAAATACCAGCATATAGACATTGCTTTGTGGGTAATGCAGCACATTTAAAAATGTTAAAAAATATTTCACTTCCAGTCTGATTACAAATGTAATTGCATTTGTGTTATTACCCTTGAGAGAGAGAGAGAGATTAGGTTGTTACAACAATTAAGATACACTTGTGTAATTACATGAGGCAAAACTAAATTTGATACATGTGTGTAATTACATAAAGTGTACTTCTGTACTTCATCTGTAACAGTGATTAAATCATTAGTAGTTACATTGTTGTTGCTTATATTGCTCACATGTAACTACACAGTTATTAGAGACACTTAATATAAAATGGGACCCATTTTTTCAATAAGGAAAAACTCCACCATAAACTGGTTTTGATGAGTACAGGACAGATACATTATTCAACACCTACTAAAATCTCAACAAACACACACAGGGTGTGTAGCACCATTGATTTATGGGGAAAACTCAAAATTGCTAAATGTGTAGATAATAAATGATGAGTTTCTATTAAGAATCTTTTACAAAGTTAAAAAAAAATGTGTTACAGTTTTTGTAGGCCTGTATTTCCTCCGGGCCCTTGAAATCATCTTTATGGCGCCCCTGAGCCGGACAAGTCTGCTGGCACTGTTACACTTCATAAACTGAAAACATGAGGACGTTAGACATAAAACGTTTAGGCAAGAGAAACAGCAGCATTGTGGGCTGGTGTTTTACAGCCCTTTTGTAAAGTACTGGAAGCAACCAAACTGCACATAGTTGTGTTATTCAGCATATTGAGCATTTAGAGCCCATCAAAAAGGGCACTATTCCTTTTGAGACAAAAGGGGTAAGGGCTCAGATGTATTCAGCCTCCTCCTCATCTATTTAGACAAGACTAAAATTTTTTGGTCAAGCTGAAGTCATAAACATATTTCCTTTTTTGCTTACAAACATAAATGAGATACTGATTAAAAGTTGAGAATCCACACTTCTTCTACAGAATATTTGTTCCAGTGAGCCACATATGAAAACATATTAACTATTAATACAACATTACAACATGATTTTGGTATCTCAAGTGCTCATCAAGTCACAGCTTTCAATGGCATCACTAAATTCTCCAGATATCAACTCTTCTGTTCCCTAAAGAAAAACATCAGTTTTGCAGCATATAATACACACTTTTAAAAGATTCACTTCCATTTGTCACTTCTTATTCATCCCACATGTCCTAAACTCATTCACTCTTAGCCGTTAGCAGTTATTGGCATTTTGTTCATGGTGATTATCCATAATTAGGAACATGCTCAATTAAATTTGATAGCAGGCGGTTTATCAAGCTGCATCATCAGTTTAGTAGGGATTTTGCATGCTTCGTTCTCTTGTAATCCACTTCATTGTTCTACCTACGTACTATATTCATCAAAGCTATTAATTGTAGAAGGTGGTGAGGAAATACAAACAGCAGTCTTTTTTATCCATCCTGCTCATTTTAAACCAAGCAGAGTGTCAGGGTCTCTGTTTTTGATTGCTGTTAAATCAGAGAGTAGCTTTAAAGAACATTGATTCATTAACTCTGCCTTTAATCAATCCTGAAGCCTGTGTGCTGTCTTTCTTTTCCATGTACAGCACAACTGAAACCTTAGGAAGCTCACTACACCATTGCTAAGTTTAGCAAAACCTCAATTTGTTTTACAAATGGAACATAGTTCTGGCATCTATCTTTATCAATGTCTCGCTTGTTGGCTGAGGAGGCACATATTGTTTTTTGGAGGCTCACTATTCCTGAGTCTTGCGAAACAATAGGCATGAGCCTCTCGCCTGGTGCCTGACAAGTCAGGAAAGGTTAATGGTTGTGTATTTCAGGAATGTAATTCATTCTGTTCCAGCTTATCGGGGTTTGTGTGCCACATGGCTTTGCATATCTTTTAATTCATTAGCACACATTAGTGACAGGGCTTGTTGGAGACTCCAGCTCTCCACTCAGGAGGGGTGGGCATTTTATCCCTCAAATGTCAAACACTTAACACAGAAGCACAACAGCACAGCCTTGTCAGGAGGAGGTCAGGCCGTGAATGACACCAAGTGAGACAAACAAGATTGAAAGAAATCTCAGAAGTGCTAGAGCAGGCTTCAAATGAATTCTGTTTAGTGAAGACAAACTTCAGTTTTGTAGTATTCAAATAAAACAGTACAAAGACCAGATATTTCATGTTAACCTTATCAACCTTAATTTCTGTAAATATATATTCATTCTGAAGTTGATGCCTGTTAGGATGGGGGCAATTTAAGACTAAGAACATTGGTCAGAAAATATCAGGTGATGCAATCCTGCTGGAGTGTGAAAGCAGCACCCAGGACAGGCCTTTATGAGCAAGAATGGCTTGAGGCTCGCCAGTTTGCCAAATCATCAACAGTAGACGTTCCAACAGGTTAAGAACAACATGCCTCAATGAGCAATTGCAAGGATTCCCACAAAGTTTGGTTTCGAAATCTTTGGTGATGCCAGTTGCTTTGTACTGTCAGTCTGTTTCTGCTGTCTTTTCCACCCTGATCAATGGAAGCTTCATCCATTCCCTACTGGTAGACCAACTGCATATCCCGGTACAAGAACTGTCTACAGTACTGAAAGTCACGGCATTGGATGGGGAACCAGTTGGAAAGGGGTCCATTTCCAGGGTTACAGACCCCATTGAACTACAGACAAGTGCTCTGCACAGAGAAAAGATAACATTTTTTGTTTTGGACCAGTTTTAGAATCTGAGGTCATTCTTGGTTTACCCTGGTTAAAGAAGCACAACCCGATTATTTCATGGTCAGAACATAATATAGCTAAATTGTCAGAATTTTGTTTTCAGTCATGTTTGTCCATTCCTGTATCCATTAGATCCACCTCGGTGGAAAGCCCCAATGCAGACACCTCTTTTGTTGTTCCTCGAGAGTATTTAGACCTAAAGGAAGTATTTAATAAGCATAAGGCCACAGAACTACCCCCATATCTTGGTCAGATCAAGCAGAAAATGTATTTAAGAGACTAAAGAATGCTTTCGTTTCTGCTCCCATTCTGCAACATCCTGATCTGTCTAGACCATTCATAGTTGAAGTGGACGCTTCGGAACCCTGGTTGGGGCCGTATTATCACAACAATCCAGCGATCCTCCAAAGTTATACCCCATTGCTTTTTATTAACACAAGCTTTCCCCAGCAGAAAGAAATTACGGCATAGGAGATCGGGAATTGCTAGCAGTTAAACTAGCTCTAGAAGAGTGGAGGCATTGGCTGGAGGGAGCAAATTTTCCTTTGGTTGTTCTCACTGATCATTAAAACCTTGAATATCTTCACACTGCGAAGAGATTAAATCTGTGTCAGACTAGATGGTCATTGTTTTTCTCTTGTTTCAGATTTAGCATAACTTACAGACCAGGATTGAGAAACACCAAAGCGGATGCGTTATCCAGAGTATATCAGGGGATTAATTCATTGACTGAGACAAAGGTCCCTGAACGCATACTGCCCCCTGATGTTCGTGTGTCCTTGATAAGGTGGGAAGTAGATGAAGAAATAGAAAGAGCCTTACAGAATATTCAGATACCCAGCCAATGTCCTCCACAGAAACTATATGTGCCAGAACATTTTCAAGATCAGCTTATTACTTGGGCTCATTCTTCGTTAACCACTGGACATCCAGGTGAAACGAGAATGCACAAACTCCTAACACAACGTTATTGGTGGGAGTCTATGGTAAAAGACATACACTCGTTTGTAGCCTCGTGCTCCATTTGTTCTCTATGTAAGACCCCGAAAACTTTACCAGCAGGAAAATCTACCTATCCCAAACAGACCGTGGTCCCATATAGCAGTAGATTTTGTTACAGATTTGTCAAACTCAGAAGGCTTTAACACAATTCTGACCATTGTGGACAGGTTTTTGAGAGGGGTTAGATTTGTACCTTTCACATCTGTGCCAAGTGCCTTTCAGACTGCTACCTCTCTGTTCCAGCACATATTTAGAATGCTTGGTATACTGGAAGACATAGTTTCAGACAGAAGACCCCAATTCACCTCCCAGGTGTGGTCCGCATTTTCTGAACATTTAGGGGTTACAGTCAGTCTTACGTCTGGGTATCATCCTCAAGCAAATGGACAGTTTGAGAGGGTTAATCAAGAACTTGGTAATTTCTGAGACTTTTCTGCCACAAGAACCCATCTGACTGGGCAAAATATCTGACCTGGGCTGAAATAGCCCAAAACTCCCTTACAAGCTCGACTACAAGAATAACCCCTTTCCAGTGTGTCCTTGGTTTTCAACCCCCTAAAGCTCCCTGGATTGGTGTACAAACGGATGTACCGGTGGTGGACGATTGGATGGCTAGGAGTGAACAGGTGTGGGAAGATACCCACCAGCGAATCGAGGAGGCTCTCCACTGTTACAAGGAACAGGCTGATCGTCACCGGGTCCCACACCAATTTATCAGCCGGGAGATCGAGCATGGCTATCAACTAGGGATTTCCACAACACTAAAGGGAGTAGCCATAAATTAAAGCCCAAATATATGGGGCTATTCCAGGTTGTGTGACGTATATGTGCAACTATGTGATGTATAGGTTAGACTTGCCTCCATGTTTCCAAGGGTCATTTCAGGACCCTTGGATGAGGCGTAACTTCTCCTCCACCGGAGGTGATGGAAGGGGATCAGATTTATGCTGTCTGAGGGTTGCTGGAGGCACGCTGGGCAATTGCAGTATCTGGTCGATTGGGAGGGTTATTACCCAGAGGAGCAATGCTGGGTGTCGGCAAAGGATGTGCTGAATCTGGCACTCTTAGTGGATTTTCATAGCCGGCACCCGGGGAAGCCCTAGGGGACGCCCTCAGAATCGGCTGACCAGCTCTCCTCTGGCCCGCCTGCGTCCTTCCCTGGAGGGGGTTGCTTTGGTCCAGCGCCCCGGCGGCTTGGGTTCAGCTCAGGTTCGGCTCCGGTTCGCAGATGGGAGTGGGGGTCGTCCCGGTCGGCCTCGTTCTTTGACTACGATTTTGCCTAATGTAATTAAACCCACTTTTTTCACTTTTTTCACGCTTGTCTGGAACTTGCTGAATCCTCACAGTAATCCAGTCAATGCTATTACATGCAGAAAACTCTGGATCTACATGAATCAGACAATGATCTGATTTTTGCTTTGCAATGAGCCAATAAAATCACAGAAGATGTAACATAAATGTAATGTTTGTTTTATCATTGCTCCAAAAGTATTTTGCTGCCATCTCACAGCAACCCTGCTTGGGTATTTCTGGTACTGTCATCTGTTCTGCACATGTGCAGGCTGAGAAATCCGAAAGAAATCCAAGCAAGAGTATACATGCACTGAGAAATCAGATTAATGAATTAAAATCCATCTCTCTTAATTAGCCTTAATCAAATTTTACTCTAATCTAAAAAATCGGAGTATGCCATTTACATGACCATTTGAATAATCAGATAACTGCAGAAATCCAGTTGTGATCAGATTATTGAGTGTATGTAAACACACTCACTGTTTGCCACTGCATCCACAAATGCAAGACTGTACAACGTACAACAGCAGCTATATGTCAACAGTGTCAAATAACGCTGCTGACTTCTCTGGGCTCAAGCTCACCTGAAATGAACTAATGCTTAATGGAAATTGTGGTCTGTGTGTATTGTGGTCTATTGTGTATTGTGAAATGTTAACCTTTCAGGTTGGTAATGGGAATAATAGATGTATTCTCTGGCCAAAAGGAGAAAAGAACTGTACAGACTGTTGCCAAGTTCAAAAGCCAGAGTGTCCTGTGGTATGGAGTGTATTAGTGCCCATGGCATGAGTAATTTGCGCATCTTTGAAGGCACAATTAACACGTATGCTATAACCCCAATTCCAATGAAGTCGGGACGTTGTGTAAAACATAAACAAAAACAGAATACAATGATTTGCAAATCCTTTTCAACCTATATTCAATTGAATACACTACAAAGACAAGATATTTAATGTTCAAACAGATAAACTTTATTGTTTTTTGCAAATATTCACTCATTTTGAATTTGATACCTGCAACACGTTCCAAAGAAGTTGGGACAGGGGCAACAAAAGATTGGGAAATGTCATGATTGGCCCCTCCCAGTCCTGTCCATGTGCTTTTTGTTTACTTTTCCATCCATGTGCATTTGTTTTGGTGCAGTCCAGCCCCCTTGTTGTCTGACTCCACCCCTGATTGTTTCCACCTGTTTCCCACCTGACCATTGTTAGCCCTCTTGTATTTAAGCCCTGTGTTTTCCTTAGTCTAGTGTTGGTCTTTGTTTGATGTTTGTATGTGCTGTTTAATATGTTTCATGTTTGAAGTTTGATGTGTTAGGTTGTTTGATCTTCCAGCCCTGTTGTTTGTTTGACGTGTTTATTTCATTATATCTGTCTCACCTTATCTTCGTGTTGGCTCTCTGACCATGGACCGTCTAGACCCTGATTTTGGATTTGCCCTTAATAAAAGTTGCTTATCTCCACATATGCGTCTGCCTCCTCGCTCCCTGTTACAGGAAAGTTGAGGAATGCTCAAAAAACACCTGTTTGGAACATTCCACAGGTGAACAGGTTAATTGGAAACAGGTGAGGGTCATGGTTGGATATAAAGGGAGCATCCTTGAAAGGCTCAGTCATTCACAAGCAAGGATGGAGTGAGGTTCACCACTTTGTGAACAACTGTGTGAGCAAATAGTCCAACAGTTTAAGAACAACGTTTCTCAACGTGCAATTGCAAGGAATTTAGAGATTTCATCATCTACAGTCCATAATATCAAAAGATTCAGAGAATCTGGAGAAATCTCTGCAAGTAAGCGGCAAGGCAGAAAACCAACATTGAACACCCGTGACCTTCGATCCCTCAGGCGGCACTGCATTAAAAACCGACATCATTCTGTAACGGATATTCCCACATGGGCTCAGGGACACTTCAGAAAACCACTGTCAGTGAACACAGTTCGTTGCTCCATCTACAAGTGCAAGTTAAAACTCTGCCATGCAAAGCGAAAGCCATATATCAACAACACCCAGAAACACCGCCGGCTTCTCTGGGCCCGAGCTCATCTGAGATGGACTGACACAAAGTGGAAAAGTGTCCTGTGGTCTGACGAGTCCACATTTCAAATCATGGACATCGTGTCCTCCGGGCCAAAGAGGAAAAGGACTGTCTGGATTGTTATCAGCGCAAATTTCAAAAGCCAGCATCTCTGATGGTCTGGGGGTGTGTTAGTGCCCATGGCATGGGTAATTTGCACATCTGTGAAGGCACCATTAATGCTGAAAGGTACATACAGGTTTTGGAGCAACATATGCTGCCATCCAAGCAACGTCTTTTTCAGAGACGTCCTGCTTATTTCAGCAAGACGATGCCAAGCCACATTCTGCACGTGTTACAACAGCGTGGCTTCATAGTAAAAGAGTGCGGGTACTAGACTGGCCTGCCTGCAGTCCAGACCTGTCTCCCATTGAAAATGTGTGGTGCATTATGAAGTGCAAAATACAACAACGGAGACCCCGGACTGCTGAGCAACTGAAGTTGTACATCAAGCAAGAATGGGAAAGAATTCCACCTACAAAGCTTCAACAATTAGTGTCCTCAGTTCCCAAACGCTTATTGAGTGCTGTTAAAAGGAAAGGTGATGTAACACAGTGGTAAACATGCCCTTCTCCCAACTTCTTTGGAATGTGTTGCAGGCATCAAATTCAAAATGAAACTTTTTAGTGTATTAAAATGAAAATAGGTTGAAAAGGATTTGCAAATCATCGTATTCTGTTTTTATTTATGTTTTACACAGCGTCCCAACTTCATTGGAATTGGAGTTGTAGATGATGTCTTTTACACAGATGACCATGCTTTTCATGCATTATAACATCACAACGCAAAGACATTTTGCAGATTTTAGAACATTATGGCTGTGTGATCAGAGTGCACAAAATACCAGAACGAAGGCCTCAAATGGTTGTGCAGCTTTAGACTTGTGTAACTGAAGAATGACAAAAAAATTCACTTTTAAAACTGAATTAACTGGTGTTCCCAAACATGTATTAGGTGTTGTTAAAAGGAAAAGTTATGTAACACTGTTTTATCTTTTTTTGAATGTGTTGCAGGTATTAAATTTGGAATAAATGTAAAATATTTCACATACTTTCCTAACTTTTTTGGAACTGAGGTTTGTACATAAATAATCACAACTCAACAACATCTCTTTTTTCATTTTCAGACAGTGCATTAGAAATTCAACTGGGGTTTCAGAAGAAGATAAATAATCTTGGCCAGGTGTAACCTCCGAATGAAATCAACCCTGTGAGCATCTAATGTGCTCATAATGAGCTATTTCATCAGGGACAATAGGACAGGCTTGGTGTAATTTGACAATGTCCAACAGTGGGAGAAGCTGTCAGCTTTGAATTTTTATGCATGGCTGGCCTGAGCTGTTTCGCTATCACTGCACCGCAATGTGGCAGTAAGCTGAGCATGTGCTGAGACGTGGCATATACTATCCTCAGTGCTGACCGAACATTAGTTTGATTATTGTAAATTTGTTTGGTGTCTGCATAAGACTGTGTGCTGAGTCAGATGTCAAACATTTCCTATATGTTTCCCCTTATGAGATTTCATCAATACATAGTTGGACAAGAGCCATTCAGGCTGCCCTTCAAAACTCTCCTTTGGTATTATGCAGCATATCCATTGCTAGCATGTAAGGAAGACCAAACTGCGGGTGGAAATGGGCTGGAACACATCAGAAAGCTGTTCTGGGAATAAAAATCAGAATGGATTTGGATCCCTGCTCAGATTTCCATATATATAAAATTGCTTTTATATGGAAAACCACATATTGTCACTAAGCAGTTCAGTAATTTCTATTACTTCTAAGGCATTTACAGGAGCCAAATTGGTGTAGAATGAGTCACAGCCCTGGTCCTGAAGTAACTTCTGGACTGCACATTTTAGTGTTTAGTGTGTCCTGAAGTAACCTCTGCACCTCACATTTTACTGCTCTATAATACACCCACTTTAAATCATGGAAGGCTTATTAATGAGCTGATTAGTAAGATCAGGCATTTTGGGAGCAGAGGAAACACTAAAATGTGCTGGGCTGGGCTGGGCTCACTAATGGTCTTCTAACTGAATACACTCAAATCCTCACAGCAATGTTCCAGCATCTAGTTTAAAGACTTCTTAGAAGAGCAGAGGCTGATACTGCAGGAAAGAGTGACAAACTTCCGATTAATCCCCTTCATTTAAAAGAAGTCATTTGATAAGTAGGTGCATACAAACTACAAAATGTAGGTTTGGTGGCTTTATATCGTATCTTGGAGTACAGCTTCAACCCTTAGAGCATCTAAATAGCATTGTTTCTCACCAAAAGTTTCAAATGCAGATTCAATAAAAATAACTCCATCTCAATACTCTGCTGTCCTGTTTACAAACTGCTCTGATAAGAAAATCACAGGTAATCTAGTGGCCAGTGAGACACTGTGTATGTATGCAAGCCACTGAGTTGCAGCATCCTCTACACAGTGATCTTCAGCCGTCAGGTTGCAGCTCGGTTGAGATACGTTGAGCAGCGCTGTTGGTGCCATGCTGTCACTCCTTTCTCCATAGTGTTTACACTCGTGTTATGATTTCATGCATGGCCTCACACACACATACATAGCCTGGTCAACAACCTCAGCCTCTTAAAGCAAAGGTACAGCCTGTGCCCCTGTGTGAAAAATAACAGCAAACACTTACATTTTCTTGCCTTTCACGTTTGAAGACACAGTTCACTTTACATTAGATCACAAGCTCCCAACCCTGGTGTGAGAGTACCCCCCTCCCCTGTACACTTCAGGGTTTTCCCCACAGGAACACAACTGATCCAACTAATCACCTGATGAGTGGTGACTCTATAAAGGGGTTGGCCGCAGTGTGGACATCAAAGCTTTAAAGGAGTCCAAAAATATGTGTATGTATCACAACAACCCATAAAACAAGCTGAAGTCTTATTGCATCGTCTTCTTTTTTATGTAAACCAAAATGATAATATTGACATCAAATGAAGGGATAACTCAACAGAAGCACAGTTTATAAAAAACCTATTGTATTGTTTTCATTTTCCAAACTGACTCGGTTAAATGAAAGCATGTGTGTGAAATATGGAGAAATATAAATGGGTGATGCTTTAACTACATTTTACACATAAGAATTTGGGGGTCAATAATTTGTTAAGAAAGGGTATTTTTAATGATGGTTAGATTAAATTTACTTCAATTAAATGTTGGATTCCTCTATTGTTCTTTCCTAACATTTTTGCCCATCTTCACCAAGGGTACTAACAGTTATGGACCTGACTGTAACTATTATTATTTAGCTAGTTTTACAGAATTTGGGTGGTGTTTTTCATAAGAACAAAGTCAAAACATTTAATTTTCTGGATTTCATTGATGTATGAACAACTACACTAGGCATACTGACCCTCACAGAATATATTGTTTATTTGGCAGGACTTTCATGACCATGACGTGAGTAAATTCCTACTTTGATTAAGGAACTATGAGGTGAAGCTACAGCGTTTGACTAAGAGCAGCAGATGTATATTGGCTGTAATGGCTGGTTTGATATACAGCTGCTCTTTCTGGTCTGGACAAGTGCTGCAGGATGTCTCAGAAGATGAGCTAAGACTGTGCCTTGTTAACACATCCATCCACACTGGCTGGTCTCCAGAGAGGCTCAGACCATTTTAGAAGGAAACAGGCCTTCAGTTAAGCATCACAACACTTTCTTTCCAATCACCTTTCCTGCAAAAGCCACTGCTCCCACAACACATTAAAATCAGAGTCATAAATCTTATGAGATTGTAAAAGGTGATAATCTGTGGTTCATTCTGTAGGACTTACAATTTACAGCCACTGAAAGGTGAATGAAAACAGTGAACACAAAGGGAAGGCGACAGAGGGTGAAAATGAGTCTGTAATTACCTCTTTTCTCCCGCAGGATTCTCTCCCCCAGACATCAATTATGCCAGCTCAACTTCAGCTTTCATTTCGTGTTCGTTGGGCAGGGAGTGGAACAGTGGACAGAACTGAATGAACACTGTTTTGCAGCATATCTGCGCTAAGCCTAAGGCCAGTGAGGACACATTGTGAGTGTGCTAGGTGGTTTGTTAAGTAACATAGAGATTTTGTAACTTGACATGGCCCAGCTTTATGTTTGATAGTACATTCCAGTGGTTTAGTGGTTAGATTAGACACAGCAATACAGAATGTCATGTATAATTGCTGATTATTTCCAGACATTTTTCACAAAAACAGCACATGTTGTGTTCAACCATAGCAAGGAATGGTTCAACAACAGGATCGAGGTTGCCACCTATTGTCACTGATGAAAAAAAATTGTATCTCCGTTTTTTTATATCATCTAAGCATTACCCTTTATAGTGTGTGAACATGTCATGACAGATGGACCAGTACTTTACTTGTTACATTAACTTACCCTAAAATTAAAGAGCATTCAGGGGTTTCCTTCTATTGGAAAAGTTACCATTTTGCAGATACACTAGTTTAAAAGTTTTGGATCGCAAAAAAGATTGACAAGCGTATGAAATGATTCCAGTATGGAACGGCTAATCTACAGTCTTGCAGATTTCAAACAATTAGTAGGAAGCTGTGAAAAAAAAGCAGAACTGTTAGATGCGTCCAGAACGATGATGAACTAAGCTGTAAATGATTCCTTACTGGCAGAGAACATTGAGAATGAAGTTATAATAAAATTAACATCCATGTCTCATGTTTGAAGGCTGGTGATCAAATCTCAGGCAGAGACAGTACCGTGCAAAAGTCAGAGACCACATGCTATTCATTGTTTTAGGAGATGTTTCTGAGGCAAATAGTTGTAAGATAATTCTCTTGTATTATGAAGGAGAAAGTCAGAGGAAAATATGAAGCTTCCAAAACTGTAGTTCAACAAATTATTAAGACATAGAAAAAATAGGACCTCTAACAACCCAGGAATACCTGGTAGACCACCAAAACTGTCACTATCAGATAAACAGTAGAAGCTACTGGTGTGGTCAGAACAATGGACCGACAACCCCAGACCTCAACATAATTAAAGAATAGAAAAGGACACATAGAATAATTCTGGAATTTGTTTCATACAGCTGGTGATACAATTGCCACCATCATTGACATTGCAGGCTTTCAAACCCCACTCGCTCAATGCCTGTGCTAAATAAACAGTCTCCATCCATTATTACTACCTGCTGGGCTAATTTAGCAACACTGGCAGTGTAGGGTAATGTGACTTTACTCTCAGAGATTAACTATTGTCCCCTGAGTTGTAATGCAGGTTGTCAGACTGCCAGCTTACAAGCAAACAAAGACTCCCCTCATTCACTATTCATTTAATTCCAGATCAAGCATAATCTTTCCATTGTTTCAGCAAAATACATTTCAGAAGATTTACCCACTGTAACAATAATGAAGACAAGCTTCCTTGAGATTAACTCCCAATATATTCCCATATTCACTGAAAGCATGGTTTAAAAAGTGTCAGTGGATTTTTCCTGAAGTGAAAAACTCTGTCATAATGCCAAGTCAAACTACTCCAGCATGTCTGCTCAATGTGTACTCTGTATGAATACGAATATACCTGCTGTTGTATTGCGCAGAAAGCGAGTGATGAAACACAGCTCCTGAGGACACCTGGCGTACTTCGTAGCACTGTGGCTTTTCATTTGGTCTCCATTTCAGTGGAATGGCCAGCGATCCCTCCGTTCAGAAGTGTAAGTGTCAGTGGTCTGATCTCGGAGAAAGTCTATCCACTTTTCCTTTTCCTCTTAGCTGTCCTGATGCCATCTTTATTTAGAAAGTGAATTGCTGTGAGGAGCCAGGGCCAAAGGGCAATTGGAATTTGTGTGCTGACATTAACACTGGAAAATAGAAAAGTGTGGAGCATGCACTGTGAGTGAGGAGAGAGAGAGAGAGAGAGAGAGAGAGAGAGAGGAACCAAAGAAAACATTCAGAGTGGTTGACTGAACAAGTGCCTGACATACGAACCTTCATCATGTTTGTAAGCACAGTTCCATCAACTCATTCTCAGCCATTGTTTACTGAATTAAATATGGCCAAAAGTATGTGGATGCCTGACCATCATACCAGTCTGAGCTTGTTGGACATCCCATCACAAATCCATGGACATCAACATGGAATTTCCCCTCCTTAACAGCCTCCACTCTTCTGGCAAGGCTTTCCACAAGATGTTAGAATGTATCTGTAGGAAGAAGAGCATTTGTGAGGTCAGACATTGATGTTGGGCAATAAGACCTGACAAACAATGTGGTAGTGAATACACACTTGTGTACGCAGAACTGAGAATTTCACACCTGAAAATCTCACTCCAGTCATCTCAACAAAGTTGACAATGCTGTTGGGCTCTAATCATTTTTAGCACAGCATATAGCCTAAGAAATTGTCACGTAAGCGGAGCCGCAATTTCTTCACAGCCTGGAGCAACGAAATGGCTTAATCCGGCCCTGTGGTCATATTCAGTATCCACCACTTCATGTCCCCACTAACTGGACTTTAAGTGTCTTAAAGAGCCATTTTAAGAATCACATTCAAGTCTTGGTCTTGGACGTGGTTTGTGTTTTGTTTTTGTAGTTTATTTTTGTTACATGAATGGGTTTAATGAACAGGGTGTCAGTGATATTTGTAAGACTTTTGCAGGGCCTCAGAGTAGGAGTGCTGATCTAAGATCAGATACCTCGGCTATTTACAATGACAGAAACAGTAGTTCTACTCTGAGAAGCTTCATGAATATGTACTATTCCCTGGATTGTTGCTTAGAAGTGGAACATTAAACTTGTGCTGCTCACTGAATTATTAATGCTTTGTGTATTTGAACTAGCAAGACAGACATGCTGTAGAACAACACGGTTGTCTGGCCAAAAAAGAAAATCAGTTTGTAAGACTGCTAAATATTTTAGTATTGTTTCAAACAAAGATCTTATGCTAAGTCTATTCTTTATATAATCTTTCTACTTAGTAGAGCAAATAAAATTGTAAATATGTTCCTACAATGGCACCAACTAACAATACGCTCTTAAATAACTAACCTTCCTATAGTTTCTGGCTTGAAGTTGTGGTTCTGGTAGAAACTTGTGCATCATTACGTTGACATTATATGGAGCTTTCTAAACTTTAAAAAGTGCTGTAAGAGTTTTTAAATACTATGTCCACCCACTGTCCGCTCTATCACCACAATTATCTTGTTGGTCCACCATGTAGACATAAAGTCAGAGATAGGAGCTGTGAATCCAGCAGTGACACTGAGGTGTTTTAAATCTGATCCACTCATTCCAGCACAACACACACTAACACACCACCATCAGTGTCACTGCAGAGCTGAAAATAATCCACCACCCAAATTATACCATCCCATTCTATATATATATATATATGTGGCGTGGTGTGTAGCGCTGTCACCTCACAGCGAGGAGGGCCTGGGTTCGATTCCCCGGCCAGGCGGTCAGGGTCCTCTCTGTGTGGAGTTTGCATGTTCTCCCTGTGTCTGCGTGGGTTTCCTCCGGGTTCTTCGGTTTCCTCCCACAGTCCAAAGACATGCAGTCAGGCCAATTGGACATGCTAAATTGCCCCTAGGTGTGAATGTGTGAGTGTCTGTCTGTCTGCCCAGCGATGGACTGGCGACCTGTCCAGGGTGTATCCTGCCTTCCGCCCGAAGACTGCTGGGATAGGCTCCAGCATCCCCCCGCGACCCTGATGGAGAAGCAGCTTAGAAAATGGATGGATGGATATATATATATATATATGTGTGTGTGTGTGTGTGTGTATATTTATATCTTCATTGTAACTGAAAACTCAGATCAATTGGTTGATTAAACGGAGAAGCTCAAGCTACACTGAGTGCTCTGAGTAAGTGTTGAGCAGGTCCTGAGATGGAGCACAGCTAAGCCACCGCTGGACTGTTTGTTTGCATGTCGATCTCTGGTAGGGCACTTGTGGGACTCATCATGGTGTGACAATAACAGTGCCACAACTGGGCATGTTTACAAGTGTCTGAGTGGTTCTTCTCACCCACTGCATGTCAGTCTTCTGCACTCATTCCTTCCAACTGTCACTCCACATTGAGTCTCAGCAGCAGATCACAGGAAAGCTTCACAGTGGAGCTGCTGAGCACTGACGGCTCCTCACAGCTGTCTGTAACCTTGAGGACAGCTGAAGAGGCACCTGTATGTGCTGCTGATGGAGCTTTAGCAGCCCAGATCAATGCAGAGTCAATTATAATCTGACCTTCTTCAGACTCACAAACAAATCGCCCACAAGCGCTTCAGTGCTGAAACGCAATCAAGCACTACACATGCAACAGGCAGCCACACATGGATGTAATTGTATGCAAAAGTTTGGCCACCCCTGGTCAAATAATGTTTGATTTTCCCAGTAAAAAGTGGTAGCACATCCTCTACAGAGCACACACTGGTGCACATTTTAATGCATAATTACTGTTTAGTTTTTTTTTTTGGCTGAATTTAAAGGGGACCTATAATGTTTATCCAGCTCAAAAACACAGGAGCTCTAGCAGAGTGTTTCAGACAGAGAGTAACTAGAGAGGTACAGTTTAAAAAATGTATGTGTATTGGGAAGCATGTAAAACTATTGTAGTAGACCCCAACAACAAAAATAAGAACATGACAATGAGCAAAATACACTATTGGGAAACCTACACGTTGCACATACAGGAGCTTTTTTTGCATCCTATTCTAAACTCATAGGCATTAATATGGAGTTCGTCCCTTCGTCGCAGCTATAACAACTTTCATTCTTCTGGGAAGATTTTTTACAAGATTTTGTGTGTCTGTGAGAATTTTTGCCCTTTCATCAAAGAGCATTTGTGAGGTCTGACACTGATGTTGGACGAGAGGTCTGGCTCTCCATTCTAGTTCATCCCAAAGGTGTTAGATGGGGTTGAGGTCAGGACTCTCTGTTGGCCACTCAAGTTTTTTCACACCAAACTCAACTAGCCATGCCTTTATGGACCTTTATGGAAGGGCACTGTCATGCTAGAACAATAAAAGGGCATTTACCAAACTGTTCCCACAAAGTTTGAAGCATACAGTTATCCAAAATGTGTTGGTCTTCTGAAGCATTAAGATTTCCCTTCACAGGAACTAAGGGGTCTAGGCCAACTCCTGAAAAACAACCCGATAGCATGATCCTTCCTCCACCAAACTTTACGCTTGGCACAATGCAGTCTTTTTCATCCAGCAATCGCCAGACCCAAATATGTCCAGAGTCCAGTGGTGGTGCACTTTGGTTTGAGGAAACGGATTGCCTTAAACCATTTAAGTAACTCAAGTAATTTGACCATAAACAATTCCCTGAACTGAGACTGAGCAAACCATATTGTTGTACACTCTTGATTAAATTATGTAAATTGTACAAACGCCATTCATTTTGCTGATATTCAAATGAGCATCTTGGTCTTTTATGTAGTAGTTGCACTCAATACAATTAAGTAACTGTAAATTAAATTCAATGATGTGCTAAACTCGGCTATTATGTCATATTGAATTGGCAAAACTTAATAATTATTATAATGTCTATTCTAAGTATATTATACAAAGTAGAACTATAAGTCTATAAGTATATAACCATCTCTAAGTATATAAGTATATCATACTAAGTATAAACTAGTTTAACTAAGTATAAACTAAGTCCAAAAAATTTCAGATTAAGCCGCTCCAACTTTCTGTAATATTCTGTAATAAGTTCATTAAGATGTGCAGTTTTATAGTGGTGCTTTAATAAACCATCTATTGAAGATCTTCAAGGAATAAAAAGTGGATATTCTATCGCATTGTTCCAAAGAACCCTTTACAGCACCTTTATAGGTAGAATAAATGAAGAATTCTGACATATTTCATAGACAGGTGCACAAAAGTAAGAGGCACTGCAGATTAGCAAATATTTTTGCTGTGATGTTCACATTCCGTGCTCCTCTCAGTGATGTGATCGTCATCTGGTATGATTCTCTAGGAAGCTGTGAACAATAGGATGTCATTTTTTAAAAGGCAAATGATCAAATCAATGTTGTGACTCCCTGCAGTTCCAAATCGTAGCCTGTGAGATGATGAAACTAATTTAGTGCAGGTTTATGAGGAGGAAGATTGCAGCCTCTGTGGATAGATTGAGATAATGATGATTATAATAACTGGATGCATTCTACAGAAGGATCCCAAAGAAGCAATGGACTGATTTGATTTTGGCATTTCTGTCCAGGCTAATGAGAAGAGGCTGGACTTCTACACTCTTTTCCTCCTTCTGTATCACACCGAGGACTGAAAGAGTGAAATTAGTGCTCCTGTAGGTAATGAAGTCCTGCAGATTAGAGGGTACAGCCATGTAAACTGGACCAAGTTAGCCATGTGGTCTTAGTATCATGCATAAAAATCTATCTAAGCATACAGTGTGTAAATTCTTTATTTGAAGTGATGGGAAGAAACCTTGAAGTTCTTGCTCAAGGGCATCATAACAAGACATTGTTGCCGTAATATCATTGATTTCAGAATAAATGCTAGATGAGCAGGCATCTACAAACTTTTGGCCATATGGTATAGCCTCCATCTCTCCTCACAAACTGAACCAACCAAAATATCGGACATAAAAACTGTGTAAAGGAAACAATCTCAGTTATCTCTAAGTCTTATCTGATAATGACCAGGATGTAGACTGCCTTTCTGAAGTTCTCACTGTTTATTAGTTGTAAACCATTTTTTAAACAATATATAATCATTTTTGTTGCAGAGATGGCTAGAATGATTGGTATATGATGGAATTAAAATATTTTGTGAAAAACAGTAAAAAAAATAAATAAATAAAAATGCAAATTTTTGTGAAAATTTGAGCACTATAGAGATTGTACAAATTAGTTTATTATAATGTTATTATTATATTATAACATTGTATTATGGTACTGAATAAATATGTTATCAAACAAGTTTTAAAAATACATTATTATATTATAATAAAAATATTTATTTTTGTAAATTATCAAGTTTGAGTAAAATAAATATGTCCACAGTACCTAGTTTTGGTATTTGGTCAGAAATAACAAAAAACAGATAATTACAGTGTATTATGTATTTATTATTCAATAACTTCTAATTTAAAAAACAAAGACACTGCATACATTTTTATTGAATAAAAAACAACAAGTATTAATGCACAACAAGTTGTTCTGAATCCTAGCAGGACAGAATGTCATCTGCATTGGTGTGTATTTGACCACATCACCAGCATGCAGTCCACAGTAACACAGCACGAGCAGCTGGTGGATGTTTGGAGTGGCAGCATCTGGCTGTGGCGGAGCTTCTGACAGGTCAGCTGGCAACCTCTCACCAGAGGTCACCGCCACGCTAGACAACACAGAGCCAGTGTTCATGGCAACCATGGTGGGAGACGAGCAGGAAGAGCACAGTAAACAGCAGATTGGAGCCAAAAATAGCCACCACCAGTTGCTCAGGTTTGGGCTTCATGTGCTTTTCCCAAAATGATCCCATTTAAAAACAAGCACGTCTTTTTTTTTGACAGTGGCACCAAAGAGACGTTGTTGAAAAACTTTGTTCAATAACTGAACAGGTGCAGCAGCCCTTAGTCACAATTACAGAGGATCAGGGATCAGAGAACAAAAGAGTAAATGAAGCAGTCTAAACTGATCAATCAGGCTCTGGTTTGAAGTGTAGGCCACAGAAGGAGCATGTGTGTTTACTGTGTCCAGCACAGCACATGATTGAGCTGCCACACTTCATCAAGGTCCTTCTCCATCACCACCCTGTTACCTGACTAATGACACATCATACGATTTTCCTCTTACCAGGACTGATCCTGTCAGGAAAGGTCAGAAAATTAATGTGGTCACTGTTATAGAAATGCCAGGTCTCTGTCTTATTATCCGCCAGCATATTCTGTTGTTCACATTGAGAGATCAAGGAGAAAGTACCTTTTATAATGCTGACCTGTGTTGGTGCTGACAAAGAATTGGCCCAGCTGTATGATACAGTTTTATTATACAGCAAAATCAAAGCAGCATAATCCTCAAATTTCTCTCTCCCTTTCTCCTTTTCTCTCCTATCTACCCATCCTCACATGCACTATATGACCCTTCTAACTGGTGAATTCAGCTGTTTCAAGCTGCATTCGTTGCTGACACAGACATCAATTGCACATACAGCTTGTAAAATCTCCATAGAAAAGCATTAACTGTGTAAACGTCACCACACCCAATGTCAAATATCAGCTACAGGGATATAAAGCTCCCCACCACTGTGCTGTGGAGCAGTGGAACTGGGCTCTCTGGAGCGTGAGAGCTCCATCCAATACCTTTGGGATGAGTTGGAGTGGAGTTTGTGATCCAGAACAGATCATCCAACATTAACACATGACCTGAATGCAATCATATCCCCACAGCAATGTTCCAACATCATGAGGATATTTTTCACAAAGAAATCAGCTTAGAAACCGAGCCACATGTGTCTGCTGCTGGTTTTAGTCAATCATGTTTCCGACATACTTAATCTGTTGCATTAAGGAGCAGATTTACTAAGAGAGGCACTGATTACTGATGTTCTACCCACACTTTGCACTGGTCACAGTGGCCAGTTTAGATATTAATTAAGATATTAATTGCAAATAAATACAGGTGCTTTCTAATCAACACATGACCAGCAATATAAAAATGTCAAAATAAAAATATCAAGATAAAAATGGGCTCTCATGCTTTTTGAATGAAAGCTTGTTTCCACTATATAGGAGAAAAGGCCTTGTAATCTTTCTTGGTTTCAGGTTCTAATTTTGGCTCATTAGGTCAAAATATTGACAAATTTTATCCATATCTTGACTCAATAGGTCAGAATAGATTAAGAGACCCCTATTAGTCCCACAACAGGGAAATTTCACCTCCACATGTAACTCATCCCTGAAGTTAAACACCACATACACACTAGTGGGCAGTAAGCACACTTGCCTGGAGCGGTGGTCAGCCTTATCCACAGTGCCTGGGGAGCAGTGGGGTTAGGTGCCTTGCTCAAGGATACTTCAGTCATGTACTGTCAGCTCTGGGGATTGAACCAGCGACCTTCCGGTTCCCTAACCTCCAGCCCACGACTGCCCCTGTAACAGTGACTAACCTTAAAAAATGAAGCATTACTTATTGAGGATGTATGTGACAATATGGTGAAGTTTGTGACTATCATGAGTAATTAGGAACTATTATCACTATTAGCATAATTGTCCTAAAATTATATGGCATAAAATCCTTCTTCAAATGAAGATTAATGTGGCATTAAGGACAAGCATTTACAAGTGTTTTTTTTTCTATCTAAAATAATCTTACTTTTCTCTCAGAGCACAAACAATGACCACCTTGTTAGTGCCAAAAATAAGAAATGTTTTACTCATACATTAAACGGCACACAGACAGTATTTACTGTCAGCCTTAGCAAATTGGACTAGGTGCTTCATTATAATAATCACCTCCCAGTATATTGCACTCAGAGAGAAACTCCTATAAATGTTTATGCCCCTATAAATGCAAAGGCCCCTTTTTTATTTTTATGTGTATTTACTGAAGCGCCATTGACCCTGTTTAGTAAATCACATCAGCCATTTTTTAATGCAAAAATTGAGTTTGTGATGGAGCAAAATGTTAGTAAATTTGCCCCAAAAGCTCTAAGAAAGAAGACGATGGTAAGCCTGGATGAGTTTGCATGGCTTTATTGAAGTCCAGGTTTATAAAAGGAGTCAAGATGCAAGTAGAAATGAGAGCACAGGTATCCATAACAAAACAGGATTAGACAAGTTTAGAAAACCTGACTGGAAAAAGACAGTATGAACAGGCAGACTAACAGAGCTGAACAATGCAAGGGAATAGCAATGCTAGAAGAAGAACCAGGAAAAGTTATGAATATGCAATAAACAGGCAGGTAACAAGACACAGGTGTACACAATAATTACTGGGATAAGCCACATACTACGAACATGGTTGGATGGACATCTCAAGGGGGTGGGGCTAAGTTGGAACAGAGACCATACCACAACAAAACCAGAGAATCTTGCTCACCTACCACTTAGTAACACTCAGATGTTCATGCATAGTTACATTTTACCGTCCACTTACAGGGCTACTCTCACAGTACCTCATGCATTGCATGTCCTTCAAGGTTTTCACGAACAGCAGCCTGTTGACTTTCATACTTAGTTAAAACAACATGCCTTTTTCAAACATGCAATTACAAAATAGCACAAAGCCAATTTACTGCCACCTGACCCCGAGTCACATGATCAACATGATGACACGATGTGATCAACTGTTTTTTTAGCACTAAATCATGTTTGTGCAGTTCTGTGTAAAGCAGGTGTTCAAACAGTTGTTAAGTGATGCTCTGTGTACAAATCCAAAGCTGGATCTGCAGAATGAAAGATAAATGACCTTGTATAAATACACAACAAAGCAGACATATGGACATAAAGCTCTTGGGGATTTATTGTTTATATATAGCAATGTTTTAGTGCTATCAAAGCAAGATGATATTGTATGGAAATTATTGTACTAACATTGTTAAATTTGTCTCTGGGAAGCTTCTTGTGACAAGGCAATGTCTGCTCTCATTGCAGCGATGTCACTGTCATTTCCTTGCTGAAATGTCAACACAAACAGCCGTGTCCCATCTTCATCTCTACAAATGGCTTTACCTGTTGAAAACTAGCTGCATATTGTGAGCTGCCTGCAAGATCATTTCCAGTGCAGTTCAAATCCAGTCAAAGCTTCATGCAATACATT
Organism: Pygocentrus nattereri; assembly: GCF_015220715.1. NCBI lineage: Eukaryota > Metazoa > Chordata > Actinopteri > Characiformes > Serrasalmidae > Pygocentrus > Pygocentrus nattereri. The sequence continues at coordinate 33,897,171 of NC_051213.1, read as the reverse complement.
GAGTTACACCAATAGTTAGCCGAATTAGAATCTCATGTTTTTGGATACACTGTATTGTTCTTGCCATAAAGGCATCTGCAGCATTTACAGCAAGTTTCCAGTCATTCTTTTTATATATCTATATATCTTTTGTCTTTTGTCTGTTTAGTATTCTTTGCTATATATTTGACTTTTTATTTGCTGTGTGTTTGTTAAGCCTTTGAAAATAAATATCTAAGTAGCTGTTGTGGCTGTAGCCTACTAGAGGGGTCTCCTTTTCAACCACACAATAAACCATCTTCTGTTATATATTCTTGTCTTTATATTCATTATTTCATAAACACTTGTATGTCTCTGCTGTTGGAACAAAGCCTTGTATCTCCATTTTTGTCCTTTTTCAGTTTTTGACATAATTTGAAAATGTCTATTGCTCTTTAAATGGCGTGTAAATTTCATGATGAATGAACCAAAAGAAACAGCCCAAAATGACTTGGAAAAAACTGGTTCCATTGACTTACATTAAAAGAAAAGTAGGTTTTTCCTTCTCCTGCAAAGTTGCCATTTTGGAAATATGAGATGTTGTTCCGACAACAGTGATATATATAGTAAAGACTGTATCTGCCTTTGTCATAAAGATTTGCCTGAGTTTAATATTGTAGCGTTCTACTACTGATGTGCTGTGTGAGCACAAGAGGCCTTGCCAAGCAGAGAGGTTATGTGTGGAGGCTCTTGAAAGGCTCCGTACTCCCAGTAAGGGAGGCGTTAGTTGTTTTTGGCTTATGGATGTGCACATGTGTTGTTTGTGCTATTCTGTGCTAGACTGTGGGGTAGTTAGTGTGGGTCTGTGTGACCTGCCTGGTGCCTGCTCAATAAAACAACATTCACTTTTATAGCACGTTTCCCATATCTTGTTCTTGGCTGACCCCACAATATTTACTGTTTGTATTTAGCAGTTTTTTTTTCTGTTGCAGGTGGAACAATTTTGGTAATAAATGATCACAATTGTGGTCACTACTGCAGTTGCATGTGATATTCTATGGCCTTCGTCCAGTTGTAGTAGGCTACACAGCCTTCCTACACATCTCAAATAGGCTGATATTAATGTAGGTTGACAAACAGCTATAACTGAAAAATTAGCGGTTGTCATGGGATTCTTTAACATATTTTTTCAAAAGCATCTACTCAAAGGAATGGACTTCTATCACTGAATAAAAGTGAGGTCTGCTCTCCTGTTTCTCTCATTTACAGTGAGCTCTCTGTCCAGCAGAGGCTTTGGTTTATTAACTCCACCTTATCAAACCTGAAATATGACCAGTGTATGGGAGTGGAAGCCTTCTGATGACATTATCTCTCCTGCTAATCTGAACAGGCACAGGTGGGCCAGGGAGGGCCATAACATCTCTTAATCGCCATGGTAACTGGCAGCAGAAATCTTCAGCCTGTCTGAATGCCATGCCGCATGATGTGGTGGTCGTATGTTTATGCTATGATTTCTGTTGGGTTCCTTTTCTTGGGTTAAACCCTCTTGCAGGGTTCAGGGCTGTGTGTGTGCGGTGACATCTGGATTCACAGCAGATTAGTTGTGTGTGAAATTTGACATGTGTGGTAGTTAAGTGCCTCATCATGACTCTGCAGTTATTTGATGCAGTATTAGAGAATGACTGGCTCTTGTTTAAAATATACTCCCGCTTCCAAAATAGAATTGCTAATGGCTTGGCCATGGCTCTGTGTCTCAGCTCACTGCTGCTTGAAAATAAGCTACTGTTCATGTTCTTTGTCTACTGAGGCACTGAACATGTGGCGATCTTCCACAGCCTACAGAAAATAATGATAAATTAGAACAATGGTGACACTTTCTTTTACAGTCTCTTGACTAGCATAGGCCATCACAGCTTTTCACCAGCAAAACCAGTGTATGTTATGTTTTCGATTGCTGTGCAAGTCAACCAGCATGATGATAAGCATGGAGGCATAAAAAGATTTGAAAACATATACGTCTTGTCGTATGTGCCTGAGCAGTGCCTAGAAACAAAACGGAATATGGGTTGAAAAAGGAAGCAATGATTCTTACTAAAGTTTTGCTGGATCCATAACATTACTGTCCTGCTACTCCAAAATTTCCAAAACTTAGATATTTTAGTGTGTTCTTTATCAGTCTATTGGGTATGTCAGTGTAAATTAGTTAGACTGTTGGGGGTACTCACCCCTAGGATTGGACAATATGACAATATTTTATCATTATCATAGAACCATACATCACAATACAGTTTTTGGAGTATATTGCACATATAATTAATACTTAAAGAACGCTGACTAAGTACATTTCTCATTACAAAGAGTGTAAATTCGACCTGCTTAATTTGATTTAGTGCAGCACAGATTACATTGAATAAAACTCATTGTAATTGTAGGTTTATTATTATTATTATTATTATTATTATTATTATTATTATTATTAGTAGTAGTAGTAGTAGTAGTAGTAGTAGTAGTTAACACCTTTGACTTTTATGCTGTAGACTGGGGTTCAATCCTCCACCAGGGCAAGCATCCTACACTATACCAATAATGGTCCTTGGGCAAGACTCCTAACACCACCTTGGTCTACCTGTGTAAAATGATCAAATTGTAAGTGGCCCTGGATAAGAGCGTCAGAAAAATGCCATAAATGTAGTAGTATATTGTTTTATGTGTAGTACTATAGGCTCAGGTTTCAACTCTAAATCTCTGAAAAATGCTTATCTTGTATGATTAAAATGCCTTCAAGTATCATGATATAACGTCTTTACCATATCGCCCACCCTTACTTACCCCAGTTTTACTCAAAATATTTATATGGCACTTTGAAGTTTTTTCACACATTGACCCAGTTAATATCTAGAACCTTCTTGACATTTCAGTGTAATTCAGTTAGAGCGTCTTGGAGCTCATCATGACGCAACCCAGCATAATTCCGCAGCACTGTGTATTTTGTACCTCACGCCTAGTCAATACCTATAATTTAAGAGACCATAAAACAAAATGTCACCAGATTAATAACATGCTGAAAGAATACCTGCAATCTGCGCAAAGTGTATGTGTGTGTGTGTGTGTGTGTGTGTCCTTTCCTAATGACTGCTTTCAGCACATTGTCCCAGTGTAGCAATTAGCAATTTGTGTCGCTGAACTTTGCATTGTTCTCTTAATTTCCTCTTTCATCAGTGTCATACTTTTCCTTTCAAACTCTGGCAGGGTTGTGTGTCTGTAAAGGAATGGTGCAATGATTAGAAAGTAGCCTTACATTTCTTTGCGTACAATCAGCTTGCTTGCCTCCCACAGTGTCAGGACTGCTACATTTGGCATTGATTTTTGCATCAGTGACATTTCTATTTAACAGAATGTTACATATCAAATCATTTCTTACCTTTCAATAACAAAATGTGTTATTAATTATAGAGGAACACTAAAAATAGGAAAATGTAAAATTGATGCCTCTGTAATTTGTCTTGACTGGCGACCTGTCCGGGGTGTATCCTGCCTTCCGCCCAATGACCGTTGGGGTAGGCTCCAGCACCCCCTGCGACCCAGAAGAAGAAGCGGCTTAGAAGTTGTGTGTGTGTGTGTGTGTGTGTGTGTGTGTAAGTAAAGACAAATGACAATAAATAGGTAATGTGATAATAATGACATTAGGTATGTTAATTTAATGCTATAATTTTGATGGTCATCATTATAATTATGAAGAATAATAATAGTACTAGTTGTAGAAGCAAGTCATCAATGATAGCAATAATCATTTAAGCAAATCAATAGAATTCAAAGCAGTTAGCAAGATATAGCCGTTCCACAGCCCACTCACCAACTTTGACTTGTGGATGAGAATATTTGTAGGACAGTACTGTAAAGGGGGGGCTTTCGCTCCCCTTGTCCCAAATGTCTAACTTTACCTTTCAACCTCAAAACAAACACCTCCCATAAATTAATGTAAATGCAAAAATCACTATTGTCAATAACAGAATATTAGATCAGTGGTCTCTCTGGCTCTGGAGAACTGCCTTCCTGCAGAGCCTATATCCAACCACAGTTTACCACACCTGCTCCAGCTAATCAACCTCTTCCTAAGTCTCTGATTGGCTGGATCAGATGTATTAGAGTTCAGTAGGGGGTGGAGCAGCTTATTGGATACAGGTTGGAACTAAACACCGCAGTAAGGGAGATCTACAGGACCAGGGTTGGACACCACTGTATTAGATCAACTGATTCCAAAACATTATCAGAGAATAAATCCCAGGAATATAGAGATCCAGGTTCAATTTGAGAATAAATTAGCCTCTAACCACTCAATAAATGTGCCAAGATTCGATTAAGCCCCATCAACCGATCAGGAGAGTAAATAAGGCTAGGAGGCTTCTTCCCCCAACTGCAAACTGCTCAGCATATCCCCCTTTAAAATACTCTTCAGTAACTTCCCTGAGCTGTGAGGACAAGGGTAAGAAAATAGATGTACCCTATGCTAATACGTCCACTGAGACCAAGCCTCCATATACTGTCCCATGACCCCCAACTGAACACATCTCAGAACTGCTCACAAAGTGCTGAAACAAACACTTTCAGAAGAAAGTGAGTTTGATGGAACTGAGCGGAAAACTGCAGTTACAGTGAAAGAGGCAGATTGATTATGTAAAAAAGGAGAAGAGATAAATGAGACAGACTAAGAAGTGAAAAGGCAGTGAAGAAGAAACAAATCTCAAAATAATTGAGAAGGAAACTGCTATATTACAGTCAAATAAGCTTACTGTAACTGCAATAACCTACCCTTGAAGTTTTTACATAAATATCCATCCATCCATCCTCTAAGCCGCTTCTCCGTCAGGGTCGCAGGGGGGTGCTGGAGCCTATCCCAGCAGTCTTCGGGTGGAAGGCAGGATACACCCTGGACAGGTTGCCAGTCCATCGCAGGGCAGACAGACAGACACAGACAGTCACTCACACCCAGGGGTAATTTAGCATGCCCAATCAGCCTGACTGCATGTCTTTGGACTGTGGGAGGAAACCGGAGGAAACCCACGCAGACACGGGGAGAACATGCAAACTCCACACAGAGAGGACCCTGATCACCCGGCCGGGGAATCGAACCCAGGCCCTCCTTGCTGTGAGGCGACAGCGCTACCCACAACACCACCGTGCCGCCCCTTTTACATAAATATGTTAAATGTAAATAGAAACAATTAGACTGAAAATCATATTCATGATGTTATAAAAACTTATGGATTGCATTCAAACTGCAGTCTAGAAACAGTCAGGATAAGATTTAATACACATTTACTGTGCATTTCCTAATTGTTAACTTAGCAAAAAATATAAATTGTGAGCTACAAATTGCAGAAAGATTCCATATTTAAATTCCTTGTAAAAAATCAATAAAATATTACTGGGTGCGTTCAAATATTTGTATACAAGGGTATATACTAGATGTACTTGAGTGAAGGTCATTAGTGGACGAAACTACAGATAATATGAATCTTTTAAAACATCAGTTGCAACAACCCATTAAATAACCTTCACAGGAATGACATTCCAATTAATTCTTATCATTCCATGATGTATGCTCACGGTAGAGTACAAAGACATTGGTGCATTTGTGTGAAGACGTGTGATAAATTGTTCCGTCATATTTTTATTAATTTATTGATTTTTTTCAAAGTTTGACCTTGAGATTAAATTACATTAGTCCACTCGTTTCATTCATTTCATGAGCGTTTATTGACATTCCTGACTAGGCTAAGTGTTTGGTTTTTTCCTCCCATGAAGTGCTGAACAGTGAAAAAGAATCCGAGAAAGGCGGTCATGCGCTGTACTACGCTAATGTGTAAGCGCATCTCTCTAGCTAACCCAATTCCTCCCAAAACTCCACCGGCCAATAATCATTCTTGCTGACAGCCTGCCATCACTCCTAATTTCCAGCAGACTTTACCGACATATTTCAATTCTGTACAGATTAAGCGGCAGAGAAGATGAGCTCCAAATCAATTTTCCAAATGAGAACACAGGGCATGCTTCCCAACTCCTCAACAAAGAACCATTCCCATCCATCTATTTAGACAAGACCCTTCAGTGTTGACTAGGGCTCGATATGCAAAGGGATGTTATGCCCCCAGTGAAACAAAACACTCAGACAGACAAAAATCGCCTCGTTTTACAATGACATTCCATTGGATGTTATGCGATAGTGCCTACAACCTTTAAAACCGAAATCATAGCAACCTTAGAAAGTGTCTGCTGGTTCCTGATCAGTAGCCAGTAATGATATTGTATTTTCCTCATGGGTTGATGTTACACTGTAAAGTAGTGGTTTAGCACAGGTTCTAGGATTCCAGATGCATTTGATGGTTTCCTAATTCAATCTAAAGGTGTCCCACAGAAAACAGATTGTATTTAATGGTAACCAAGCCAATTCCCTTTAGAAAGCAAAACCATCCAGTTTTAATCCTAAGGATTCTTATGGTCTATTTGCAGCAGGGTGGCTCTTCAAGGGTCTCTTTATAAAAGTGAACACTTAAAGAACCATTTGAATGCATAAACTGTTTATTGCATGGGTAATGCTTCTCTTTCTATGATGGAAAACCTGTTGTATAAGGCAATATGATCTTTAAAGAACCTTTTAAAAACAGGTCTATGTAGCACCAAAAAGGACTTATTGTTAAAAGTCACAGAACCTTTTTCGTGCTATGAACAGCCATCTTTTGCTAAGAATTTGCTAAGATATTAGAAAAAAAACACTGTCATACTGGTACATTTTTGTCTCTCAATGTACAAACGCAAATGCATATCTATGCTTAAAGGTACAACATGGTCCTTAAGGTCCAATTGTGTGCATTAAATGAAGTACACTCATATTATTAGGGAAACATGCACGTTTGTATTGTTGTTTCAGGTTGAAAAATAAAACATCTGGAGCCAAAGCAAGGGGTAGAGTGTCTATGCAACTAAAAGAAAAAAAAATAGAAGGTTTTCATTTCAAAATGCTGTATAACCATTAACAAGTGACTTTGAAAAATGACTTTTTCAAAGAATAGGAAATGATTTATGATGGAAAAGATGTGATGATATATAAAGAGAAAAGGACATTTTTATCTCTGTACTGAATTTCTTGATATTTCTTGTGTGTATAGTCCACTCCCAACAATATACATCATGAAAAAACTCTTGAAAGTGGCCTAATTGTGTTTGGAAATGAATCCCTTCAATGACAGTAGAATACAGTAGTTACATTCCCTAACAAAATTGACTCAACACATACCTTTAAGTTGGCCAACCCAGTAACAGCGTTTGCACCCTGAGAAGTACAGTTAAAGTACCTTTACAGTTAAAGTGTTGTGGCCTTGGATGTACTGAGAGTACAAAAATGTGCCAGAACAAAACCGCAATTCTGTTCAATCTGACTGAGGATACCTCAACCAGACATGGTAAGCGAACATATGTTGAGAAAACAAGCAAATCAATCATTTCATTCTTACTCTGTCTAAAGAACTTACTAATCTTTCACGGGAGTATTCATGATACAGCACAGCTGTAGTGAGAATACACTAGTTTTTCTTGTTTATCCTGCTGTTTGCTTCATATCACAACAGAAATGATTCTATGCTTTATGAGGACTTTTCAAAAAGCAGTGTTGACTTGTAAAGGTATTGGCTCATAGCAGAGCTGTCAGAGTCCCCTCCTGGGTCTGTGGCCCTACAGGGTTTAGCTTTCTGTATCATTTAACACACCTGTTTCAACTCATCAGATAACTAGCAAGGCTTTGATATGAATGAAGCATGGACCTCTAGGACCTGCGTTTAAAGCTTTACAGGATGAGAATCCAAAGGCATTGTTAGAGTGCCCTCCAGTGGAGGAGAAAGGGAAAACAATGATGTGCAAAAATGTACTCAGGAGTCACATTCACAGTTCACTTTCGTAATTCATAAATCATAATTATCTTTCTCTGGTGAAATTCCTCAATTTCATAGTTAATTATTTACTGTGAATTAGGAAAATGCACTGGTATTTCCAATTTTATGTTCTGATGAAACTAAAATAATAAACTGCAGCTACAGTGGAACCCAAATTTATCTTTTCCGTTTATCCAGTTCTATCTGTCTACACTTCAGCTGTATGCAAACTTTTGCACACCCCTGGTCAAATACCATGCTTTGCTGATATTCTAAGTGACAAGAAGTTAACATCTGCATAGAACAAACTTAAATATCTCACCTTTCTCAATTTTAATGAACAACTGTGTATTTGCTGAATTTTATATCTTTATATTTTATATCTTTTATAATAAGTCTTTCCACAAGGGTTAGGAGTGTGTTTATGGGAATTTTTCTTCTTCCAGAAGCGCATTTGTGAGGTCAGACACTGATGTTGGATGAGAAGGCCTGGCTTGCAGAAGGTCTCCACTCTATTTCATCCCAAAGTTGTTCTATCGGGTTGAGGTCAGGACTCTGTGCAGGCCAGTCCACAGCAAACTCGCTCATCCACGACTTTATGGACCTGCTTTGTGCACTGATGTGCAGTCATGTTGGAACAGGAAGGGGCCGTCCCCAAACTATTCCCACAAAGTTGGGAGCATGAAATTGTCCAAAATCTCTTGGTGCTGAAGCATTAAGAGTTCCTTTCACTCTCTTAAACCACATATATGAAGTCTTGGTCTTGCAGTAGTGTCACCAGGACAGTGCTTACCTGATAAGAAGTATGTTTGTCAGCTTCACGAAGGAATTTGATACCCTTAAAGACCAAGACAATACTTCAAAGCAATACTTCATACATAAACTGTAAAAACAACCTTTATGTATTTATCTCTATCATAATTTCCCTTCTGATGTCATATAAAATTGCATCAATCATCTACGCCATGGAGGGAAGAGGGGGTGTTTTCCAGGAATATTTCACCTGATATTAATACAATGTCATCTTGAGAATGCTGACATAAATAGTTATGTACAGTGTTTTAAATATGTTTAGTGCTGTAAATATGTTCAACGTTTTTTCATATTATGTCAGTACAATGTCATTTATTTCATAAAACATCTTATGTCAGGTTGCGAGAACCGACATAAGCACTTAATAAATGTTCAAGTAGTGCTTCATAAACACATTATTCAGTGCTTATGAATGCGTTATGAAGCCCTTATGTAGGTAGCCTTCAAATAAAGTGTTACCACAACGATTTAGCATGGAAAAGAGCAGTAATATGTCATATTTAATTTTGCTCCATGAAGAGGTAGTGTTAACGTATTTCACTTAGAAATCAATAAAATGTGTAACTTGACAAGAGTTGTCCAAATGTGACATATAACTGTGTGTCCAAAAGTGTCTAGACACCCCTTCTAATTAGTGAATTCAAGTAATTTAAGACGCACCATAAACACACGCCTGACACTGTATACATACACACACACACACACACACACACACACACACACACACTCGCATACACACACACACACACACACACAGATTGTATAATCTTTATAGAAAAGTCAAAGTCAAAATCATCTTTACTGTCATTTCTTGTGTTGAGAGAGGAATGAAAAAGTTTGAAAAGAGGAACAAAATGTAGTTAAACAGTTAAACAGTTGTCAGAAGTGGCATTTGAATCCAAGCCTCAATATGGAGACCAGAAACCTCTTAGTTTGGGAAGGTACAGAACATTGAGTCTGGTGCCTTACACAAATCAGCTGTTCTAACACTGAAAAGCATCGAATGAAATGAGATGCTCTGAAGCAGCTACGCATGAGGGATGTAAAGCCCCCCAGCACTGGGCTGTGGAGGAGGAGAACTGTTCTCTGGAGTGATGGAGCACCATCCAAGCACCAACCTTTGGGATGAGCTGGAGTGGAGTTTATGAACTGATCATTCAACATCAGTACCTGACCTCACTAATGCTCTTGCATCTGAATGCAATTAAATCCTCACTGCAATGTTCCAATATCTAGTGTAAAGTCTTCCCAGTAGAGTAGAGATGGTTATCACAGCAAATGGGAACAAAATCTCAATTAGTACCCTTTATTTCAGAAGAATCCATCCATCCATCCATCCATCCATCCATCCATCCATCCATCCAGGTTCATAATCACTGCTCAATTTGTGACTGGAAAGAAAAAGTACAAAGAATGCCCCAGTGGTCACTGGTAAAACGCCCACACTTCAGTTTCTCCAGCCCCACCAGTGTCATGCTGTCTGGGCGGAGCTGAGGGCCCTCTCTTGCAGTTCGGAGGTAAACACGGTCGAAGCGCAGTCGTGCAGGGAAGGGAATCTCTTTGTTGTTGTTATTGACAGTGTCCCAGGTGTACCTGCAGTCCTCAGGCTCTCCCAGCATCTCCCACACATCAAGAATACCGTCCGGGACACCCCCTAACTTCTTCACCTAACACACACAGGACAATGTGTGTTTATTCATAATCTGAACACATAATGTGAGCAGTAGTGGTGCTGGTGGTAATTTCATAGTCATTTAAACTTTATAGTTTTTATATACATTTATATAAATTTATAGTTATTATAGTATAGTTATTAACGAAGAAATGTGAGAGGTTGAATAAAAGTTGAATCAATGTAATACCAGCGGAGAAATGATTTCAGTGTGTTTTAGTACTTTAAAGACTTTCAGTACATTTTAAGATTATTTAGATAATAATGAAAACCATGATCAACTGTGATCATACTAAAATATGCTATTCATTTTATTACCATCCTATTGGCTCTTATTGAGAAAAATATTTTTGAGCTATAATAATAATAATAATAATAATAGGGAACTAATACAGCTCTCTGATCTAAAAGGTAGACAATTATACACACACACACACACACACACACACACACACACACACACACACACACACACACACACACACACACACACACACACACACAAACCTCCCAGTCTCTGAGGTTGGTGTCTCCTCCGAATATGACTGTCTGGCTGTCTGCTGCTTCCTTCATGCGCTTCCACACCCTGCGCAGCTGATTCAGGCGCTCCTGTGAGCTGATCTTTAAACTCTCCAAGTGTGAGGTCATGAAACACAGCTGATGACCTGAGAATTTTGCCTGTTTGTGCACGCATATACACACACACACACACACACACACACACACACACACACACACATGATGAATAAATAAGAACAAAATGTAACTGCAACCAACTGCGACAGTTGGTTGATTTGGTCACAATGTACTTCAATAAAGTTAGTAGTAATTAACAGCTAATGAACATGTTTTTGCTCAATAATTCAAAAACTTTGATTAAGATTAAGAATTTTCATACTATGTAAAGTGCCCTTTACATACTGTATCTAATAATAATGAAAAAATGAATAATGAAATGGTAAACTCAGCACCTACGGATTATGGGCAATTCAACCGAAAGTGGCAAATGTTACAACCTACCCTCTACCCCTACCCCAACAGAAAGAGGGGCTAGGTGTAACAGGGTCTACAAAAATTGTGAGTCTGAGATGATGATTAAAGCATACATCTACTTGGAACTACTTAACTACATAACTGTCTGTGTTACATTTTGCCCATGTTACATTGTGCCCCACGCTTCCCTCAGTATGTGAGAAAAACCTTCTATAATACACTCACTGAACGCATTAATTAAGACGGGTTGCCTACACTTCATTACACTGAGGATCATTAGGAATCCTGTCATTGAAGTCTAATAAAGTCACCAGTAAATAGTAGAGAGTTAGGACAGAGAGTAGAGGGTGTAGTTCCAGAGTAAGGCCTTAATGAAATGATCTTAATCCATAGCTTTCTGAACAGCTTAACTGGGAAACCAGATCATCAAACAATGAAATGGAAAACAATTTCAGACTACAGGAAAGCAGACTGAATAGATTTGACAGTTAAAATGAAACGCTTATTAGAGGAGAATGAGTAAGTCAGCTCACGGTTGCCATTAGCAGGTTCCTTGTCATTTCTGTAGTGGGATATTTCACAATGTTGCTCTCGAGAAGTTCGACTCTGGACCGTCTAAGCAGTATCGCTGTAAAATAGCCATTATCACTGCCTAGGAGAAAATGTTTCACAATGAAGATCACTTGTACAGCACATACATATAGATACAGCATGTACACCAAATCCAAAAAGGCTCTCACCTTCCAGAAACTCATAATCTTTCATGATGTCCTGTAAAATCTTCAGGTAAGGAGGAATGAGCTCTTGCAATAGCACAACATCTACATGGTACCTTTTAAAAGGAGAGAAAGAAAAGATATTTACATTTAAATATTTACATATTTACAGTCCTCTGAAAATACTCTTAGTGTATCAATACTGGTGGATAAGTACAAATTACAGTATAATTTATAGCAAATTTCTGTAAAAAATTGCCATCCCAGAATATCCAGAAATCTCTACAAAAACAAAACTTTGCACAAGAGTATGGGGTGTTTCTGTGAATTTGCAACCATTCTGTCAAAAGTGCATTTGTGAGGTCAGGCTATGACGAGAAGGACAAGAAGGCCTTGGTTCGCAATCAATGTTCCAATTCATCCTAAAGGCGTTCAGTGAGGTCAGTGCCAGCTTTACCTAATAAACAACATAAGCAGCTGCTTAGGTCCCTGTTGCTACAAGCAGACCTCCTAACTCTGCAGATGAATTGCGCATCCACAGATGGGTTAATCTGTAAACCCAGTTATGTAAACCTACAATGTGCACCGACAATGTACACCTATATGTTAGAGAGATGGACATGTAACATGGTCTAAGTGGTAACTAATTTCACCAATTAGACATAAGCCATGGGAGTCATGCCACTACTGTGTACACTTATATCTCTCCTGAGGGTACAGGACAAGTTTAAAGACTTGTGTAACAAATGACATGTAACAAAATCTGACTTTCAAATGTTCTAACTGATGTGGTCTAAATCAGTAGGTTCTCTAGTTAACATGTCTAAAATGTATGCTAATTTCAAGAATAGATACTAGAAATCTACTACTATCCACAAAAAATAATACACATACACAATAGCACGTTTTTAAAATGTTTTGGCATAAATTATGGTTATTATGGTACCGGTTCTAATGTTGATGTCAATACAGTGTAGGTACAAGCTTACTAAGCTGAGTTGCATAATAAAATGGCAATACAGTGAATTAAAAAAAACTATGAAGAACCTGAGCCATTCTGAGGGAAAAAAACACTCACTTTCCCAAATATTCCAGCAGGCTTGGGATTCGTTCCTTGAGATCCTCACCATCTAGGCCATCTATGTTCCACGTGAGCACAGTCAGCTGGTCAGCAGAGCTGGCTTGGTCTTGACCTTTGGACACCTGGCCTTCATACAGCTGCTTCAAGGTGAGTTTGGAGATTGAAGTCTGGGTTGATCTGGATTCAGTAGACTGAGTGTGAGTGCACTGGAGTGGGGGGGTTTGGGTAGCCTGTGTCTGGGTGGACTCAGTCTCTGTCTGAGTTGACTGGTCACAGGTGGTCCGGCTCTGTGTGTGCTCAGAGTTCACACACTGATGAGCACTCGTCTCCTCTGTCAGTGTCTGATCCTTTCCTTTTGCACTGTGCTTCTTTTTTCCTTGTTTTTTCTTCTTGCCTGTTTTTTTATGACCTTTACTGGCTTCAGAACTTTTACTGCTGTCTCTGTCGCCTCCTGCTGGAGCTCCGGTGTAAGTATGACTGTGAGGAAAATAAATGTCACCTGTTAAGTTACATAATATGCCCCATAGTATTCAGACACTCCCTTCTAATTAGTAAATTCAGCTACTTTAAGGTTAACCTATTGCTGACACAGGTCACTCAGTGCTCCAGCATCTAATGAAAAACTTTCTCTGAAGCTGTTACTGCAGTAAAGAGGCAACAAACTCCCTATTACCCTGGATTGTAGCAGAAATGGTGGATGACCAGGTATCTACAAACTATTGGACGTACAGTGTAGATTCAGACAATCTTAAGTTCAAAGAGCATCTTAGATGATAATTCTGCTATATTTTATATCAAATATAGGAATCCTTAAGCTCATAAAGGGCTCATATCTTGGAAACAGAGGTATAGCCAAGAGGAAGCCAGAGGTGGCCAGTGCCACTCTAGAATGAAGCATGGCCACCAGGAGATATTGATATGGAAGCAGTTACCAGTCAGTTATAAGAGTCTGATGACAGTGCATATAATAGTTAGCTCATCCTGCTCTGATTGCCTAACATGCTCAGCAAACAGGTGTGTAATTTGTACTGGGTTCCTTTAGCAGTGCTGCTCTGTGAGCTACATTATAAATAGCCCGTTGAAGGTAAGTTGAGTTAACTATGACAAATTAGTCAGCTATAATAATTTTCATCACTTTTTACAGTTGAATGTGCGCATGTGTTGTAGGTCACAGTGCTGAGCTTTCTAGTCATTAGAACCTGTAGTGATAGAAGGCTAAATGAATAACTTCTAGGGCCTGTCTATATAAAATGTTTCTCTTAATGTATTGTATTAGAAAAATTACTTCATGTAATTTATTTGATTCAAATATGCCAGGTTCTCATGAATTAATAAAATGTATGAACACTTTTGTCTTTAAGCTTACTTTCAGCAATAATTATACTGATATGCTATTTTATTCATGTGAAAATGCTGAACAGATTTCGTTACACAGAAGGCATAACAATGCATCACTTTTCATGTCATTTTAATAAATCAATGCTATTTTATTTAGCTTTTTTTTCCCTAACAGCATGCAACCCTGAAATCTCTGGGCCTCCCTTGACCACCCTAAAAGCTCTAGGCACACGTCTGCTTGGAAAACCAGAATTTCTCACTTTTTAGTTTAAATAAAAGAGACTGTAGTACATAAACAATATTAGAGTTTCACTGACTGGTCCCTCCTTAGTCCATACAGGAGCATTTCGTACCCCCGCCTATTCATGCTGAAGTTATACGAAATGTTTCACCCTAAACTGCTTTATGTATGAGACAAAATACAAGGCAGCCTGTCAGAATAGAAGCTATTTACATATATCAGTCTTAAAAGCACAGTAACAAAAGCAGCCAGTTTAACTGTAGGGGATAAAGAGAGGTTGAAAAATGGTCATGTAAAAAAAATTATGACTTTTTGGTACATAAAGCTACATAAACATTGGGTTTGTAAAATACAAGAGCAGAGGAGGATATGGGCCTTTTAAAGCATGATCTGGGTCATCATCATCATTGTGGTATGTATCTTATGTTATTATACTGCATACCTTGAACAGCTGGACTATATCACACCTAAAAATGATGGTTCTTTAAGGGTTCTTTTGTAAAAACAGTGGCTCTATATAAAACCATGAACACTTAAAGAACCCTTTGTGTAATTAAAGGGTTCTTTGCATCATGAAAGGATTCTTCAGATTGATGGAGAAAGTGCTGTAGGTGGTTCTATATAGAAGCTTTTTGAAAAAGGTTCTACATAGCACCAAAAAGGGTTCTTCTATTGTTATGATGTCAAGCTTGTGGTAATAGAAGAATGTGTTTTGGTGCTATATAGAAGCCTTTTCAAAAAGCTTCTATAGAACCACCTGGAACACATCCTCCATCAACCTGAAGAACCCTTTCATAATGCAAAGAACCCTTTAATCATGCCAATGATTCCTTGAGTGTTCATGGTTCTATATAGGACCATTTTCTTTCCTAAAGAACCCTTGACTAACCATTATTTTGTAGTGTGTAGCTTTACAGCTCTGCAGCTTTTGTGGTGGCAAACTTTTGATCTCTCTCTCCCTCTCTCTCTCTCTTTCTCTCTCTCTGTGTGTCTCTATCTATCTATCTATCTATCTATCTATCTATCTATCTATCTATCTATCTATCTATCTATCTCTCTGTGTGTCTCTATCTATCTATCTATCTATCTATCTATCTATCTATCTATCTATCTATCTATCTATCTATCTCTCTGTGTGTCTCTATCTATCTATCTATCTATCTATCTATCTATCTATCTATCTATCTATCTATCTATCTCTCTTTCTCTCTCTCTGTGTGTATCTATCTATCTATCTATCTATCTATCTATCTATCTATCTATCTATCTATCTATCTATCTATCTTTCTCTCTCTCTGTGTGTCTCTATCTATCTATCTATCTATCTATCTATCTATCTATCTATCTATCTATCTATCTATCTCTCTGTGTGTCTCTATCTATCTATCTATCTATCTATCTATCTATCTATCTATCTATCTATCTATCTATCTATCTATCTCTCTTTCTCTCTCTCTCTATCTATCTATCTATCTATCTATCTATCTATCTATCTATCTATCTATCTATCTATCTCTCTTTCTCTCTCTCTGTGTGTCTCTATCTATCTATCTATCTATCTATCTATCTATCTATCTATCTATCTATCTATCTATCTATCTATCTATCTATCTCTCTTTCTCTCTCTCTGTGTGTCTCTATCTATCTATCTATCTATCTATCTATCTATCTATCTATCTATCTATCTATCTATCTATCTATCTATCTATCTATCTATCTCTTTCTCTCTCTCTGTGTCTCTCTCACTCTCAAAGCTCTCCAGCTATAAACATACTGCAGCAGTACAACAGTCTGCACTCAACCCAATACCTGACTGAAAGTCGAGCATATAGCACTTCACATAACAGAATTCTATCAAAGCTCTGACAGTGACAGACATGTCCATATTTGACCATATTCAAAAGCTGTTTTAAAGCAACAGCTGTAACTGTACATTTGAAGTGTCTGAATGTGGACTTTGGAAAATGAATAGAGGTGGTCTATTCAATGTATACAGGTTTGCCTCTGTAACCCCCCCTTTGACTTTAACAACACATTCAGTTATATTAATGCCACTGTAAGAACTGCACTTTTGTACAGACCAAACTGCACTTATGTAACAAAAAATATCTTTTGCTGGGTTCTTACCTTACTGGACTTAGTGTGTGCTCCATCCCTGAGCTCCTGGACTCTGAGGGAAGGTCAGATAACCAGTTTAGCCTACTATTACTTTCTGTTTGTTGCTTCTATAGTTTTGTCTTTACATTAAGGAGTTTGGTATCTGGCTACACCCAGAGAGTTTACAGTTTACACATAACAACTGACTCACTGATATAGCTGGGAGTGTTATTTCACCTTCAGAATCAGAGTGACTATTTCACCAAGTATGTCACACATGCAGGGAGCTTGTCTTGATGAATGTACATGTAACATAATGAACAGACCAGACAAACACACAGACTAATAACACGCATTTAACCAAGGATAACAGATAAAATTGCAATAAATAGAACAGAGACTAAGAAAGAATAATGAAGCTCTAATGTAAGAGGATCTTACAGAGATGTGGCAATATACGTGTGTAATACACATGCAGGTGTGAATGTACAAACGCAGATCTGAGGAGTCATGAGATAACTATTCTATACAGATTAGTACAGGATGATGTGATCATTTAAAAATGTGCAGCTGTGACACTAAACTCTGTGTTACAGAATCAGAGCCGTAACACAGTAAGAGACGTGTCTAAATGAGGCACTTCTGTTTATACAAAATGAGTATTGCACTAAACTTCCACAAGAAAAGGATCCATATGGATCCATGTGACTGTCTGCCAGTCTGTCAGTCACACTAGCAGCCTGTCGGTCACAGTAGCTCAGCTTTTCTCACTCTGCATTCAGACAGGCTGTAAACCTCAGTAGGAGAAACTGAGACCTTACCTTCTGCTTACTGTAATAGTCGGGGTGATCGCTGATATTCTGCCTGATCCCTCACAGCGGACAGCAGCGCTGAGCTCCTGCCCGGCTCTCTGAGGAGTCTGAGTGACGGGAGCCGCTCTCTGTTTCGGTTTCCCGATCAGCTGCAGGTCAGCTGACACGCTGTGCGGAGCTCGGTTTCGATTCCGACTCCGGTTATAAACGCACTAACACCCTAAAGCGGAGCTGCACAGAGAACTGAACAGCCCACTCATCCACTACACGCCCTGCTGAAAAACACACTACAATACCATCATTGACCATCATTGACCATCATTAACAGGTTTTCTGTGTTTTTTTCAGCAGGGATCTTACAGTGAAATGAAACTGCTGACTCTGCTGCGAGCTCTACTGTGCAGTGCTTGTGAGCAGTGAATGGACCTTTTGTGGCGCTGTAAATGTTTCATGTCTGCACACGTTTCTTGTTATAACTCAGGCGAGCTCTGCCCAAGATGCTCGCACTGCCAACAACATGCTCACTTGTCATCGAGTGAGATCTACAGGCTGTTAGTCACAGCGTCACACGCCGCCACCGAAAACGTCACCGGTTCTTTGCGGTGATGTAAAACTTCGCGTCTTCGCGGTCTTAACGAGACTCGGGGCTGTGGGTTAGTGCGGTCGGGGACGAGGAAACAAAGAAGAGTGAAGGACCCGGTGACGGAGCTCGGCGGAGCCACTTTTAATAAAAACCACACAACAGCTTCGGCTGCTCAGCGCTGCAGGTCTGAGAGGAAAACACCTCCCCGACTGCGTCCTCTACACCAGCGCTCTCTCCTCTTAGCCCCACCCCCTTCACACACGTCACACCGATAACGCTAACAGACTGGGATTTCGCAGCTTATTCAGATGAACAATTACTGGAATAGTTGCAAATTATTGCTCTTTCAATAACATTGACTGTTACACTGTAGCGCCGGCGTAAGACACGCGATTCCCACCGGGTGAAGCCTGACGCGGGCATGATGGAGGAAGCGGCATGGAAGTAGTTGTTTTGCTTCCTGACGGGAACTGGCTTGATGGTTGCCGTTAGAGACCATTAGGAAACGAGCAACAGTATATGGAATCAGTCCCAGAACACCTGAATAAATGATGTGAATCCCTTACACTGTGATATCAACCCGTTAGCCACTGAAAACCACCAGGAACCGACAGACACTTTTAATGGGTTCTATGGCTTTTTTCAACGGGGAGGTGTTAAATGGCCTCCTCCAGCTGAGCTATGGACGAGAAACGGATGAAGTGATGAAATCGCTCAGCAGAAGCAGACAAACGTTACCGGGTAATCTAGTTAGATGTTGGGAGAAGGGGAAATTCTGCAGACCGGAGACCCAATATTATCATAAGCACAAAACACAGACACTTTCCACCAGGAACCCAGTGGCTATGGAATAACCTTTTGTGATCAAGCAGAGTTTAGGAGGAAACGTGTTTGTATGAACTCAGAAAAAGACACGTGCAGTCAGAAATGCACATGTGCACATTTTTTACTGTGTTCATGGATTTACCCACAAATTCGGGAAGAACACGTCCCATCAGCTCACTAATGCTGTTATGTGTGATGGTCAGTCAGTGTTCGCCTGAACTCCGTCCTGCTTTACCTGCCAAAGAGACCTAAGCCTGCACATACAAGCAGGTACACCTGCACACATAAACCAACAGGAAGGACAGATTTCACACAGTGCAGTGGAGTGAAAAATAAGACACGTGACTTTGAAATGTAGTGGAGTTAAAGTAAAAATAATCACCCAAAATATAAATACTTCTGTAAAGATACATGAAAAGACTAATTAAGTAACGAATTACATGCTGTATGTGTGTGTATGTATATGTACATGTATATATATATTTATATACACAGTGGGGCAAAAAAGTATTTAGTCAGCCACTGATTGTGCAAGTTCTCCTACTTAGAAAGATGAGAGAGGTCTGTAATGTTCATCATAGGTACGCTTCAAATATGAGAGACAATATGAGAAAAAAAATCCAGGAAATCACATTGTAGGATTTTTAAAGAATTTATTTGTAAATTATGGTGGAAAATAAGTATTTGGTCACCCACAAATAAGCAAGATTTCTGGCTCTCACAGACCTGTAACTTCTTCTTTAAGAAGAACTTTAGAAGAACCTGTAACTTCTTCTTCTGTCCTCCACTCATTACCTGTATGAATGGCACCTGTTTGACCTCGTTATCTGTATAAAAGACACCTGTCCAAAGCCTCAAACAGTCAGACTCCAAACTCAACCATGGCCAAGACCAAAGAGCTGTCGAAGGACACCAGGAAGAAAATTGTAGCCCTGCACCAGGCTGGGAAGAGTGACTCTACAATAGCCAAGCAGGTTGGTGTGAATAAATCAACTGTGGGAGCAATTGTAAGAAAATGGAAGACGTACAAGACCATTGATTATCTCCCTCGATCTGGGGCCCCACGCAAGATCTCATCCCATGGGGTCAAAATGATCATGAGAACGGTGAACAAAAATCCCAGAACTACACGGAGGGACCTGATGAATGACCTGCAGAGAGCTGGGACCAAAGTAACAAAGGCTACCATCAGTAACACACTACGCCAAGAAGGACTCAAATCCTGCAGTGCCATATGGATGATCCAGAAGAGGATTGGGAGAATATCATGTGGTCAGATGAAATCAAAATAGAACTTTTTGGTAAAAACTCAACTCGTCGTGTTTGGAGGAAGAAGAATGCTGAGTTGTGTCCATACCTACTGTGAAGCATGGAGGTGGAAACATCAGGCTTTGGAGCTGTTTTTCTGCAAAGGGGACAGGACGACTGATCCGTGTTAAGGGAAGAATGAACGGGGCCATGTATCGTGAGATTTTAAGCCAAAACCTCCTTCCGTCAGTGAGAGCATTGAAGATGAAACGTGGCTGGGTCTTCCAGCAAGACAATGATCCCAAACACACCACTCGGGCAACGAAGGAGTGGCTCCATAACAAGCATTTCAAGTGGCCTAGCCAGTCTCCAGACCTCAACCCCATAGACAATTTGTGGAGGGAGTTGAAAGTCCGTGTTGCTCAGCGACAGCCCCAAAACATCATTGCTCTAGAGAAGATCTGCAGGAGGAATGGGCCAAAATACCAGCTACAGTGTGTGCAAACCTGGTGAAGACTAGCAGGAAACGTTTGACTTCTGTCATTGCCAACAAAGGTTATGTTACAAAGTATTGAGTTGAACTTTTGTTATTGACCAAATACTTATTTTCCACCATAATTTACAAATAAATTCTTTAAAAATCCTACAATGTGATTTCCTGGATTTTTTTTTCTCATATTGTCTCTCATACTTGAAGTGTACCTATGATGAACATTACAGACCTCTCATCTTTCTAAGTAGGAGAACTTGCACAATCAGTGGCTGACTAAATACTTTTTTGCCCCACTGTATATATTTGTGTGTGTGTGTGTGTGTGTGTGTATATATATATATATATATATATATATATATATATATATATATATATATATATATATATATATATGTAAATTGAAACAATAGTTATAATGTATTGATTTGAAATAAGAAATTAGGTGATATTTAAGGCAACTTCAAACTATCTTCCGATTTCCATGCCTGAACAGGTTGTAACGCCCTTTTTGCACTTTCCTTCAAACCATTGGCTGATGCATAAAATGAGAGACAGATCATTCACACTTGTGATTAGCCAATGCAAGTTTTGATCGACAGTCCATCTGTCACATAGCCCCGCCTTCACAATAAGACTCCATATCAGAATAAATGTCTTATCAGAATAAAGCTGTGAGTAATCCCTTTTGATGTTCCAAACAACACACGCACACGCACACACACACGCACACACACACACACACACACACACACACACACACACACACACACACACAGCTATTGAGCACAAATATTTGGTGGGCCCCTACATGGCTACCTTTAGGGACCTTTTTAATGATACCACAGTAGGTTTCATGAGGGCTGTGCAGCACCACAGTGGCAGCAAACTAACCACAGTGTTGGGCATGTCACCACTATAAGTACACATTTTTTCAAGACAAAACAATAGCAAGATGACACACATTAATCAGAGCACAGTTTATCACAAACCCAGCAGCTCATGCAACACTTCCCTATAAACCATGGATCTACTCTTCTCCAGAGCATTTACCCCAATGAAGGTGATATAAATTAGAATCAGACAGCTGAAATGTGCATAACAAAGCAAACTTAAAAACCTGATCTGTCAAGCATCACAAGCTAAAGCTGCCACAGCCATTTATATCTTACCTCTGATGACTGTATGTCCAGAAGCAGACAGTCCACAGATCAATACCGACTGGGACAAATCAACTTAAGCATTTAATATTTGGTGTTGGAAACAGGCATCCTCTTCCCTGTCGAAGTATCAGGTCTTGCTTTTCCAGCTCCCCCAGCCATAATGTTTAACATCTTCACATTCAAAGGAACACTTGCTGAAAACAAAAAGCTTGACTGAGGTTATTGTGGGCAGGGTGATTAACCGATTGGAGGAGAGGATGAAGTAGACGTTTTGGAAAGACGTAGAGAGTATCAAGTTTATGATTGGCTGCAAAACAATGAACAATTTTAAACGTGTTTATTTTTTATTTTTTTGCAAAAGTGTGTCAAAAAGCTGTTTATATTTTGTCACAGTTGCTCAAAGGACTCCTGGACACCCCCATAACCGCCCCCTCCCCAACTCCTCCCCTTCCCCCGGATAATCCAGGCTTGACTGTAAACAACTGCTGTAATCATACAGCAATTTTCAATTCAATTCACAACTACAGCGATGTACTGCGATTCTGCATATTTAGCGTATTTTACTGGTGACTCAGCCTGTTTTATTACTGATTTTCTCTAAATGAACTAAAAAGGAAACTAAAAGTAAAATGATACCCAACACTGTCCCATCTCACCTGAACCCATCCACCACAGTGTATATACCCTACATTTATGGCGCATCATCATCATCAACAACAACAACAACAACAACAATAATAACCATGTTTCATGCTATCGTTTTATGAAATAAAACGTTGTTGTTGTTTTTAAATTAATCATTTTCATCATTGTCAATTTATTTGCAGTTATGAATTACTATTATTGTTATTCTTATGATGATGATTATTATTACTGTTGTTTTATGCTATCGTCTTATGAAACCTGTCGTTGTTATCGCTTTGTTTTTTTCTGAGTGGTGATTCGGCATAAGACCACGTGAACTGCTGCACCGTGTTTGTGTGCGCGCGCCGTGTTCCTCCGCCTCTGCCTCCGTCTCTCTCTCTCTCTCTCTCTCTCTCTCTCTCTCTCTCTCTCTCTCTGAGTCTGCAGAATCAGCTGCTCTTCAGCTCCACACCCTCCATCTGCTCCTTCATCTGCTCAGACCTCCATCCTGCAGCCCGCCGTCGACCACCCTACACAGACCGGACTCGACGGTAAGCTGCTGTCGTCGCTCGTGTCTGTGCGGTAGCAGTGCGGACTTCGGGCTGCTGCTCACAGCTCTGCTTACCTCTGATACACTGGCCTGTCTGTAGCCTCGGGGTAGTTTAATGTCTGCTGATGCTAATGTCTCTGCACGGCGGCATAAACCCTGACAGGCCGTGGTCTCTGTTATAGAGCACACATGAGGATGAAGTTCACTGTTTACTTTTCCAGACTGAAATGAAGGCTGGATCCTCGCTCGCTTCATTGTCTGCTCATAACAGCCTCCTCATATAACGCTACGTCAAAAACGGTCCTCCTCTGTTTGCTGTACCACAGGAAAATGAAGAGAGAGATGTTGAACTAATTCTCCTCCTTAGTAATACAAATAATAATACACTGGTATAGTATAATGTAATATAATGTAATATTTAGATTCTAATTGATAGGGAGGGGTATGGCTTATGTGACTCATTTACTGTTTTATGACTCATTAGTATTGATTTGTTTTATGAACAATCATCTCACATCACATCACCATGTGTGTCAAACTGATGCACTTTCTCATGAGGTCACGATTGGACAGTAGGTCATCGTCAGGACGGCTGTTAATTGACCATTTGCAAAATGAAAATAGACTTGCCTTTCAGAATCTTCTCTAAATGCTGCTTCCTCCATCAAGCGAAGGAAAAACTGACAGAACTCCTCAGAACAAATCTGCAGTGAGAACGGAGGTGGCAGTAAATCCATCTGAATTATTAAAGAAATGGTGGGAAGGTGTTACTGAGGAACATATACTACCTGACACACTCCTCTGATCATCTGGAGGACGGGGTTTGTTTTTATTTCAGTCCTGCTGTTGAGAAAGTTTTGGATTAATCTACTTGGAAGACCAGATTTACAGGTCAGTGTCAAAACTGTAGACAGATTTATGCTCTAACTTCATCCCAGTTACTCATCTGCTGAAATTGATAAATGATGATCATGATAAATAACATAGAAGGATTAGCACCAGAAACTGATGAGTTAAAGGGGAACTCCAGTGATTTTTCAGAATTTCTGCATAATCCAGTGATTGTAAATAAGGTTATTCTGAGTGGTTTGCTGTGAAATGCTTTGTTCTAGAGAACTCTACCTATTCTGATTCCTTTACAGTGGTGTTGAGAGGAACCAGGGGTTGCAGTGTCTACAACACCCATCTTATTTACAGTTCAAGACCACCAATGAAGAAGACCTACTTGTCTTTTGCGTTTTAATATGTAAGGCTGATACTGAGAAAATACGGGGTGAAAAATAAAAGTTTTCTTTGGGGACTGTTTTGCTTAACAACACCCTGCATATACCCCTCTGCCATGAATGGATTCTACAGATTGTGTTCTTGGCCAATTCATTATAGGAAAACTACAGTAAAGCAGTGTCTCAGGCATCACACACCGAATTTGTAACCATTTCATGTAGTAACTTTCTTTGAAGCAGCTTTTAAACGCAGACCCGGACATCTGGTTCCTATCCCCGAACTCTGTACGCTTCTTTAAAATGATGTGTTTCACATCAAAATGCCCTGAGTGGCTTCATTTACATGTTATTGATTGAATTGTGTAGAAATTTAGAAATTTCAGAAGTTTCTGACAGCTTGATGATCTGTCAGATTAAACAGGACTGTGCAGCGCTCACATTTGTGATTAAAGCAGTATGTAATAGTATGTAAAGAAAAATATGAATGCACTTTTGCCCCTCTTAGTCTTATAAGACCTGTAAATTTGACATGGCTCTGACAATGCTCCCATGTTAGCTCATCTGAACGAGAGAGCTTCCATCATTAACCACCCAGCCCCCCCCGCCCCCCCAACTGGACATAAAACCCCTTCCAATTTAACGGCGAGCAACTGATATATGTTTTCATTCCTCAAACGTGTCTACACTGGCCATCTTTAACAGACAGTTTATTTTTGGAATAATAAAAAGTTTTTAGTCTGGGAGCACTACAGATGCTACCAGGTAGCCTGTGCTAACATTTTGACAGACGTACTAACAGTAGCTGAGAGAGGTGGGACTTTTGGCCAATGTGCAACAAAGTTCAGTGTGTTTGGTAAAAAAAACCAAAAAAAACCTCACCTGCCTTTCATGTTCTCGTGTAGGTCATTGAACACGTTCGTGGTGCGCTGTATTAAACCAACCTGCTATTCTCTTGGACCTTTCTAGAAAGTGGAGCATTGAAAAGCTGATGAACTAGAAGCTTTCGGCATCATGAACTTCATGCCTCTCCTTGCACTTTCCCTGGTCCTTCACTGCGTAAGAGGTAAATGGTATTTAATCCACTTAGCAAAGGACGGGCAGACATGACAAGCCAGAGCTATTAAACAGAGCCTTCTTTTAAAGCTCTGTTCTTATCCAGAGGCGTAAAGTTTAGCTCTGGTTGACTCTGAGATTGTATATAATACATAGTAGTGCTTTGGTCTCCTGAAGGGTGATTTACACATTTATTTATCTGCACATGAAATGATGTGGAGTCTTTATAAGATCATGTACACTTAAATAATGCATGGCAGTTTTGTTTGTTACATTGATGCATCTGTTACATGATATGAGACATTATGTAGCCCCTGTTGTCATCAATCGTAGCTCATAATTGTCCCTGTTATATTACTTTCTGTATTTCCTCTATATACTCCTGTAAATACATCGGGATTCGCTCAATACAAGGAATTACATAAGTAGCTGTTTGTTAGGAGCAGCACAAGGCTTTAATGGGTTATTCCAATTTTGAAAAAAAAAAGACTAAACCTTTGTTTGTATACCCAAAAAAGAAAAAAACAATGATATATTATTTTTTGTTGAATAGTAAAATGATTTAAGTGATTTTAAATGGACTTTTAATAACATTTTCCAATTTAAGTGACCAAATTCTCATCACTGCATCACGGGAAGACTTATAACTGAATTTGTAAATTATGTTTTTGTTCTTTTCTTTTTAATAACTGTAAATCGTTGTTAGCTGTAAAGCTAATTACTTAAACATATATTGTACAAAATGTAGTATTTTGCAAATATAGCTCATTACCGCAGCCACTGATGTTTTTCTTTTTATAAAGTTCTGTTTTTCGATTCACCTTGTTTAAAAGGACGCATTAAAGAGATTGAACTTTGAATATAAATGTGATTAAAATTCTTTTTTTTTCTTATTAAAAAAAGCAAACAAAAATCGTACAGATCTGTAATGGGAAACAAATTTTTACCTGCGTAATGATTATAACATTCAAATATTTGAGGACATAGTTTGAAGGTGTTTTGTGAGAATGACCGTAAGTCTGGAGACTAAATGGGAGTGCTTTCCAAATTACCCCCCGTGATTGCCATTTCTTGTGCCGTAGATGTAATGGCAGGGCAGTGCTGGCAGAGGGCTTCATACTCGGAGACGGTGGTGTCTCCTGAGCTGAGGAGCAGCAGCATCCTGCGGGTCCCGGAGGTGCTCACTCTGACCCAGTGTGCTGCGGCCTGCTGCGATCTCCCAGGCTGCGACCTGGCCTGGTTCTTTGAGAGACGCTGCTATGTTCTCAGTTGCCAGCACAAAGAGAACTGTCAACCAAAAAAGAGGCCTGGCACGGACTCCCTGCTGGCCTTTCTGCAACGGGGACCTCCACAGACGCTGGTGCTGCAGTCCCTGGTACGGGGTGAACCTTACCCCAGCCACTGGCGTCCGCTCCCCAGACACAGAGGCCCAGAAGACCCTCTGAAGGACCTGGCTTTGCTAGGGGGCATTCAGGATTTGGATAATTCTGCAATGGAATATGCAGACAGCTACAGGACTTTAGAGGACAGAGGAAGAGAAGCAGACCTCAGTGAGGAGAAGTCCAGCTCAAATGTAGAACATGAAGAAAGTCCAGGACTACCTGATTGGCCTGCTCTGCAGGAAAGAGATGGATTTAACCTATCGGAAACAGAAGGTGGTAAAGGAAAACTGTCTCAGCTAGATGCCTCTGAAGACAGCCAGGTCACACCCAGCTCCCCTCCTGCAGCGATGAATGGAAGCACAACGTCTCCCAGTGCAGCCCAGCCTTCCTGGAGGCCCTCAGACAGTTTGCCCACAATGAAGGTAAGAGGTACTAATGTTATTTATCAGTTTAAAATGGGCTACTAAACCTTTACAGTAGTTCCCCAATAAGTGTTGATATTTTTACTCTTAACAGTTAAAGCCCCAGGGAACATAAATCTTTTCAGGGTGCACCCCTTTTTGAGGGTTAAAAATATACTGCCACCTCACTCCCACCACCCCACACACCTTGTATGTAGCATACACTGTACAGAAGTTACAGAATGGTAATCAAATAGTGTGTCTAGTCACTTAATAAGATGACTGGCCTACATTCATTAGAAAGCAGTTAAACATAAATCTTCAGCCCTGCATACAAAACACTGGGCTAAAGCATGAAACATTTTTCTTACCTCTGATGATGTGAAAGTAGATGTTTAATATTTCTGCTTGGAACCATTTAAGCTATTTTAGTAAAAGAGGAATACAGATGGGTCATTCTACAGAAACGGACACTTTTCTATCTATCCATAGGTGTCACTGGTGTTACCGATCATCAAATGTCATTGGTGTTACATTTTTGATGAAAAATGCATTTTACAAAATGAGTGCTACAGAGCATCAAACCATATGCTGGCAATCATGGAATATCCACTATATCCACTAAATATGTACTTTAATCCATTGGTATTCTATTTTTCACAATTCCTTAAGAAAAAATTATGTCATACCAGCGACTTCAGCTAAAAGCTTTAAATGAGAAAATTTCTGATAACTGAAAAGATACAGTGGACTTACCATGTGCTTTTTTCATAGATTCTTCAGAAAACAGGTAAAATGAAGTCGAGTGATGTCATCAATGTGATGTTTATTTCAAAATAAGACAATATGTGTTACACTGTAACACCAGATGACTCCTAGGGACCACAACTTTCATTATATATTTTAGAATATTTATTTGGCACTTGTTTTCTTTATGTGATTTATTTTATATATTCCATAGTAATGTATAGATTATTACAGTTAAAATTCACAATATGGCCTCACCCTTTATACATGACTGTGGGGACGAGCACTTCTGTGGTGCTTGGAATTCTAGATAATTGATTTAAAAACCGATATTGCTGAATTGATTGCTGAAAAAGGTGTAATTGTTAAAATCGCTTATTGTTTTGGTTTAAAATATAAATAATTTGTGCCCCTAACATTGGCCTTGGAACACTCTGAGCCAGGCTCATCCTCTCACCATATATGGAGCTTCAAATTAACATATATCAGAAAGGCTGGCATGCTGCTGAAGAATTCAGGTCTGGAGGCACTGGCTGATAGCAGTGGTTGCTAAGCAGTGACTGGTAGGCTGGTAGAGAAAATGCAGTTGGGATCACTCAGTTGGCCTAACTCACATTCAGGAATGATTTGAAGCGTGTTAGGATTGATTTTGGTCGGCCACAATACAAAGACAAAACTCATTAAAAATTCTCTACTCAATATAGTAAATGACTGTCATCTCATGTCCCACTGGCAGGACAGAGTTTAGGTGTTTCTGAAGGAAGGCTAAGCCCATTGATGCCCTCTGGTGATGTTTGGCCTGCCCTCCCAAATATATTAAATATTTATCAAAACTTTGTCTTTTTGCTTTACATCTGAGCACCCTGCCTGGCAAACTCTAACATAGCATGCATAGTTTTCAGTCATAATTACATAACTATCTATGAATGTGGGTTATCTGGGCGTGGAACCTCAGCATTAGTAGGTTCATACACGCAAAATCAGCATTAGTAGGTTCATAAACGTAGGCTTGAACAATCCTGATTTTCCAGTCTTGCACCTTTCTGTTTAGTTCTGACATAGTCATGTTGCGCGCTGGAAGTCTTGGCCAGAGGCATGTCAATCAAGCATGCATATTACATTAGCAGGGCCACACCCATATAGTTCTCAGACAGGTCTGATCCACGAATTCCTGTATTTGAGCATTATACAAAATTCCTGTATTTGAGCAGTATACAAAATTCCTGTAGTTGAGCAACACACACACACACACACACACACACACACACACACACACACACACACACACACACACACACATATATAGATATAAAATGTATACACTAACATTCAGTATCAATTTTATGTTATAAGAATTTGCAGAAATGTGTTTGTTGCCCTGAAGCAACATTGTGTGACAGTGGAATTGATTTAACCAGTCGTAGGCCAGGTGCCAGGTCTCACCACTTCAGGGTTGTACCCATCAGATGAAAATGTTTAGCCATAAAACAGCTGTTTTCACATTATATCCTCTGGGATTTCCATTTCTATTTAAAGAAGTAATCCAAGTAGAGGGTTTACATCAACAAATAGATTTTTCCTTAGCAGATCTACATTTTGATTGGACTTTAAGTTGGACCTGGAAAGGTAGATTTGAAGGAAGAGGGTTGCCATAAGGAAATGTGAAGGAAATGCAGTTTCACGCCTCTTTGTGTATCACTGCTCTGAGCTAATGTGCTGACTCAGTTGTTCTGTCATTTTGCTTGCTCCTTAAGGAGGTAGAAATAACAAAAGATCAATATTTCCCCTCAGAGCTGATGACTTAGAGCAATAATGTAAACCCTCATAATAATGTGAGCCTTTTTGTCTGCAGGATGTCCTTTGGTTCATTGTGGAGCTGAAATTGGCTGACAATGTCAGTTTAAACATGACGAGCTTTCTCTCTTTCAGGATGATGAAGACCAGTTTAATATCTCCTTCACAAGCATGGAGCCAACAGCTGTACTGCAGCTTCTCAGTGCAGATCCATCCAAATTTAGCCCAATCAGCAGCTCTTTTCCCTCTCAGCCTGACCTGAGCACCACACCCCAGATCACCTCTCCACAACCAGGTAGCCTAATCCTGTAAACATATTGCATAGCTGCATAGCTGCATACTACATATAGAGCTGCACAATATAAGGCCAGTGTTGTAATATAAGGCCAGTGTTGCAGTTGTTATTGCAACGCTGGCCTTCGTAATAGTGATATTACAGAAGGAGGCAATATGCAAATGGAACTCTTAAATGGGACCACGTAAGGCATTTTCCACTGCTCATTCAAATACAAGAACTGACCCATATTTCAGTTACTAGTTTACCTGCTTGAGAGACAACAGGAACAGTCAAAGTGACGACAGTAAAATGGACTTCCAATGCTAATGTTAAAATTAGTTATGTAACTATTACTATTACTAGTTATGTAACTTTTACTTAGTTACACGTAGTAGTACTTGCTCATGTAATAGTGTTCGGATTCGGATAGTGAGCTCAAGCTCAAACAAATACTTTTTGTTGTTTATTGCCATGGCATGTGTTATAGTATGGTTTCTGCTTTCTTTTATATACATATTTGCATTTACATATATACATTGTGCATCATTAAATGTAATGCAGCTCACATCTTTAACCACATCAGATCAGGGGTTCACTACTGTGATCTGCCAAGCTCATCACAATCAAAATATCTTGAAATGACAAAAAGACCTTTTATCCGTGCTCTGCAGCCCTACTGTTTCTCATATAACCCTATTCACAAACTGTTTCTATATCTTTCAGTGCAAGCTCTGATTGTGTCAATTGGAAACATTGGCGAAGTAACACTACCCGAGAAAGCTGTAGAACTAACTGCCTCAGTTGGTTCAGAGAGTCAAGCTGGTATGCTGAAAATGTGCAGTAATTTAATTCCTTATTTCAATGGGAATTTGAACAAGTCTGAAGACATAATGTTCATATAATGTTCAATGTTTCTTGCTTATTCAGAGACCCCTTACAAATATGAATGGAGTTTGGTTGGTGCGCCGAATGGACAGCAGGCCGCAATGGAGGGAGAACACAGCAGTACTGTGAGGATCTCTGAGGTGAATTCTCACTGGACTTCCGCATGCAGCATTTCATTCAAATCTGATGGGAATGTTTGCTCTTTTGACCTTAAAGCCCCTCTATTTATTTTGTGCTTGTTTAGCTGTCTGCAGGTGTATATGTTGTCAGAGTCAGTGTGG
Source organism: Pygocentrus nattereri (assembly GCF_015220715.1). NCBI lineage: Eukaryota > Metazoa > Chordata > Actinopteri > Characiformes > Serrasalmidae > Pygocentrus > Pygocentrus nattereri. Next base: position 33,865,999 of record NC_051213.1, on the reverse strand, counting down.
TAGGGAAGCAGGCCTATGGGGAAGGTGTAGTAAACTTCACAGTGCACCCAGGTAAGTAGGCTTTAGTACAAGGCAGTGTTTTATTTATTCCATTAAAATACATGACAGTACCAGTTGCACACAGCTGAATCTTTCTCATTCTGCAGAAGTGAACCCGAATATTCCTCCCAAATCAATTGCTGTGCCTAAGCACCAGGATGTGTCTCTCTCTGCTGGATCCATCATCTTCATTAATGGCAGTCGTAGGTTCCTCTTTTGTGTTCATTAAATGAAAGAACTAAAACTGCCCCAATTAATCAAATACATTTTATTTTGGACCATAATTAAATAGATTTTACCTTCTTGATGAATTGGCTCCATTTCTATACACATCTATGTATTTTTATATTAGAATTTTCTACATCATTTCAATACACCAGCTGTCCTTCACAACGCATGGACCAATAGAAATGCTCTAAAATCACTTACAATAAAATCTCTTTACAATGACTTACACTGAAAAGTAAAAATGTAAGATTGTTAGTATATATATGTATATATATATATATATCACTGCTGTTGGAAGAAAATCTTGTATCTTAATTTTTGTCATTTTTTAGTTTATGACATAGTTTGTAAGTACCTGTTGTCCTTTACATTGTGTGTAAATGTCGTGATGAATGGACCAAAAAAATGGCCCAAAATGACTTGGACAGACATCTGTTTCCATTGACTTACATTAAAAGTAAGGTATGTTTTTTCCTTCTCCTGTAAAGTTAACATTTTGGAGATACAAAGTTTTCATCCGACAACAGCGATATATACCTACACCTCTTCATCATTGAATTCAGGTTTCATGCAGCCCCATTGCTACAGGTGTCTGGGCTGCCTTAAAACACTGATTCTTGTTTCATTAACTAACATTAACTCTTGATATGGTATCTGGTGCTTTTATATGCTTTCATTCTTCTTCCAGAGAGCTCAGATGATACAGGTGTAGTGAGTTACCTGTGGGAGCAGGTAGATGGACCTGTATGGGAGAGTGATGTCCCCATGGACACACCTGTACTCCGCTTGCAGGATACTCCTCCTGGAGAATACACCTTCAGGTACAACCAAAGAAATGCTGTTCTCATCAATACAGAGTCCTTTACAGACACAAGCAGAAAGTGATCTCCTCAGGGTCTTCAACAGCATTTGCATGCTCACATCATGGCTTATTATTCAGCAGTTGCATAGAAACCAGCGCAAATGACTGAGGAGTGAGGAATGGAAGTCTGACAGTTTCATGACGGCTAACCCTGAGAAGTCGCAGTTGTTGCTAGTGCATGATAGGAGAGCTTCTGTCAGTATGGATTCTAAACTTTCAGTTGATACATTTGTGTTTGGAAGTAGGAGAATTTTTTGTTATGACCTGAATTCTGAATTCTTTTGTTACAACAAACCTGCCTCACCATAAGAAGCATTTTCAGAAATGAAATATGTATTGTATTGTTTTGTAAGCACATAGATATAAAACAAAATACGTATTTATTTATTTTTTTAGGCCTACCTGGAATTTGGTCAGGGAGTGACTTTTATGTACTATTTTTATTTCTCACTATCTCAAATATAATTTAGTTATTTTTCTAATTACACAGCAAAAACGAAATTCTGCTTGGTACACATCCAGTCAGAAACACATTATTTTAATCATAATGTATTGCCTCTCTAATGTCATTGCAGTACCAAGCAACTTCATGGAACTTTGCATTAAATGTCCATATCATGCAGCCTTACTCTTTTTTCATTAACAGAAAGCTCATTTCTTTATATATCCTGTTATTCAACTCTTGACATCAAACCAAAAGTCAGTGCAAATCCCAGCCTGTCAATACAGAATGTAAATATAGTTCATTTTGTAGCTCACTATGTAATTAAATAATAATAATTACATAATTACATTTGAACATTATAGCAAAATGAAGGTAATCGCTCAACTTCTAAGGTTTAACAGCTTAAGGTTTAAATTCTTCAGTTACCTGCTGTCTTGTGGTCCCTCTTCCACACTGCACTGTCTCAGAGATGTTTAAACAGTGACTTTACTCTCTGGTAAATGATTCTTCCTTAGAGACTGGTTTAATTTGGGTTGGCCTGATTAGCTCACAGGCCCTCAGTGCTCTGTCCTGATTTGTGTCGTCCTGATTCAGGCTGACGGTGGCTGATTCTGAAGGGCTGACTGACTCCACTACAGCCACAGTGACAGTCAGCAGTTCAAAGGATGACCCCCCAGTGGCTAAAGCAGGCTCTGACCAGGTCATCAGGCTGCCCCTAAATCACCTCACTGTGTCGGCCAACCAGAGCACAGATGACCACGCCATCACCAGCTACCTGTGGAGCCTTCATTCCAGCAGCTCAGCCAAAGCTGCAACCATGCAGGTGATGAATGATATCAGTTTAGAATAGGAACAGCACTTCTGATATAGATAAAAGTCTAAGTACTCAACAAGAATAGCATGAAAAGAAACTACACCTAAGTGAAAGTGTTCTCTGGCTATTCCACACCATTTAACCCTTTAAGCTCATTTGCATGCCCACATCATAAGGAACAGAGTCTGAACCCCTGACAGTTTCATGAAGGTTAACCCTGAGAAGCTGCAGCTATCACTAGCACATGATAGAATTCAATAAAAACATGGTGTGATTTTTTTTGTTGTTGGTAGCTTAGGGGCTAGTGAAGGTCATAAGCCTGCCTCTATATTGTCTTGGCCAATCAGAGCACAGATGACCCCTCGATCACTAGAAATTAGGGTTGGGTGGTATTACTTTTTTTATTACCCTCAAACTGACTCCAGAGATTACTGTAATACAGTATTACTGGGGTTGGGTGAGTGATGTAAGAAACATTGATGCTGCCTTATTGCTGTCTATAAGGTCTCTTTTGGTCATCTTAGGGTATAAGATCTCCGGCTCTGCAGCTGTCTGACCTCCATGAGGGTCAGTACTCTTTTCAGCTCACTGTCACAGACTCCAGTGGCCAGCAGGACTCAGATACTGTCTTAGTCACTGTGCTTCCTGGTAAATATGCACTAATATTACTAAGTTTTAAAGTTTCCTTCATAACTGTAATCATGCATTTCATTGTTGTTGTCATAACAAAACTTTGTATTTCTGATATTTCTAAACAAGTCAAATCCTTAAAGCGGAATTCCACCCATTTTCTTAACTCCTGTTAGATGTAAACAAAGTCAGTGGTTTGATGTAAGATGCTGAACTGTAGAAAAACTTATTGACTTGGATTTCTTTACAATGGTAGTGATAGAAACCAGGAGTCACAATGTTTGTAACACAAATATAGCTGTTTTATTTATTTTAATTTCATTTGATTTTTTTTTAAGTAAAGTTCCTTTGGAGTCTGTTTTCCCTCACAGCGCCCTGTATGTACCTCTTCACTATGAATAGGTTTTAAAAATTGTATTTTAGGCCAAAAGCTTCTCCCAAAACTGGTAAAACAGTGTGTCTGGCATCAAGCAGTATTTATAACCATTTTTCTGCAATAACGTTCTGTAAAGGGGCTTTTAGAGGCATCAAGTTCTTCAGACGTCTGATTCATATCACCATTAATTCCCAAGAATGGAGTTTTTCACATCAAAGCACTAAAAATAATGTTTACAGGTTAATGACTAACTTGTGCAGAATTTTTGAAAAATCAGTGGAATTCCCCTTTAACTTTAAAGTACATGTTGGCCCATTTTTGTCAAGTTTTCAAAGAATTGAGAGATTATCTTGCAGGCATGAAAATAACGGTTCAAACCGTATTGTGTCACAGAGAACAAAGCTCCTGTAGCTGTAGCAGGACCAGACAGACAGTTGCTTCTCCCAACCAGTAGCATCATACTGAATGCTACTGACAGCACAGATGACCAGGCTATTACCAGCTACCAGTGGGAAATCCTCAGGTACCGGCCTTCCAGTCTGTCAGCATACTCTGATGTAATGCCTAGTCAGACATTGCAGGTGCCCCACTGTCCTAAAAATGAACATTCCTTGAATAAAATTACAGTACAACCCTTTAATTGGTAGACAGCATTTACACTATATGCAGTTTTTTAAGCCTTTAAAATCCCAGGATTATTACATACTAACTCTAGGGACTTCAACTCAAACTGGTGAAGCCATTCTTAGCCTATAGAATTGTGTAATAAAAATGCTTTTAAAGGGTTAAAGGTCACATATCAGGGAAAACTGATTTTTTTTGTTGCTTTTTTGAAAAGTTTGAAATAATATGTAAACATAAGGTTGAAAAATTTACCATTCACCCCTCAGTCCATACAGTCCACATGTGGAAACTAAGCCCAAAACAGCCCATTTTGAATTGAAATGAGTTGTAATGTTGCATGAACCATCACATGGACACATAACCACAGGTTAACCCCACCCATTTATGCTGGTTAGTACACAAAGCAACTAATTACAGTAGAGCTTATTTACATATTCCTTTCTTAAAGGCACAGTAACAAGAACAGCCTGATTAATTCTAATACATAAGGAGAGGTTAGAAAATGTTTTTGGTACATAAAAAGATACTAATATTATAAGTGGACCTCAGAAAAATGTAGAATCTGGGCCTTTTTAAACTGAAAAGGTTTGTCACACTCACACATCGCCTGTAAAAAAATGGATGCTTAAAGAGAAGTGAAAGGTTCTTTGGGGAACTACTTCAAAAAAGCCCTTTAAAAAGCCTCACATATTTTAATGAGAGCAGTGAGTTAAGTTACAAAGAGCATGGTAAATATAACACGTTGTGCTTCAGTATTGGAGCAATGTTACAGAAAGTCTGTATTAATACAGTTCCAGCATTAGATATGCATCCGCAGTGATTCCTGACTAGGGTTTTAAATCAAGCTCTTCAGGATTCACTTCGTTACATGGCAGAATTCAGAGAAATTCAGTTCTTTGCTGCAACTAATTTTCCTTGTCTGATTGCAAAGTGGCCCTCCAGGCTCAAAGATAAAGGATGCAAACAAGGCCATTGCCATGGTGACAGGCCTCCGAGCTGGAAGTCACAAGTTCAAGCTGACAGTGCAGGACCAGCAGGGGGCATCAGACAGCACTGTGCTCACCGTCACAGTCCAGGAGGGTGAGAGGATGCTGCTGTCTTCACATTACTAAATAACCTGCTTATCATCAGAGCGAAGATGTCCTGCTGTTGTAAATAAAATAATACATTTCACACTTTCACACTCAGTGTTTGTTTCCTCCCAGCTAAAAGCCTGCCTCTAATAGCCCATGCCAGTGGAAGCCATACGCTGACCTTACCCAACAACTCTCTGGTCCTGAGGGGATCAGTGTCCAACTGTGGCTCTGCTAATGTGTCTTTCATGTGGGTCAGAGATGAACAGAGTCCAGCTGCTGGGGTGAGTGCTCCTTTGAAATTACTCTTTTTTTAGTATTTAAAAGTCATTCCCTAACATTTCTCTCACTTCCTCTATCACTCTGCCTCACTCTGTCCTGGAAACAGGACGTTCTCTATGGTTCGGATCATCAGGCCTCACTCTATCTGGCCAATCTGGTAGAGGGCACTTACCTGTTCCGACTGAGGGTTACTGACACTCAGGGCCGCTCCAGCACGGCAACAGCCACTGTGGAAGTGCGTCCTGGTAGGGCCCTTCTTATCTTGCATGTCTTTGAAGAAACTGTTTACCGGCTGCAGACCTGAGTGCAAGTTTATCTACATTTAAAGTAGATGTAAAGAGCCTATATAGAGAAGAAAAATGAGCTTTTTGAAATAATAAAGTTTAGTCATACCATCCATATGCGGAAACTAAGCTGCAAAAGCTTAGTTTCATGGATGTGGTGTCACATATTAGAATTAGACTGACTGTTCAGAGAGAAGCAATTAGAGTTGGAAGCTGAAAGTAAAAATAAATGATTTTATTTTTAAAATTTAAGAAAAATTTCAGAGCGCTACAATGAGATGAGATGTGAAATGTAGATGGCTGGAAAGAGCTTACAAAGTTGTGCGTGTTTACGCTATAGTCAGGATGGTGTGCGTATGTGTGTGTACAGACCTACGTGAGCGGGAGGAGGTGGAGATGGAGTTGCAGGTGGCTGTAGCTCAGGTCAGTCAGCAGCAGAAGGACACAGTGGTCAGACAGATGGCTGCACTGCTGCACGTGCTGGACACAGACATCGCTCTGAAAGGTCTGCACGGCCAGTCTGATATCAGGTAGTGTGGACAAAATCTGCTTTGTTTGTTTCCTCATCTGGTTCTTTTATTCTTTATTTTTCCCCAATTTTCTCCCCAGTGTTCTCAGTCCTCCACCCAATCATGTCCGGATACAGCAGAATATATAGAATACAAGAATATTGCTATACAGAGATATCCTCTATGTACAACCATGTGCAGAAGTTTGCACACACCTGGTTAAATGACATGCTTTGTTAAAACACATCCAGTACAAAGAATCAACTTGATTATGCTATTTTATGCACTTTTTAGTGGCTAGTTTCTATGTATTTAAAAATAACATAAAATGTGTGACTTTTAAACTTCTTTTAACGTTTAACTTTTGCACAGGACATGTGTTATGTATTATTTTCTTTCCAATATGTTAAGCACAGCAAATGAAGTAAAATGTGCTGCAGAAGTGTGTTGAGGATACGTTAAAGCTGAACTACAACCCCAATGATGATTTGCAAATCCTTTTCAACCAATATTCAGTTGAATACACTACAAAGACGAGATATTTAATGTTCATATGAATAAACTTTGTTTTTTGCAAATATTCACTCATTTTGAATTTGATGCCTGCAACATGCTCCAAAGAAGTTGGGACAGGGGCATGTTTACCACTGTATTACATCACCTTTCCTTTTAACAACACTCAATAAGCATTTGGGAACTGAGGACACTAATTGTTGAAGCTTTGTAGGTGGAATTCTTTCCCATTCTTGCTTGATGTACAACTTCAGTTGCTCAACAGTCCGGGGTCTCCGTTGTCGTATTTTGCACTTCATAATGCACCACACATTTTCAATGGGAGACAGGTCTGGACTGCAAGCAGGCCAGTCTAGTACCCGCACTCTTTTACTATGAAGCCACGCTGTTGTAACACGTGGAGAATGTGGCTTGGCGTTGTTGTGCTGAAATAAGCAGGACGTCCCTGAAAAAGACGTTGCTTGGATGGCAGCATATGTTGCTCCAAAACCTGTATGTACCTTTCAGCATTAATGTTGCCTTCACAGATGTGCAAGTTACCCATGCCATGGGCACTAACACACCCCCACACCATCAGAGATGCTGGCTTTAGAACTTTGCGCTGATAACAATCCGGACAGTCCTTTTCCTCTTTGGCCCACAGGACACGACGTCCATGATTTCCAAAACCAATTTGAAATGTGGACTCGTCAGATCTTTTTACCTTGCACTTGTAGATGGAGCGATGAACTGTGTTCACTGACAGTGGTTTTCTGAAGTGTTCCTGAGCCCATGTGGTTAATATCCATTACAGAATGATGTCGGTTTTTAATGCAGTGCCGCCTGAGGGATCGAAGGTCACGGGCATTCAATGTTGGTTTTCTGCCTTGCTGCTTACTTGCAGAGATTTCTCCAGATTCTCTGAATCTTTTAATGATATTATGGACTGTAGATGATGAAATCCCTAAATTCCTTGCAATTGCACGTTGAGAAACGTTGTTCTTAAACTGTTGAACTATTTGCTCACGCAGTTGTTCACAAAGTGGTGAACCTCACTCCATCCTTGCTTGTGAACAACTGAGCCTTTCAGGGATGCCGGCTTTATACCCAATCATGACACTCACCTGTTTCCAATTAACCTGTTCACCTGTGGAATGTTTCAAATAGGTTTTTTTGAGCATTCCTCAACTTTCCCAGTCTTTTGTTGCCCCTGTCCCAAATTCTTTGGAATGTGTTGCAGGCATCAAATTCAAAATGAGTGAATATTTGCAAAAACAATAAAGTTTATTCGTTTGAACATTAAATATCTCGTCTTTGTAGTGTATTCAATTGAATATAGGTTGAAAAGGATTTGCAAATCATGTATTCTGTGTTTACTTATGTTTTACACATCTCAAGTTCATTGGAATTGGGGTTGTATGTAGGATTTTTTTATTTGAAAAACTTGCTAAAATATGGCATGTGTGTGCACTGGTGTGAGTCTCCCTAGAAAACCTGAAATAATTTAGAAGTCAGAGGCTTGAATTTGCGGGAGTTTTTTGGACCACATTATACATTTTTACATATTCACATCACACACACAGACTCAAAAAGAAGCTTAATTTATTTATATAGTGCAGCTTTTTGTTTTCACCAAATCAGCAATATGTATAATTTGACTAAGGGTGTTAAAACATTTGCATACCACTAACAGCTTATAAGCTTACATTTTGTGTCTGTGTGCTTGTATGTGAACAGCACAGTGTTCAGGTTCTCAGTTCAGGGTCCTGACGGAACGATCCCTGGCCCAAAACTGGCCCGTCTCCTGAGGTATCAGCTGCTGAAGGAGAAAACGGATTTCCTGCTTTTTAAGGTTCTCAGAGTGGACACAGTCAGTGAGTGGCATGGATTTCATCACATTTGGGTTTAAAAACATAGCGGACGGGCCATATTCTGTCTGACCTTCATTACAGCCACATTCTCACATAGATCACCTTCTTTGTTGTGTTCTGTGGTGTGAAATCTGTCTAGTGTGTTTGCTACTGTGTTCCGGCCGTGGTCAGTGTGATCCCGTCACTAGAAGCTGTTCTTGTGATCCTCTGTGGATGGAGAACCCCTTTCGACGCTTCCTTGATGACAGTGAGAGTAACTGTGGTGAGTAGCTTATCGATGCATCAAAGTAATATCATTGAACTAGTGATTGTCTGACTAGGGTCTTAGTTGACTTAAGCTTACCCTTATTAAAACATGGTTCAGCCTACTCACGACAGGTGTACAAACTTAGATGGCTGCACTGACTGGAGTTTTAGGGACATTTTGTGCTGCTTTCTGCAGCATCACACATGTGATGACAGCTTGATGACAGTTGATGTCTTGATTTTGCTAGCAGTTGCAACAATACTGAAATGTTGAGGTGCTGCAACCCCCATGTCATAAGACTTTGGCAAAGTCCCCCTTTGATTGGTTAAAGTTTGACCCCAGAGTAGTTTGGATCTGTGCATATCAATGTTAGCATAGTAAAATGTATCAGCATGTGGAATTGGAGATGTGCTACTGTGTCTTCTGTCACTGTATATAAGAAGCACTGTGCTGCCTTTATTGTTGGAAGCACTGTGATAGTTTCTGAGCAAGCGTGTACACATTAAGAATAGATCACTGACAGCTTATTCATCATTTGTTTCAGCAGAGAAACAATGAAGTGACCAAATTAAAGTCTGTGAATTTTCAGCTTTGTAAGGTCATATGTTTTGGATATGGAAAACCATAGAAAAACAACAGTGAGGTGCGTTATTTAGGAAGAGTTCATTAAAAAGTATTATTAAGCATTTTTAGTATTAAAAGGCAGAATGATGAGGTGTAAATTAATTAGAATGAGGAGATTCATTAAGAATGGATTTAGAGCAACAAGCTATGGACTCACGTTCTTGACCTCTCGCTCTCCTGCAGACTGGAGTGTGCTGTATGTCACAATCTGCTGCATTGTAGTGGTCATTTTTCTCGTGTCTACAAGCTGGGCCTGGTGTAAAAGGTGATACTGACCTTATTACTTACCCAACATAAAAATGCAGGACAGCAATGTTATTGAAACTTTTAACTAACAGTCACTGTTTTGCATAGAAAATTAAAGTTCTGTTATTTTCAGAGGGAGACGTACAAAAGTAAGGAAGAAAACCAAGTACACGATACTGGACAACGTAGATGAACAAGAGAGAATGGAACTGCGACCAAAATACAGTGAGTCAGTGAGCTTGAACCTGGTTATTTGGAAAGCATGCAAGAAAGAAAAAAAATGGGGGGGAAAAAAAGGCATTCTTGTTTCTTCCAGACATCAAACACAGGAGCACCGAGCACAACTCCAGCCTGATGATGTCAGAGTCCGAATTTGACAGCGAGCAGGACACTATCTTCAGTTACGAAAGGACGGACAGGGCCAGAAACCGAGTGAACGGAGCCATGACCAACGGAGACGCCTACAGTCTGCGCCCTGTGGATGGCTGAGACTCGTCTTTTCTGAAAAGATAGCTGTATGAGTGTGCTTTACAGTCACAGCAGGGAATCACAGAGAGTTTACACAGACTGAATGTATCTGATCTGAGGCTTTTTGAATGTAAATAGTTTTGTTTATTATGCACTTCCTACTGTTTGCTGGCTGCTATTGTCCTCTTAATTTTACCCCTGCCTATTAATAATCATTTTTTTCAGGTATTTGAACGTCTGTATTGGCTTTCAAAAGCGTCCCACTGCTGACCAACATCTGTTCTTTGACACTAATTGCCCTATGACAATAATGACAATCCAGTTTTATTACTAATTGAACTCTCCCTCAGTTAGACTGTTCTAAATGAACGATACGGTGAAAAATCAAACGTATGCCATTTAACCTTCAGCCTAAGTGAAGTCAAGAAACGTTTGGGGTCTGAACTTTGCTTCATTTGTTTTGCACTGGAACTACGATGCTAAAGTAGCTAACAAGTAATGTCTTTGTCAACCAAAACCTTCTATTGCAGTAGCACTGCAGCTCATTTTTCACTGAACCCTTCCTTAAATTACTAATCGTATTATTCATAAAATGAAAGAAATGTGCAAATGTTATGTGACGCCACGTTTAAACAAGCCGGGATTTACAATTGTATATCAATCAATAGTGTAAAAAATAAACAATAAGAGGCCCACACTGAGTGATGATACATGATGAAAATTTGACGTCACATTATGGACAATTTTATATTGCAATTATAGAAATTCTTATTAAAGGAACAGAAAAAATGTATTACCCCAGATGCAGTCAATAAGCCTGATGCTTGATATCTGATGTGCACTTCTTCAGTTTACAAAAGGTAGATGGGAACAACGGGCAAAAACCACATCAATGAGTGAGTGAACATGCACTCAATAATAAGATCATAATCAGATTTCTGTAGTTATCTTATGATTCAAACGGTCCAGTAAATAGTAGATTCCAATTTCTTAGATCGGAGTAAGGTTTAAAAATCAGATTAAGAAATCCGATAAAAAGCTGGGTCTGATCTCAGTAATCGGATTTCTTAGTGCATGTGACGTCTTACTCTGATTTCTTTTGGATTTCTCTGCGCATGTGTGAAAACAGATCTCAGTACCGGACATAAGCAACCGGTGTTGCCTCAAAATGGCTAAAATGGCAAAAACACTTTTGGAGCATTGCTGAAACCAAGTACATGCTTGTCGGATGAGCAAATATTCAAATATTCTTCATCTTTTAGATGCTGCATGTTCATATTTTCAGGTAAAGTGGAGCGATGTTTAAAAAAAGCTTCAGCGTGAAGTTTAAGCTTTACATTACATTTACGTCACGTCTGCTTCTGTGAGTTTATTGCCTGGTTGCAAAGTAGAAATCCCGTTACTGTCTGACTCTTGTAGACCCAGAGTTTCCCGTTAGCTGATTACTCAAGTGCAAGCGAATGTGTTAATCAGATTACTGACAAAACAATTCGATAACTGCAGAAAATCAGGTTAAGTGCACGTAAACGCACTCAATGTGTCTGCGCAAAACAAGCAAAGATCTGGATACGTTTTTGAGCAGGTTGTAAAATAAATCATGATTTTGGCTTGTATTTACGGAGATGACACTTGGACACTTCGTGTTTGTCATCACTGTCAGCATAGCATCTCTCACTGTAAACTAAAAGGAGACATCAGAGATCAAACATCTAGACTCATCGACTGTATCTGAGGACAGTGATCAATCATGTATTTTCACCAAACTACTCCTTTAATTAAAAATGATATTAAATGTTGCAACTGTGATTTTCATAATGTATTAAAAACACAACGATCAACACTTCTCATGTAAAGTGATTAAGGATTGGCAGAATTGTCCAAAAAATGTTTATAGTTTTTGGAAAACAAGAATGCCTTGATTCATCAAATCACCCATAGAATCTGGAGCATCTGAAGATGGTCAGGGCTCACTGGACACAATCAATTCTGTTATTTGTCAGAGGGTTAATATGCATATTGCAGTCATCTGTCCTCAGTATTGCAAAGGCCAAACCTGCAGTAATGATTAACAAACAATACACTGTGCAGCCTCATAAACACAAGCAATCTGAACTTTATAACTCCCGTTTGGAGCACAGCAGCTGATCTAAACATGCCCACCCATAAATACAGATTATGACCGCCATAACTGAAAAGTGTATCTCATTGAGGCTACTTTGTCTGAAGCAACAGCAAGTACATAACAGAAAAAAAGTAATGGTACATTTAGTAATTGTAGTTTATTTACACAGTGTTTGCATACATACCCAGGTCTTTGCAGTTTTGAGTGACATTATTCTTTTCCATTAAAAACAAAGAAACTTTTGTTACTCATTACTTATAATGGACTACCTGGAAGGAGAGAACTGAATTGCATCTAAACCATCCAGTAAATTACTGATTACTTTTTTAACTTATTAAAAATATCTTTAAAATTCTAGATGTACTAATATGGTAAAAAAAAATCAAGAAAAATTATATCATTATATGAAAATTACATCAGAAATGGTTTACAGGACATTGGCACTTAAAGTACAACACTTGGCAATTACCAAACCTTGAAAACCAAACAGACATTTATTTCCAGGAGCACAGTCACATTTTTGGAAGAGAGTCATTGTGTTTAGTCTGTTTCTGAATAACAACTGTAAACAATTTACAAAAATAATTATTACAACTAGACTATTGTGTAAGACATCAGCAGAACCTCTACTTACTCACATCTAGCATGTATTCACAGTGCTTTATATAAAAGGACCTCTAACACGCATCAGGGCAATTCTTACCCACCATTAAACTATTTTTGACTTAACAACATGGACAGCTGTAGGTTTAAAATTCAAAACCTTTATCGTACAACCTGCTGCAGATTATTTAAGAGACAGAACAGTCAGTACTGCCGTTGCTAGTACAGGTAAATACAGTACTGCTGTTTATGTGCCAAGTCTTCAGCATTTTTTGCACAGGTGGGTCTTGAGATCACCCTTCATTTACTTTCCAGTCAAAATAATCATTAAATACATGTTATTCATTTTTCACTGTCAAAACATGAAACATATTTAAAAGAAAACTGCATCGAAGCTTCAACAACTATATATACTATTTTTTCAGTATTTAGTGTGTCCACGCTTTATTGCAGCTTCCATTGTTTTCAGGAGACTTGTTTCAGTTTTACAAAGAACTCTTAGAAGCTGGTTGCATTTTCTACCTCTAATGATCGTAAAATCATATTCCACACCTCAGGTGTCCAGATTTGTCGTTCCAGCGAAAAGCAAGCATCTTATCAAAAATATTTCCTAAAAAAAAAATGAACATGTACTTAAAGGACATTTTGAACGGAACTGAAAAGTTTCTGACACAGCACTGTATCAGCTGGATAACTTTATTTATTTATTTATTTATTTGAGCCAAACCAATCTACACAGTGCCAAATCAGAGCTCTGCAGAATTCAGACTTTTCTTATACAAATTATTGAAAATCGAATCAATATCGTTGCATCAATATGTGCTGCACATCAACAGTTTAAGTGATTGAAATGGTCATTAATATACTTGGCCAAAAATTTGTACTATGCCTTTTAGCACTTTTACCACTTGGAACCATTGTCTCATTTTTAGCAATGTGCTTTTTGCTTATATATAGTATAGTATATATATACTATAAAATCCCTGTAATCTGCTTTCAGTTCAGTCTGAAAATGACCGATTTGATTTGCAGTGCCCTGTGAATTAATGTGCTTTCATCACCTCTCATCGCTCACGGTTCCACAGCACAGATGGACGTCCTGTGCTTAGAGAGTTAGCCCACCAATACACACATACTTCACTTCCAGATACTCATCAATGCCATATTTGGATCCTTCTCTGCCCAGCCCTGACTGCTTCACACCACCAAACGCTCCCTCTGCAGCAGAGATGACAGCCTCATTCACCCCCACCATCCCCACCTCCAACTGCTCCGCCACACGCCAGATCTGGCTAAGGTTTTGAGAGTATAAGTAACCTGTTGAAAGAGAAACAGTCAGTCACTACTCATTTAGGCAAAACGCCACTCACCTGAAAGGAGTTATTGTTAAACATCAGTATTTGTACTTCAAGTAAAAGGCAAATTTAGTTTTTAAGGACAAACCTGCTAATCCAACCTCTGAGGCATTAGCGATGGCAAGTGCCTCCTCCTCTGTATTGAACCTGAAAATGATCAACACAACACAGCATCAAGATGTGTTTGATCACTTTTAAAGAGCCCATATCATGGAAAACATGTACACACATGTTGCTATTGATGTCAATACAAAAACTATTGTGAAATGTAGAACTTGGCACTGCATCTACCTGAATTAGCATTATGTATAACATTATGTCTGTAGGGTTAAAAATGCATTAAAATCAATAAAATGCAAATAAAAGTTCTGCTTCTGTCTGAAGCAAATAGACAAGATAATCTGATTCTGATTTTATTATGTAACCATCATAACCATCGTTTAAAATGAATGGACCGGGGAGGGAGGAGGGGTGGGATGCAAGAAAATTGTAGAATACTGGCTCTTTAATTTTTCCAATTAGGTAAATCATCTATATTGTCAAATACTAGAAACTCCATATAAACAACATACTCTAAATGACATACTCTCTAAAATGAACTCACTTGACTACTGGTACCAGGGGTCCAAAAGTCTCCTCCCGCATACACAGCATGTCCGTGCTGACGTTAGAAAGCAGTGTGGGCTGCATGAAAGATCCCTCCAGTCTCTTCCCACCCTTCAGCACTACAGCTCCCCGAGACACAGCATCCTCAATATGATGCTCCACCTAAGAGAAAGAATTCCCATAAAGTCCATCGACTTCACCTTTATGCTCTTATTTAACAAAGAAAATATGTGGCTGTTTTCATAAACATTTAAATTTCACAATAGTTATATGAAAAGCATATAGTTGCAGTCTAATATACTAATTGCAAACTTTATATTAAAAGGAAAAAAAAAGTTCTGTACTTTAAAGTATGTTATTGCAATGAGGTTTATTTCAAAATAACCTTTGCTACTGACTGATTCATTATGAAGAGTTTGCACAATGTGAAGTGTCTTCAACGCGCTGCACTTGAGCCTAAGCTCACCATCTACAAAGTCTGCTAGAAGGGTATAAAGTCCTCCAGCATTTGACTGTGGAGTAGTAACGTTGCTCTCTGGAGTGATGGGGCTCCATTCATTACCTTTTGTGATCCATGAACTAGTCATCCAACATCAGTACCTCACATCGCTAATGCTCCTGTATCGGAATGCAATCAAATCCATACAGCAATGTTCCGACATCTAGTGTAAAGCCTTCTCAGAAAAGTACCAATTGTTATTTCAGCAAAGGGGCAAACTGTCTTTTAATACCCTTAATTTCAGAGAAAACGCTGTATGAGTAGGTGTCTACAAACTTTTGGACATTTAGTGTAGATGGAAAATGTCCTCTGAAGCGCGTACCTTTTCAGCAGCGCTGACGTTGATGAGGGGCCCCTGCGTGGTGGTGGGCTCAAACCCGTGCCCAGTTCGCAGCTCAGCGTCCATTGCTTTCCCCAGCTTCTCTAGAAATGCATCATGGATCCCACTCTGCACCAGGAAGCGGTTGGAACACACACAGGTCTGCAGCACACATTAGAGATCAGAGGAAATGTCAGTTACCCCTAAAACCCAACACATCCCAGTTATTCATCTTTATGCTTATTATTCAGTAACTAATACGAAAATGTACAAAAGTCAGAGACCTATCATTTAGTTAACATCAAGTGTAAACAGCCATTAAGCTTTTCATTTTTTCAGGAGATATTTTTGATGAGAACAGATATTAGACAGTCCATTTGTATAAGGAAGAAGAGCGTAAAAAGTTTCCAAAACTTCAAAACATTATTAAAAATTATACAAGAACATCAGAAAAACAGTACATAACACTTTTATGTTCAACTCGTTACAGACCTGAAAAAATCCACAGGTGTTTGTGTTTATGCCTCCACTGAGGTGAGCAGACACCTCAACAACTTAGTTTGAAAACGGTCAAGAAGTCATAACTGAGGAAAAAAATGTAAATTTGCAAATCAAAGCTGCTGTTGTTTTCAGAACAATGGACTGACCACCCCAAAGTCCAGGCCTCAACATCACTGCCCCAATATGTTTGGGTTCATATGGATTGTGAGAAGCAGAAAATGCAACTAACTTCTAAGACTGAACTTTGGAAGGTGGGGGGGGGGGTGTTTCTTTTAACACTGAAAACAAGTCTCCTGAAAAGAATGAAAGCTGTAAAAGTGTGAATCCCATTACATTCAGATGCTGAAGCTTGTGTAATTTTCAGGTATTTTTCTTCCTTTTTTCCTGATGCTTAAAAAAATAATTACATGCATTTAATGTAGGGTGGTCTCTGACTTTTGCACAGTACTATAAGTCAGATAGTTACGATGGTGATTATTAAGGCCCTTAGGATTTGTTAAAGGTGCATAAAACACATGAACAAAGTAGAATTAAACGTATGATTTGTCATAAAGGCCTTACTTGGCCTGAGTTTCTGAATTTGGAGGCCAGCGCTCCAGCTACGGCCTTGTCCACGTCTGCGCTGTCAAAGACGATGAAGGGGGCATGTCCCCCCAGCTCCATCGAGACCCTCTTGACTGTTCCTGCAGCATGTTTCAGCAGTACCTGTGTTGAATATTAAATATGCTTACATTAAAGGAATATTCCACTTCATAAAGCTTTACTGTCATTTTTAAATGCAATATAAGATACACCATCTCCTGAGCTGTGCAGATGAATGTGTGAATACCTTTCCGGTGGCAGTAGAGCCGGTGAATGAGATTTTGGACACTAGAGGGTCAGTGCAGAGGATCTCACCCACAGCAGGAGCCTTCTCCCTGGAGCAGGGCACCACGTTAAAAACTCCAGGAGGAATTCCTGCCTGCACTGCCAGCTGTGGAGGTACAGCATTTGTCATTCTTGATGTTTACAGTTTGCTCAAATCACAAACTATCCAGACTGGGGCTAACGCTGATGCTGGGACCAGTCTCACGAAGCACGTTCCTCATGAAATTTCAGTTTCACAAAAACTAACAACTGGAACTGCAGCTAACTCGCAGTTAAATTTATATCCATGAATAACAACTTTCTCTGTTAATCCACGGTTAGACACTCAAGCCGTGACTAATCCATCTGCATGTGCACAAGAAAGTGTGTTATTATAACAAAAAGCTAAGAAATCATATTATATACATACACTATACTGACAAAAGTATTCGCTTGTCTGCCTTCACATGTATATGAACTTGAGTGACATCCCATTCTTCATCACAAGGATTAGGAAAGGTATTGTATGGGTTGAAGTCAGGACTCCAGTTCTTCCACACCAAACTGCCTCATCCATGTCTTTATGGACCTTGCTTTGTGCATTCCATCAGATTGCCAGACTGACAAGTGTGATTGGTCACTCCAGAGAACACGTCTCCACTGCTCTAGAACCTCCACTGTTCTAAAGTGGCGGCGCTTTACACCACTGCATTCAGTGCTTTGTATTGCACTTGGTGATGTAAGGCTTGGATGCAAAAAAAAAAAAAAAAAAAAAAAAAAAAAAAAAGTTACTGTGCCTGGAAAAGTGTAGAAACATGTTCTCTATAAAAGACGTGTTATTTTCAGACGAATAAAATGTAATTTGACCAAGTGTGCCCAAACTTTTCCATTCAACTGTGATGACAAAGTTGAACTGAAACAAAAGTAAAGCATTTAAAACATTTAAAAAAGCAACGCTGTTGTCATGTCTACCGCATTACTGCTTAATGGAGTTTGATATTCTTAATATCTATTTAATACGATTTGCGTTCTTTGCTAAAAAGAGTAAAAATGACCTGATTGGTCAGAAGCGTGGCCGTTCTTTAATCCCAAACTTGCACCCAGTAAAAAGTGATCTGCTGTTGTGAAAAAGAGAATTTAAAGTTTAAAGTTATCTGGTTTACAATAAAATCCTGCTTGGGAGATATTCCCCTGCCTTAAGATCATATAGAAAGCTGACAAAGCAAAAACAAAAAAAATGAACATATAAACAAAAGCAAAAACAAACAAACAAAAAAACTGACCTCAGCAAGCGCTAGAGCAGAGAGAGGCGTGTCCTCAGCTGGCTTCACCACCACAGTGCAGCCTACTGCCAGAGCTGCAGCCACCTTCCTGGTTATCATGGCACTGGGAAAGTTCCACTGTGGGTCAGCAAGGGGTTATCAGATATTTGGACATCAAGGAATGGAAAGACACAGCAAATAAGTCACAACGTCTATCAGGCTAATCAGTCTGTAGGAGGAGCTACTCACTGGAGTGATAATAGAGGCCACGCCCACTGGCTGTTTCATCAGTAGCATCTTGCGGTCCTTGGCTGCCGGAGGAACAATGTCCCCATAGACACGTCGGGCCTCCTCAGAAAACCACTCCAGAAAGGACGCAGAGTACGTAATCTCACCCAGAGACTCCTTTAACGGCTTCCCCTACAAGAGCACAGCATACGAGGATTATACTTACTTCTAATAGCACAGCTCAGTTCTCAGCGCACAGTGCGAATACAGGACCTCTATCCCGAGACTGGACACTTATAAAACAAACAAACAAACAAATAAATAAATATCGCTACATTTCAAATTACACTTTTTTGATGGGGAAGCAAATAATATATAATACAAAACTTCCAGGAGTGGAATGTTCCTTTTTTGAATAGTTTACATTTTTATTCTCACCATGACACAAAGAAAGCCCTGGACTTTTAACTGTATGCCCAGCATGACAAAGTGCTTTTAACAGTCAAGGTCATTTAGGCAAAAATATGTAAATCTCTCAGATTGAAGGTCTTGGCCTATCACGTTCATAAGTTTACAAGAGTGGAGTTCAAAGTAAGTTCTCACAGGAAAAAAAGTGCTGTTTGAAGGAAAAACAATGCTACACTGTCAGAAATAAAGGTAGCATGCAGGTTCTTTTTTAGTCAGGTACAAACATGTAAATGTACTCTCAAAGGTAGCAAGTTGTGAACCCTAAACAAGCTTTTTTTCCAAGTGAAAAGTACATATTTGTTCCTTTTCATTACTTAATGTTTTAAAACAGAACAATGAAATAAAAAGCCTGGAGACGAGGCGGGCGTGTGGAGTTAATACAGCTTAAAAAATATAATGTCAGTGGATTATGGTTGTTATGTTCCCTGACTAAAGGTACTGAGATGGACCCTTGGGGGTACTGCTACTGTCTCCTCCCCTGTTTGATTCCCATGTCTTTAATAGGTTGGTCATGCTGTCACGAGTCCTTAGAGGCTCACCATCTACCATTCGATGACCAATCATCGCACAGAGTTCTGGCACTGAAGGAGGGACCTGAGCTTTGTACTCTTTTACTCATGTAGCTTTTGCATATGGCTGATTCTATTATTTGTGCTAGATTTGTGATCCCGATTTGGCAATTTGTCTTAACCTTGTCAGCTCTGAGCTGAAGCAAGAGGCTTATGCCTCTACTTAAATCATACTGGCTTTGCTGACTTGCTTCTTTGCATCTCTCTAGTTCCATTTCTCTCTCATACTCTGCGGTGCTTTCCAGGGTTCTGGACAGGCTAGATGGGTGCACTCATACATTTTACACCACATAGTAGCCCAATGTATAGACACATTACATAAGGGATGGGTGCCAGGCTTTGTATTTCTATTTTTGGAATAGGTAAGATCAGTATAGACAGCTCTTCTCTTTTGCTCTTAGGTGAGAACTTAAACTAAAGAGTTGGGGTAGGTTTTTTTTGTTTGTTTATTCTGATGATTTCTTTCCTTTCGTGTCGTTCAGGTCCAGAACCGCGTTTACGTTTCAGCCGTGTGTATATCATCGGTTGCTTGGCATAAATGATTATCAACGTCAATCAAGTAGTTTAGGCTTTCCTAACCTGGGATAAAATGTTGAAATAGATACATTTATAATAATAAATAAATAATATAATATTATATAATATAATATAATACATATAAAAATGTTAAAATAAGATAAATTCCTAATATAAGAAAAGATTTACTTCTGTACACAAATTTGTAAAGATATCTTATGGTGACCTGGTCAGATTAACTTATGATAAGGAAGTTCCTGTAATACAGCCAGTGTGCAATGTCACTCCTTTTCTACATCAATGCTTCTCAACTGCAGTTCGCAAGTCCCACTGCCCTGCAAAGTTCTCCTCCATACACCCCTGTTCCAAATCAGCAGTTCATAATCAAGCCCGTTGTGAGTTGGATTAGATGTGCAGGCGCAGAGAAAACTTGACACTGTGCAGGACAGTTCATTCTACACTATATGTTGCATCAAAATTCTGTGGTGTAACTCAACTGATCTTATCTGTGAAATACTAACAGCTGGAACTGGGTGTGAAGGAGTATTTTTCTGGATTTTTAATGATAGAAAGTGAATGCTTATCTACTCCAATGGGAATAAAGAAGACTCACACACTCTGCTGTAATGAGTTTGGCTAGATCCTCATTGTGCTGATTGACCAGATCAAACCATTTCCGGAGTAGAGCGCTCCTTTCCTGAAAAGTGTGTGAAAGCAGAGATCAGACACAGTCTCACAACTTTTGAACTTTACCTGAACAGAAAAGAAAGCACAGAGATGAACAAAGTATGAAAAGTAGTTCATTTCATCAGCTGCTGGCTGAATGCAGAGCAGAGTCTTCATGCATTAATAAGTTTGATGTGTGTATTGCCTATGGCAGATATTCATTTTAGAACATTTCCCACTGTGCTCAGCTTAGTGTCGCCCTTCTCCGACACACTTGATTAAACTCGTGTTAAAGGGAAACATCAGATTTACACAGTTGTCCCAGTAACCCAACAATAGTCAGCCAGATAAGACGTGTTCAGTGTGTGAACTTTGCTACTTTACTTTTGCACAAGAGCTGTAAGGCTAATTTAGCTATCAAGTAATGGAAGCCTAGGTAACCCAAATTCTTCTCTTAGGGGTGGGAATCTTTAAGCACCTCACGATTCGATTACGATTCAGAGGGCTTATCAATGCATTTGGATGCATCTTTTTTTTTCTACACAGGATTTCTATTTTCTTACTGTCTGAGGACTTGGAAGTTTTAAAGCAAAGTATTTGTAATGATCCATAATAAATTTAATTCCAACACCTTTTATTAATAAATCAAATGGAAGTGAGGTGGTGAGTGAACTGGGAGACTCTCATTCACTGCTATTGCTTGGAGCACATTAGACGCTGCTGCCACTCATCTGTGATAAAATGCGCTGTTAGGGTGAAACAAGGTCCAGTGGCATTGGATGTCCACGCAGCACACGTTACAGCCGTCCTACCCGTTCTCTTTAGTGATTTTATAGTTTCGGATTTGGTCTTCTTGTGGGGGGTTCCTGAGTCAGTAAAATATTTTCGAGACTGGACGCTGAATCTCCGCTCCAAGGTGTGCAGCATGGAGCAAAAGCACTGGTTACATGGACTTACTTGCATTTATAAGCAGAGCAGTTGGTTTTGTGGTACGTTAAATCTGCAACGAGAGACTGTCTCTCTCTAAAAAGTTGCGAAGATGAAGTCGTTTCTCTTTCGCATTTTTCCCGTTCCACCTTAAATGGTGCAGCAGTTACATTCAGCGCACCATTCAGAATTTAAGGTGGAACGGGAAAATTCAAACAAGAAGCTGGTGAATGGGAAGTGACTTCAGCCTCGTAAATCAGCCGAACGATGAGAGACATTTTACAAGAAGCTGCTCTACTCCTGAGGAAAAGTTTTCTGTGGGAAAGGGGAGGAAAGCGGCTACAGCTAAAGCTTAAAGCAGAGCAAAGGAAGTCTGTTTATATTTACACTCTTGTTTATATTTTTTAGCCTACACTAGGACATTCGCACACGCTGAGACATACTGGGCATTAAATGTGTCCCAGTGTGGCTTGATTTTTGTTGAAAGGTCAAAACATTTGGGCTGTGGCTCCTGACCGAGCCTGGCTCGGTCATCCAGCTGTGTTTTTGTTATGTGCTGCCACAGACTGTCCAGGCGCTGCACTTACCCACTTCCAAGTTACTGCCTTTTACGTTCTGTCAACACTACGGTATAAATGAAATATTTAGAAAATCTATTTTTATGAATCGATTCAGAATCGTTCATGTCCGCTTCGCGATGCATCTAAGAATCGAGTTTTCCCGCAGCCCTGTCTTCGATTATATTTGCCTAGTAGCTCCAGTACAAAACATTAAAAAGCAAGCTTCAGACCCCAAACCTGTCTTGGCCAATCAATTACATCTGGAGTAAATGGGAAAACTGTAAGTGTGACTTTTCTGTAGACCTTTTGTTTTCATATTAGCAGGTTAAGCATTAGTTTCCGTTCACAGTGGTTTGTTGTGAAACTGCACACTGTAGAGAAACATACTGGAAGCAGAACAATGCTCCAGCACCAGGCAGCACGTTTGTGCCCATTTCATGTAATAACTTTCTGTAAGGGAGACAGAAAGGGCGAGGATATCACTGTATACTTCATTATAAACCGCGGACATGGTCAGTGTGCCCACCCCTCCCTCCTCTACCTTTGCAGTCTGGCACTTCCACGACAGAAAGGCTTTGTAGGCGGAGCTGACGGCGTCCCGGGCTTGCTGTGGTCCGCAGTCAGAGACCTGGGCCAGCTCTTCCCCTGTGGCTGGATCCAGCACTGGGAAAGTGTCAGGCGCCGACACCCAGCGGCCGTTGATGAAGCCCTGAGTGCGGAGCAGCTCTGCGGAGATATCGAGGCTGTAGGGGCGGCGCAGCATGCTGGGCAGGCCCGGCAGGATCCGGATCTGGCCAAGAAAAGCACGCCGACCTGCCACACAGAAACTGACCATTGCAATGGACACGGAATCTGACAGACTAAACGCTACAGGCCACCGACCGGTAACCGGGACCTCGCATTAGGCAGCAGAACGAGTCCAGCCACGGACAACCACCTCAAAGCGCTCATCAGCAGCGTCATGACGACACAGCCTGACGTGCTCCGTGGCTGAATCTCAAACCGCTCCGTACTCACTACCTAGTGCACTACGGAGGTCCTTAAACAAGGGCTCCGGAACGAACACACACACACACACACACACACACACACACACTGTCTAAGCCGCTTCTCCCTTAGGGTCGCAGGGGCACTCACACGGTGTAGGACATTTCTAACAGAGTCACTCGGGATTCAGACACGAGTGCACTATATAGTGAGCAGGGAGCCATTTGAGATTCCGCTGCTGTGCCGAACACTTGTATTGGTTTCACATGTTGGTCACAATAATATGTGTTTAAAAACATGTCATAGTTGTGTCAACAGAAATAGAGTTATAGGGGGCGCCTTTTAAGGCAGAATCTCTGCCAGGAAATACACCCCCTCTAAATTCTGGCTACATTATTATTACATCTATGATACTTATATAGGCATCATATATCCCGTGATATCACCGGCTATATTGCTGCCAATCCTCACCGCAACCTGTCTAACGGAAAGACACAGATATTGAAGCAGGTTGGATTTTTTTACAGATTTCTTTACTGTGCCAGTGATAGGAACCGGGGGGTCGTGATGACTACAACACAAAGCCTCGTTATTTACTATCCAAAATGACCAGTCAACCTACAGCTCTTGAAATGTTATATATAAAGGTAATGTCTATTCTTACAGTGCCAGTTTCCCTGACATGGGTTACAGTTGCAGTTAATCTTGGACTAAATTTCACCATCACTGGAGCAGGAGCAGGAAATTCTTCAGGCTTACTCTGGGTTGGGAAAACCGGCCCATGTGACTTATAATAATTACACTGGACCAAAAGCAAAAGCAGTCCAAAGAATTAGAAACAAAACTCAACTACAGAATTGTGGCCTAACACTTTTCCCACACCGACATGAGGAAACACATTCAATATCCAAACCAGAGAAAGCTTTTCACCTTCATGTCAGCACTTATGAAGACGGAGGACTTGTGTAGAGGAGGACACAGACCATGACCCAGCATGGACAGTTTACTAAGCAAGGATCTCCATCAGATGAGCGGAGGGAGGGAGGAAGCCCACCAGGGTAAAATCTGAATTCAGTGTTGGATAAGCCACACTTCAAAACAGCTCAACCGTTAGACACTTAGGTCTGAAGCCCCTTCCTGTGATGCTGCTCCTATAAATGACTACTCTAGCTGATGCTCAGCTATACTGTCCTGACTTTCTTAATGATTAATGGCAACAGGCAAAAGAAGATTTAAGGGTAATAAAAATGTTTTATTTTCTGATTCAGTTACATGATTTTTTTTTTTAAACACAGATCTTTAAGTGTCTGCTATTGACATAAACTCTACAAACCTTCGCTTTAAAATAATGTAACTGAGAAAGTGGATGCAATCCAGAAACTCAAACTCAAGGTTTAGTAAACAGGAGGTTATTTCACTAAATGCTTTGATCAAATCTGGCCAACCAGTGGAAGTAAAAAATAATAATCATCTACAAAATGTACACGGTATTATTTAGTTCAAGAATGATCAGACAAATTACCTTAGATGGCAGTTATAGCAAGAAGTCAGACCAAGATATGTAAAACCAGTCTGCAGAGCAAGAGACCCAATATCCATGAAATCTATTCAAAACTTGCTAAGAAAATGGCAGAGGAACAAAAAAAAAATAAAATCATAAAAAAAATACATAAAGCACATACATCTGTATGTGTGCTCACACAGTCAAACACATACAAAATAAAACAAGTGGGACCACATGGTTTTAACAAGAAACCCAATAAATAACTTGAAAAACAAACTGGCAATCATCATTTGAGAACATTATTGAGGGCGCGAGAACATCTGTACACTAAATTAGCAACTAAACAATGTAAATAAAGCATTTAAAATGAGCTTTGTCCCCATATCAACAATACATTTGAACAATTAAGGACATCATTTTTGGGGGGCACACCGAGTACATGTAAAACTATGTACTATATACACGCACAAATATTAGTACATGTATGATACAAAACTGTACATGTATCCCAGATGCTAAACTACAAAAAAGGATGAAGTCATTTGAGACTTTTGTATCAAAATAAAAGAGACAAAACGAAAAACTGCTTTCATGAAAAAAGGAAACGGACACACTCCTCTGTGTTTCTACACTGTGTTCTTCATAAAAACTGAAGTCTCCCTCCCGTCCTTCAGGATATTAACTGCAGAAAAAGAGAAACGCCAACTTTGTGAGAGACATGATCACAAAACTCAGAAGACCGCATTTCTAAAAAATAAGATTAGCTCCATCTTTCACTGCTGTGAGCTCTCTGGAGTGTTAGGCTACAGAAAATGGGCGTCGTGATACACCTCAATATTTATTTATTTTCAAAATGGGGATGGCTACACTGTACACGCTGTGAATCGAGTACAGTTCCATTTTATGCTGGGCTAAAACGAGCATTTGTGCCTGAACAGCCAAAAACACACACACTGTTTATGGTCACTTTTCTGCGCTTTAAAGAATTCAGTTTACAAGCTGTGTCTAATACAGGCCCTTGCTTTTCAGTTTACACCGCTGTGTTCACGCTTTGCATTGCGCTAGGTGATGTAAGGCTTGGATGCAGCTACTCGGCCATGGAAACCCAGTCCATGAAGCTCTCTAAGCTGTTCTTGAGCTGATCTGAAGGCCACATGGAGTTTGGAGGTTTGAAGTGATTGACTCTGCAGAAAGTCTGTGCACTATGCGCCTCAGCATCTGCTGACCCTGCTCTGTCATTTTACGTGGCTGAGTTGCTGTCGTTCCCAATCACTTCCACTTTGTTATAACACCACTGACAGTTGACTGTGGAATAATTAGTAGTGAGGAAATTTCACGACTGGACTTGCTGCACAGGTGGTGTCCGATCACGGTACTACGCTGGAATTCACTGAGCGGAGCTCCTGAGAGCGACTCATTCTTTCACTAATGTTTGTAGAAGCAGTCTGCAGGCCTTGGTTTTACACACCTGTGGCCATGGAAGTGACTGGAACACCTGAATTCAGTGATTTGGACGGGTGACTGAATACTTTTGGAAATATAAGTATATATATATATATATATATATATATATATATATATATATATATATATATATATATATATATAAATATAATGGAAGTATTCTTTATATTTGTAACTATTTTCAATTTTGTAAGTTGTGCTTTAATATTTTCTTTTCTTCTTACTTTTGTTCATATTCTTTAACTTTTGTAGTTTGCATTGGATTCAGAACCAGTTATTAAACAGCTAAAAACCAAAAGGGAATAACAACATTTTCCATAGAATGTGATCAAAAACACAATGAAAATCTCTCGTAACTGTTCCATACTAAAAATCCAAGCGTCTAACATTTACTGGATGTTAATTGGATGAACATTACATCATACACTTTGTTGACACTATCAGAAAACGTCATTAACCATTCATTAATTTTGTTAATCGGTTACCAACTGGAGTTACAGTTTCTTTGATTTTTTTTTTTTATAATTACTTTTTCAATCTCTATTTAGAACTGCTACCCGATTCACTACGCTACTGTTGTAGTAAGAAGTAGTAAGAAACTGTCCTAGTTGAACAAAGGATAGGCGAATGGCATAATCATTTCAAGGCATTTTAAAAAAGATCCAACAACTGAAACCTCCAACTTCAGGTGTCCATAAAGTACTTACGCTCTTCACCGTCTCCTTGATAAAATCTTTTCTGTCTGTCAGGTCATAGTCAGGATATAAGTCATAAACCTTAAAAAAAATAAATAAATACAGTAAATTAATGCATCATATACATATATTTAATGAAATCCCTATATATACAAATTAAGAACTTACTTGTTGGCAAATCTGCTTCATTGTCACTTCCTCCAGGTTTGCATCTTTCAGGAGATCTTTGATAGCTCCTTTTACTTGTTCATTTGTTGGGGGCTTTTTAATCATCTTGATTAGTGGCTCATCATCATCTGAGCTGTCAATCTGGACTGGATTGAAGGGAAACACACGATGCAATAAATAAATACTCTATTTTGTTTCAAAAATCGCCAGAAAAATCATTCTTTGCTACTTCCCCAGTTTGCTATGATGTAAATATTTAGCAGTGAGATGTAGTAAAAACAAGCTACCACAAAAAAAGAGCCCAAATTAATAACAGTAAGTAACCATGTAAACCAATTGTGTGATAATCAGAGTCAATATTCATCACTTTTCTGTTTATTGGAATCAGCATATAAACTTGCTGGCTTGACAATAAAGGCAGATTGTTATTTATGCACAAAGCGGATGGAACCGTAATCAACAAAACACATTTCTGTAGTCTGGCCCAGTGTCCTGCCCACAGCTGTACTGCATTGCTTGAAATGTGAATGATGCATCAAGTATGAACAGCCAGCACGTCTGCCTCTTTGTCCTGCCCTGCATGGAGTCCCTGTTTCTCTCCCACAGCAAAAGGAAAAGGTAAAAGCATGTCACAGTCGAACAACATAGTTGGCAAAAAGCTCAACGCACTCGATCATATAATTTTACTCACTCTAGCCAGACAAACGAGCCCTGTCCAAAATATCAAGCGAGTTTTTTGAGGAGGAGGTTTATGTCGGAACAAACATTGTGACTTGACACATTTCTGTATTTCCGCTCAGAATGTGTGAAAAGAACGGAGCTTCACTGGGCTCACTGTGTAGACATGCCTCCAGAAAGTGGTAACTTATATGTAACATCGTAACATATTGTTTTACACTGAAGTCAAATATAATTTCTGGTCTTTTTCATTTCTATTTTTGCTCATTAAAAGTACAGAGAGTTCGATCTCCCTACCTCCAACGATTCCACTGCTCTGTGTAGCATAAACAGGCTGTTCAGTCTAATTAGAGCTGGGCGATATGGCCAAAAATGTTATCACGATGAACAAAATTCATATCGGTTGATATCGATACACATCGCAATGAATGTCAAATTATTATTTCTTTTAAGTCTGAAGGCTGATTTTTGCTCCTGGGTGATTAATCGCTGTTTTAAACTATCCTTCATGGTTGGAACATGACAAACACCAAACAGTGGAACATTTCACAGATCTGTCATGGGACAGTGAGAATAAGTGTCTGGTGAGCTGTTTTTACCAGCTGGAAAAGCATGGCTGCTGTAATAGTCATAATTTAATGAAGAAAACAGATTATTTTTAGCTGTCTGGTGAAGAGGCTCAGCTATCCTGTTACAAACGCTAAACAAGTGGCCACTAACAGTGCTAAACTGTTCAGTTTCTCAACAACGTCAACTTAGTACAAACAGCAAACATTAGCTGCCTCAGTATGTCAGTGATGGATCACACCGCCTTACTGGCATCAGTCCTGCCGCAACCATGTCAGAGCATATCACAGTGTTCAGACACCAGCTAGCAGACGACTGGGTTTCTCTATAGTAGTTTGAGGGCTGAACTGAAATATAAGTAACACCAGACAGACTCCTCCTTTTAGGTATGTTTAAACTGAAAGCGGAGCTTTTGTGTCGTGTTTGATCTACAGTATCATTAATTCAGAGTGTAGTGTGAGTGACACAGTGCCGCTTAAAGTTAGATGGCTGCTATAAACAGCTAGTCTGGGAAGACGGC
The DNA here is from genome assembly GCF_015220715.1 of Pygocentrus nattereri. NCBI lineage: Eukaryota > Metazoa > Chordata > Actinopteri > Characiformes > Serrasalmidae > Pygocentrus > Pygocentrus nattereri. The sequence goes on along the minus strand of NC_051213.1, from coordinate 33,837,255 downwards.
GCTCTCCCACTCTCCAATGCCTCACAGCGTCCTCAGTTTACTCTCATTTAAATCAGGGCTGTAACTGCATGAACCACTTCTTTCTTTCAACAAATACTGAAATATCACATTTTGACGGCGCTGTAGTTGTGAGGAGCAGACGAGATTTAACGCTGTTAAAGCTGGTTAGGATGTATGGAAAGATGTGAGGTCACTGTAGGTCAGCGCAGCTACTCCACGTATCTCATCACTCACTCTCGGTCACAGGAGAACAGATCACTGGCCACTCCACTCAAACAGGGAATGTAGAACTCCACGTTTCAGACATTGCTAAAGTATATTTGGCGACCCTTTTTTACTGGTCGCCGCCCTCCCTCTCTAATCATGTCGAAAAAAGCAGAGTAGTGTCGCTTTCCTTGCGGTACAAAATGCGATCAGGGCTTTTGCTGAATGTGGAAGTGTGAGAATGGTGTGTTCAAAAAGTTATCATGATTATTATCATTAGACTTCAGGCTGGGTGATAAAATGATAATCATGCAGCGCATTTTCAAGAGCCTATCACAATCTATCTTATAAACTCAACTTCCATCTACTGCTAATTACCTCAAATAAATACATTTTTGGTTGAACAACATTGAATTAACATTCATTTTCCCTCCCTGTTGTTGCTTTTTACAAAGTATCAATTGTTAATGCATGACTGCTCAAATATTTACTGTTATACATTGAGTTTTATGTATTTAGTTAGTATAGACTGCATACAGTTTTTAGTCTGTATCTAGGTTCTCACTTGTATCCAGATATTGAAAAGGTAAGCTCTGCTCCTGATCTGAGCCCTCTGTGTGAGTCACTGACCGAACATATCAGTCAACCCCTAGCTTTTAACGAATGGTTCTGGCCTGCTTAGAATCCATATTTAAATCATATAGACAATATTTAGTCTCACATTAAACACAAACCAGCTTGACACTGACTCTTCTTTCTGTAAAAGGCTGTCTGCACGTTTACCCACAAGACTTCGACTGCTGGGATAGGCTCCAGCAACCCCCCCCTATCTAAAGCTATCCTACACTAAGCTACTTTGTCCTTTCAATAACTGAAAATTTAATGACAGATGACTTGTTAAGACCATTGAAAGCTTAACGTTTTGCCATTGAGGGCTTGGTCCATTTGTTTGTGCAAGGGAGTGTACATGAACTACATGGCAATAGCAAGAAAGTAAATAATGAAGCTAAATCAATGCCTTAATCAAGCTAGCGATATACTTGATGTGCTACTTTTTGAACAGAAATATAATACCATTTTAAAGTGCCAAATTCTGAAAACCATCTTTCAAGTACATACTGAAACAGAGTACCTATAGGAGCAAAGGGGTTGCAATTACCCAATTTTGTTCATTTTCAAATATTCTCTCAAATGGTATCTCAAATATCACAAAAATAAGGACACCACTGGTTTGAATGTGTCTGATGAGAACTGACCATGTCAGTGCTGGAAAGTCAGAGTCTTAATGCAAACAGTCTTAAAAACTGAATATCTTTTTGGTCAACTCTTGTCAGTGAGTGAGATGATGACAGAACTTTAGATTTTATCCGATTCTATAAGTTTTTAAGCTGCTCAAAAAACTGATTTATACCTGAGCATGTGGTCAGCTTTCCTCAGCTGTATTAGTCCTAAAGCCCAGTGCAATTGATGTATGAGGATGAGTTTACATCACTGGTCATCTGGTAAACGAGACTATGCTCAAACTGTATAATCTTAATGTATGTAATATGAAAAACAGCATAATGAAGTTTGGGTGATCTACTTACCTTTGCTTTTGCTGACAGTATTTTTCTTCTTGTTGCTACTGCTGTCAGCTTTCTTGGTTTTAGGAACAGGCTTGGCTGGTGCATTCTTCTGCGCAGCTGGTTTCTTTTTAGTCTTGGAATATAAGAAATAAAATTTTCACTCTAAAAGTCTTACCAGAATGAAGTTCTTATTATTTTATTTCATTATAGGCATAAAAACACTAACCTTTTTGGGAGCAGTGTCTTCAGCAGAGTCTGATGCAGACTGATCAGAGGCATCTTCAGCCTTCTTTGCTGCCTTCTTGGGAGTGGATTTCTTTTTACTACTGGTCTTCTTTGACTTTGACTTGGATGTCTGATTCAATGTAAATTAAAAATTAGTAACAATATTTTACCTAAGCTACATAAAAACACTTACACCATTATTACTTTAGAAGCTTCAGTGCAACAATGCATCCATTACACTTGGCAGAAGCAAGCAAGCAAGCAAGTAAATAAATAAATAAATAAATAAACAAACTTCTTTAATAATGGATTAGACATCCAATTGACCCAATGCCAGCACCAATCCTGTCAGGTAAAGATTCTCATCTCATGTTCCTGTCCATTTTAAGATAGACAGATAGAACTTTAAGTGTTTCAGTAGCAAGACATATAATTGCACACAAACTTACAAATACTATGCAGAAAATTTTTTAATGAAAATAAATCTAGACATAAGCACAAGAGAAATAAATTAAGTATACTTTCATAGTGACGTGGCATACGACAGACTTGTTGTATTTACATGATAGCAGACACTCAGTGGTATGAGGTAAACTAAAAGCACAACTGTCTCTGAGCTGCATCAATAATACAGCGTAAAGTGCATAGTGAAAGTGTCATTACAGTAGTAGTTAAGATATATTGCAAAGTGTGGATTAATTGGAGAGGAGATCCAGTGATGTGGTTCAGCGCAGTTCAGACAGCAGATCAGTACCATCTCTGCAGTAAGAAGACTCGTAGAGTCGTATATCAGTGGATAAGGAAGATGTCACATGACACTAACAGCGCAGCTGTAACAGTCGGTCACTGGATGTGCTTCTCTGTTTATCCAGTGTAGCATGCAGAAGGTGTGAGGTGTTTTGTCCAAGATGGCTAACAGCTTGTTGAGCATCTTCTGTTCCGCTACAACCTCCAAAGAGGCCAGCTTGACTCCTATAACTTTTGTTAATGCTGCTGCCCAAGCACACAACAGCACAGAATAGAGGACTCGCTACAACAGACTGGTAGAATGTCCAAAAGAGCTCAGTGCTCACACCAAAAGACTTCAGCCTCCTCAGGAAGAAGAGACGGCTTTGGCCTCTCTTGTACACCGCGAGAGTTACAGCTCCAGTCCAGCTTGCTGTCCCAATTGCACAGCCAGATATCTGTAGGTCCCAACCACCTCCACATCAACGCCATCAACGGTGACTGGTAACAACCCACTCTTTCACAAAGTTTGTGCTTCAAGTCCAAGCAAAAAACACATTGCCACATTCTTGGATGATTTCTCTCAAACCAGACACACAGTCCTACAGTCATGATGGAACACTGGGACTATTTGACCAGCAAAATCAGCAGAAGTCATCACAAATTCTCAAGGCAAAACACAAATAGGCACACCTGCTGAAATGGCAACTCTAGCTGAAATGCGAACCCAGTTACTGGAAAAGTGAGGTAGAATGGACAGGAGAAAAAGTGGTGGCTATTAAGGAGGACATGTAACCACGTAATAGAAAAGAAATGTGACTAATTTCCTGTCTGGTGAGCTTATCAAAATTTACAAAAACATGTATGTAATTCATAAAATTATAAAAAACTTTAAATGACTCTTTATGAATTATATACGGTGTTCAGAGAAGAAATATAAATGCCACACTACAACTAATATCGTTTTTAGAGAAACAAAAATGTGATTTTTCTTTACAAATTGCATAACAAGTCAGCTGTGTTTCTTTCTTTCTAAGCACTTCCTTGTAATTCCCACATTCCACGCTCTAGAAACAGGGCACACAACGTTGCCTTAACTAACAAGATCAGAATCAACAAATTGAGCACAGAATCCATTAAGGCAAGTGACTAAACTTGCTCTTAAGTACTAAACTAACACATGCAAAACCAAAAAACCAATACTGTTTATCAGAAGTAACTAATGCCCACATGCCATTTTACATTGCTCTTCTACCAAAACTGCGAACAGCAGATTGCGAGTGTGTTCGTTAACACATAAGAACTGAGCTGACTTCAGTTCTCTTAGATAAGTACTAACACCACCACCATCCTTAAAACACTTTGTTTTTCAGTTCGTTCAACAAATTATACAACTTAGTAGCAGATTGATCTTACAGTTCTACACAGATTTCCACAAGATTTCTGGGAAAGCCTGTATGCAATTACGTAGAATTTCTTCTCAGACATGCAGAATCATGCATTCAAGTAAGTATGACAGGAAACTATTTGGCATGTCCCTGCATTTTTACTCACCTCTTCATCCTCACTTTCTTCTAGACTGTCCTCAGAAGCTTCGCTCTTCTCCATTTCCTCTTCCACTTCTGAGTTACTTTCATCTCCTTCATGTTTCTGACTGTCTGATGTTTCTGCGTCTTTGTTTTTACTTTCACCCTCATCTTCATCATCATCCTCGTCATCATCACTACTTGAATCAGTAACAATTGCTCTGGATTTTCCACTCTCTGGTTGCTTCTGCTTGCTCTTGGATGCAGTTTTCTCTCGTTTTGCATCCTTCGTAGTTTTCTTCTTCCTTTTCTTTTTCAAGATTACTGGCTGTGCGGATGCAAATGACAAAAAGGTGCAAATGACAAATCTTCTCAGAATCTTCAGAGTATATTAGTCTCTTGCGATATTTCTTTAAAGAAGGGGTAAAACTGTGTAACTCACCTTTCCTGAATTTGTGGGATTTACCAGAAACTGCATGATCCTATCAACCAGAACAGCTTGATTTCCACTCCTCTCAAGATCAAGAATTTGACAAATGGTCTTAAGTTGGACTTTGGGGAGCCTGCAAGACAGTTATTTATTAATAAATTGAGGGACACAATCCTACACTTGAATTCTAATGTGCGTCAAAAATATTATTTTATTTTATATGACCCGCTACCATTCATTTTCTCCCAAAATGTGTAGATGTATGGACACGTTAACAAAGCACACAGACAAAATGCACTACCTGCTCATTTTTTCCCTCTTTTTGTTGTAAGGGTCACTGTGAATCTCAAATGGAAAGCCGTTAAATAACCGAAGGTGTTTCCGCAGCGAAGAAACCTGTTAAAATTTTTTAAAATGACAAACAGTATAATTTAAGACACCATAATATTACTAATGTGACTGTGTCATGTTTAAGCACTGTTGACTCAATTCATGTACACATTCATCCAAATAAATATGCTTACAGCTCCTGGGCGATCATAAAGAATCTTGTGAAGAGGTTTCAGCTGTGGGGCTTTGAGTCTTCCAATGGCATGATTGACACGGGCAATGTCTCCAAGTTTGTCTCCTTTACCTATACTCTCAATTTTTGGCTTTTCTTTTGGTTTAGACACCTGCATATCGAGTCTTTGGACTGTTTTCTTCTCTCGTTTTCCTTCAATGATTTCTCCTTGGTCTGTAAACAGAAGAGAAAAAAGGAGCATTTAAAAAAACATTCATAAACTAATTTTTTCAATAGTTATTCTAACACCAAAAGTAATGAGTAAATTACATCAAATGTTAAAGCATTACATACACATTCTGCTCTTGAATTTCTGTTTCCAGGACTCATCTTGCTCCTCTTTATTTGATCCATCATGGACCTCTTCTTTTGTTTGCTCTTCTTGTGACTCCATATCAACTTCTAAGGAGTCCGTCTTTTGTGGGGTTTACAGGTTACACTTCAGGGCTTCTTCAGTGGGCTGCAAAAGAGAATCTAATAAGGATTCTTTCAAAGCAAATAATTTTTGCAAACATCTGTCGGTTTCACATGTATGACTACACCTCATATTCAAAAGTTTGCAGACACCTTGTTTGATTAGTGGATTCAGCTACTTTATGCTGCACCCACTGCAAACACAGATGCTTAATTACTCACACAGTTGATCTAAAGTCCTAAGAAAGGCACTGTTAAAAGAACGGATCGCTCTGGGGCAGCCATACACAAGTCTAAGATCACCAATGGTAAGCGCCAGCTAGAGGGGTCTAAAGCCCTCCAGCACTGGGCTGTGGAGCAGTGGAACTCTATTCTCTGGAGTGAATATCCAATCCAGCTCCATCCAATAATTTTAGGCTGAGATATCCATTTCACTCACACAGATATAGGTAGTAAAGATAATAAACTGTTACTGGAGTGATACCTTCAAGAGCACATCTCAGTACCTTTAGTCAGTGAACATAATAAAAGCACTTTAATGCATCAAAATGATATTTTATACATTGTGTTAAAACATGGGTTTATGAAAAGGTTAAAATATGTAATTTCACACTGGGAAAAACCTATTTACAGCACACAAATGGACCTTAAAACCACTGCAGTACCTTTGAGGGAACATTTACATGGCTCATTCATCAAAGCACAATGTACCTGCACAGTACCTTTATTTCTAACAGTGCAAATCTGGGCAATACAACAATATTTATCATTATTGTGATTAAACTACATCTCAATAAGTCAGAATCTGCCCTTTTTTTTTTTAGCAAATTGTGGATATTCGTCATTTAACACTTCCCAAAGGCAAGTTTGATTAAAAAGAGAGCATCATTATCCTGTTTAACTGAACTTGGGGCAGAACAGTGTGAGAAGTGCTGAATGAGTAATTTAATTAATATTTTTATACTGTTTTTATTACGTGAGCTTACTTTGTCTGTTCTAGCTAAATATCAGATGAAATAGATATCGTGACACATAGTCTTCATACAACAAAACAAAACAAAAAACTATCATATTATTACATTTTGCCATATTGCCCAGCTCTAGTCCCAACATCAGGTGTAAAGCCTTCCCAGAAGGTGAGCAGCTCTGTTACTGCGGGAAAACGAGAACAAGCCCCCAATAAACGCCCTTGATTGCAGGAAAAACATTGGACGAGCAGATGTCGACAAACATTTGGACATGTTGTGTGTTGTCCATAAGACAAGAAGGTAACAATAGTTTGGCTAACAAGCTACAGACCACTCAGTCGTGTCTCGTCTACGTGTTATTAGGAGTAAACTACTCAGTCCAGCAGGTCCACAGCACTGCCCGATCTGAGCTCGCAGGTTTAAGAAAGCCAGAACACCTGAGCAGTGTTGCCATTTGACTGTATAACACCCGACAGTCTCCTTCACAGAGAGGTTAATGCGAGTTGCGCGGCAAGTTAGACCCAACTTTCGTGGCTAGTTAGCTAAGTTTATTACAAGAATAGCCAAAAGGAGCAACTACAGCTGGTCTTCGAAACAAATTTCAACACGTGTGCGACCGGTACGAGGAATTACCACAGCCTCTGCTCTTCAGTAAACTGCGGTCTGCCTTTTAAACCGTGTGGTGGACGGTTGTTTGTAGCTAGCGTTAGCCTCCTGCCTGCCTCCCGAGTTCAAACGAATTTGGCGCGAGTGGCGGACAGACGAGCTCGGTGTCTGGTGATGAAAACGCAGTCCGCTTTAACGAGCGAAAAACGGCATTCAGCAGTACCTAACAGCGGCTTGACTCGGGGGTTTTCAGACCCAATCGTTAAATCTAAATATTTACCGCCACACTACGAACTCAGGCTTCAGTTCGACGCTTTAATAGCACTAACAGCTAGCGCAGCTAACTCGGCTAAGCAGCTAGCTAGCGAGATGTCCCGCCCACAGAGCGGCCAAAACAAACGCGGCTTTCCACGGCAGGGCGGGAGAAACACGAAGCAGCGAGCCGGTGCAGCGAGCCGCTGCGGGAGCGATGCCCGCACACCCCAGTCAGCACGCAGAGTGAGGTCTGCTGTAAACACAGCGGTACTTACAGGCTGCAGGCTGTCCGCTCTCTGTGTGACCAGACTCGGACAAACTCCGCAACATGGCGTTTGAAAAGTGTGGGCGTGCGGTCACGTGACCCGCACAGCCCTCTCACGCGCAGACAGGATGGAGAAGCGCCAGAATGAAGCGGAGAGCTGCTGGAGGAGAGTCGCTAGAGGAGAGTCGCTGGAGGAGAGTCGCTGGAGAAAAGCCGCTGGAGGAGAGCCGCTAGAGGAGAGTCGCTGGAGAAGAGCCGCTGGAGGAGAGTCGCTAGAGGAGAGTCGCTGGAGGAGAGCTGCTGGAGGAGAGTCGCTGGAGAAAAGCCGCTGGAGGAGAGTCGCTGGAGGAGAGTCGCTGGAGGAGAGTCGCTGGAGGAGAGTCGCTAGAGGAGAGTCGCTGGAGGAGAGCTGCTGGAGGAGAGTCGCTGGAGAAAAGCCGCTGGAGGAGAGTCGCTGGAGGAGAGCTGCTGGAGGACAGCCGCTGGAGGAGAGGCGTGGGAGAAGAGTAGGAGAGCTGCTGGAGGACAGCCACTGGAGAAGAGTCGCTGGAGGAGAGCCGCTAAAGGAGAGTCGCTGGAGAAAAGCCGCTGGAGGAGAGTCGCTAGAGGAGAGTCGCTAGAGGAGAGTCGCTGGAGGAGAGTCGCTGGAGGAGAGCTGCTGGAGGAGAGCTGCTGGAGGAGAGCTGCTGGAGGAGAGTCGCTGGAGGAGAGTCGCTGGAGAAGAGCCGCTGGAGGAGAGTCGCTGGAGGAGAGTCGCTAGAGGAGAGTTGCTGGAGAAAAGCCGCTGGAGGAGAGCCGCTGGAGGAGAGTAGCTAGAGGAGAGCCGCTGGAGGAGAGCCGCTGGAGAAAAGCCGCTGGAAGAGAGCCGCTAAAGGAGAGTCGCTGGAGAAAAGCCGCTGGAGGAGAGTCGCTAGAGGAGAGCTGCTGGAGGAGAGTCACTGGAGAAGAGCCGCTGGAGGAGAGCCGCTGGAGGAGAGCCGCTGGAGGAGAGCCGCTGGAGGACAGCCGCTGGAGGAGAGTAGGAGAGTCGCTAGAGGACAGTCGCTGGAGGACAGTCGCTGGAGGACAGTCGCTGGAGGAGAGCCGCTGGAGGACAGTCGCTGGAGGAAAGTCGCTGGAGAAGAGCCGCTGGAGGAGAGTCGCTGGAGGAGAGTCGCTGGAGGAGAGTCGCTAGAGGAGAGTCGCTAGAGGAGAGTCGCTGGAGGAGAGTCGCTGGAGGAGAGCCGCTAAAGGAGAGCCGCTAAAGGAGAGCCGCTGGAGAAAAGCCGCTGGAGGAGAGTCGCTGGAGGAGAGCCGCTGGAGGAGAGCCGCTGGAGGAGAGCCGCTGGAGAAAAGCCGCTGGAGGAGAGTCGCTGGAGAAGAGTCGCTGGAGGAGAGTCGCTAGAGGAGAGTCGCTGGAGGAGAGCCGCTGGAGAAAAGCTGCTGGAGGAGAGCCGCTAAAGGAGAGTCGCTGGAGGAGAGTCGCTGGAGGAGAGCCGCTGAAGGAGAGCCGCTGGAGGACAGTCGCTGGAGGACAGTCGCTGGAGGAGAGCCGCTGGAGGATAGCCGCTGGAGGACAGCCGCTGGAGGACAGCCGCTGGAGGAGAGTAGGAGAGTCGCTAGAGGAGAGCCGCTGGAGGACAGTCGCTGGAGGAGAGCCGCTGGAGGACAGCCGCTGGAGGAGAGTAGGAGAGTCGCTAGAGGAGAGCCGCTGGAGGAGAGTCGCTGGAGAAGAGCCGCTGGAGGAGAGTTGCTGGAGAAGAGCCGCTGGAGAAGAGCCGCTGGAGGAGAGTCGCTGGAGAAGAGCCGCTGGAGGAGAGTCGCTGGAGGAGAGTAGCTAGAGGAGAGCCGCTGGAGGAGAGCCGCTGGAGGACAGCCGCTGGAGGAGAGTAGGAGAGTCGCTAGAGGAGAGCCGCTGGAGGACAGTCGCTGGAGGAGAGCCGCTGGAGGAAAGTCGCTGGAGAAGAGCGGCTGGAGGAAAGTCGCTGGAGAAGAGCCGCTGGAGAAGAGCCGCTGGAGGAGAGCCGCTGGAGGAGAGCCGCTGGAGGACAGTCGCTAGAGGAGAGCTGCTGGAGGAGAGTCGCTGGAGAAGAGCCGCTGGAGGAGAGTAGGAGAGTCGCTGGAGGAGAGCCGCTGGAGGAGAGCCGCTGGAGGAGAGTCGCTGGAGGAGAGCCGCTGGAGGAGTGTCGCTGGAGGAGTGTCGCTGGAGGAGAGTCGCTGGAGGACAGTCGCTGGAGGACAGTCGCTGGAGGAGAGCCGCTGGAGGAAAGCCGCTGGAGGAGAGTCGCTGGAGGAGAGCCGCTGGAGGAGAGCCGCTGGAGGAGAGCCGCTGGAGGAGAGCCGCTGGAGGACAGTCGCTGGAGGAGAGCAGCTGGAGAAGAGCCGCTGGAGGAGAGTAGGAGTGTCGCTGGAGGAAAATCGCTGGAGGAGAGCTGCTGGAGAAGAGTCGCGGGAGAAGAGCTGCTGTGGAGGACAGCCGCTGGAGGAGAGGCGTGGGAGAAGAGTAGGAGAGTCGCTGAAGGAGAGCTGCTGGAGGACAGCCACTGGAGAAGAGTTGCAGGAGAAGAGCTGCTGGAGGACAGCCACTGGAGAAGAGTTGCAGGAGAAGAGCTGCTGTGAAGGACAGCCGCTGGAGGAGAGGCGTGGGAGAAGAGCAGGAGAGCCGCTGGAGGACAGTCGCTGGAGGGGAGCCGCTGGAGGACAGTCGCTGGAGGAGAGTCGCGGGAGAAGAGCAGGAGAGCCGCTGGAGAAGAGCAGGAGAGTCACTGGAGGAGAGTCGCTGGAGGAGAGCTGCGGGAGGAGAGTCGCTGGAGAAGAGCCGCTGGAGGAGAGTAGGAAAGCCGCTGGAGGAGAGCTGCTGGAGGAGAGCAGGAGAGTCGCTGGAGAAGAGCCGCTGGAAGAGAGTCGTTGGAGAAGAGCAGGAGAGTTGCTGGAGGAGAGTCGCTGGTGGAGAGTCACAGGAAAAGAGCAGGAGAGCCGCTGGAGGAGAGCTGCTGGAGGAGAGTCGCTGGAGGAGAGTCGCTGGAGGAGAGCCGCTGGAGGAGAGTCGCTGGAGGAGAGTCGCTGGAGGAGAGTCGCTGGAGGAGAGCCGCTGGAGGAGTGTCGCTGGAGGAGAGCCGCTGGAGGAGAGCCGCTGGAGGAGTGTCGCTGGAGGAGAGTCGCTGGAGGACAGTCGCTGGAGGAAAGCCGCTGGAGGACAGTCGCTGGAGGACAGTCGCTGGAGGAAAGCCGCTGGAGGAAAGCCGCTGGAGGAGAGTCGCTGGAGGAGAGCCGCTGGAGGAGAGTAGGAGAGTCGCTGGAGGAGAGCCGCTGGAGGAGAGCCGCTGGAGGAGAGCCGCTGGAGGACAGTCGCTGGAGGAGAGCCGCTGGAGGAGAGCAGCTGGAGAAGAGCCGCTGGAGGAGAGTAGGAGTGTCGCTCGAGGAAAGCCGCTGGAGGAGAGTCACTGGAGAAGAGCCGCTGGAGGACAGTCGTTGGAGGAGAGCCGCTGGAGGAGAGTCATGGGAGAAGAGCAGGAGAGTCGCTGGAGGAGAGCCGCTGGAGGACAGTCGCTGGAAGAGAGCCGCTAGAGGAGAGCCGCTGGAGGTGAGTTGCTAGAGGACAGTCGCTGGAGGAGAGTAGGAGAGCCGCTGCGGGAGGAGAGTCGCTGGAGAAGAGCCGCTGGAGGAGAGTAGGAAAGCCGCTGGAGGAAAGCCGCTGGAGGAAAGCCGCTGGAGGAGAGCTGCTGGAGGAGAGCTGCTGGAGGAGAGCAGGAGAGTCGCTGGAGAAGAGCCGCTGGAAGGGAGTCGTTGGAGAAGAGCAGGAGAGTTGCTGGAGGAGAGTTGCTGGAGGAGAGTCGCTGGTGGAGAGTCACAGAAAGAGCAGGAGAGCCGCTGGAGGAGAGCTGCTGGAGGAGAGTCCTGGGAGAAGAGCAGGAAAATCGCTGGAGGAGAGCCGCTGGAGAAGAGCTCTTGGAGTAGAGCCTGACTGCGGGGCTCACCTCCATAGAGTCGCTGGAGGAGAGCTGCTGGAGAAGAGTCGCGGGAGAAGAGCTGCTGTGGAGGACAGCCGCTGGAGGAGAGGCGTGGGAGAAGAGTAGGAGAGTCGCTGGAGGAGAGCTGCTGGAGGAGAGCCGCTGGAGGACAGCCGCTGGAGGAGAGTAGGAGAGTCGCTAGAGGAGAGCCGCTGGAGGACAGTCGCTGGAGGAGAGCCGCTGGAGGAAAGTCGCTGGAGAAGAGCCGCTGGAGGAAAGTCGCTGGAGAAGAGCCGCTGGAGGAGAGCCGCTGGAGGACAGTCGCTAGAGGAGAGCTGCTGGAGGAGAGTCGCTGGAGAAGAGTAGGAGAGCCGCTGGAGGAGAGCCGCTGGAGGAGAGCCGCTGGAGGAGAGCCGCTGGAGGAGAGCCGCTGGAGGACAGTCGCTGGAGGAAAGCCGCTGGAGGAGAGCCGCTGGAGGAAAGCCGCTGGAGGAGAGTCGCTGGAGGAGAGCCGCTGGAGGAGAGTAGGAGAGCCGCTGGAGGAGAGCCGCTGGAGGAGAGCCGCTGGAGGACAGTCGCTGGAGGAGAGCCGCTGGAGGAGAGCAGCTGGAGAAGAGCCGCTGGAGGAGAGTAGGAGTGTCGCTGGAGGAAAGCCGCTGTAGGAGAGTCGCTGGAGAAGAGCCGCTGGAGGACAGTCGTTGGAGGAGAGCCGCTGGAGGAGAGTCATGGGAGAAGAGCAGGAGAGTTGCTGGAGGAGAGCCGCTGGAGGACAGTCGCTGGAAGAGAGCCGCTAGAGGAGAGCCGCTGGAGGTGAGTTGCTAGAGGACAGTCGCTGGAGGAGAGTAGGAGAGCCGCTGCGGGAGGAGAGTCGCTGGAGGAGAGTAGGAAAGCCGCTGGAGGAAAGCCGCTGGAGGAGAGCTGCTGTGAAGGACAGCCGCTGGAGGAGAGGCGTGGGAGAAGAGCAGGGGAGCCGCTGGAGGGGAGCCGCTGGGGGGGAGCCGCTGGAGGACAGTCGCTGGAGGAGAGTCGCGGGAGAAGAGCAGGAGAGCCGCTGGAGAAGAGCAGGAGAGTCACTGGAGGAGAGTCGCTGGAGGAGAGCTGCGGGAGGAGAGTCGCTGGAGAAGAGCCGCTGGAGGAGTGTAGGAAAGCCGCTGGAGGAGAGCTGCTGGAGGAGAGCAGGAGAGTCGCTGGAGAAGAGCCGCTGGAAGAGAGTCGTTGGAGAAGAGCAGGAGAGTTGCTGGAGGAGAGTCGCTGGTGGAGAGTCACAGGAAAAGAGCAGGAGAGCCGCTGGAGGAGAGCTGCTGGAGGAGAGTCGTGGGAGAAGAGCAGGAAAATCGCTGGAGGAGAGCCGCTGGAGAAGAGCTGCTGGAGAAGAACTCCTGGAGTAGAGCCTGACTGCGGGGCTCACCTCCGTAGAGTCGCTGGAGGAGAGCTGCTGGAGAAGAGTCACGGGAGAAGAGCTGCTGTGGAGGACAGCCGCTGGAGGAGAGGCGTGGGAGAAGAGCAGGAGAGCCGCTGGAGGAGAGTCACGGGAGAAGAGCAGGAGAGCCGCTGGAGAAGAGCAGGAGAGTAACTGGAGGAGAGTCACTGGAGGAGAGTCGCGGGAGGAGAGTCGCTGGAGAATAGTCGCTAGAGAAGAGCAGGAGAGTTGCTGGAGGAGAGTCGCTGGTGGAGAGTCACAGGAAAAGAGCAGGAGAACCGCTGGAGGAGAGCTGCTGGAGGAGAGTCGTGGGAGAAGAGCAGGAAAATCACTGGAGGAGAGCCGCTGGAGGAGAGCTGCTGGAAAAGAGCCGCTGGAGAAGAGCCGCTGGAGAAGAGCTCCTGGAGTAGAGCCTGACTGCGGCGCTCACCTCCATAGAGTCGCTGGAGGAGAGCTGCTTGAGAAGAGTCGCGGGAGAAGAGCTGCTGTGGAGGACAGCCGCTGGAGGAGAGGCGTGGGAGAAGAGCAGGAGAGTCGCTGGAGAAGAGCAGGAAAATCACTGGAGGAGAGCCGCTGGAGGAGAGCTGCTGGAAAAGAGCCGCTGGAGAAGAGCCGCTGGAGAAGAGCTCCTGGAGTAGAGCCTGACTGCGGGGCTCACCTCCATAGAGTCGCTGGAGGAGAGCTGCTGGAAAAGAGCTGCTGGAGAAGAGCCGCTGGAGAAGAGCTCCTGGAGTAGAGGCTGACTGCGGGGCTCACCTCCATAGAGTCGCTGGAGGAGAGCTGCTTGAGGAGAGGCGTGGAAGAGGAGCAGGAGAGTCGCTGGAGGAGAGCCGCTGGAGGAGAGTCGCGGGAGAAGAGCAGGAGAGCCGCTGGAGAAGAGCAGGAGAGTCACTGGAGGAGAGTCGCTGGAGAATAGTCGCTAGAGAAGAGCAGGAGAGTTGCTGGAGGAGAGTCGCTGGTGGAGAGTCACAGGAAAAGAGCAGGAGAGCCGCTGGAGGAGAGCTGCTGGAGGAGAGTCGTGGGAGAAGAGCAGGAAAATCGCTGGAGGAGAGCCGCTGGAGGAGAGCCGCTGGAGGAGAGCCGCTGGAAAAGAGCCGCTGGAGAAGAGCCGCTGGAGAAGAGCTCCTGGAGTAGAGCCTGACTGCGGGGCTCACCTCTATAGAGTCGCTGGAGGAGAGCTGCTTGAGAAGAGTCGCGGGAGAAGAGCTGCTGTGGAGGACAGCCGCTGGAGGAGAGGCGTGGGAGAAGAGCAGGAGAGTCGCTGGAGGGGAGTCGCTGGAGGAGAGTCGCGGGAGAAGAGCAGGAGAGCCGCTGGAGAAGAGCAGGAGAGTCACTGGAGGAGAGTCACTGGAGGAGAGTCACTGGAGGAGAGTCGCGGGAGGAGAGTCGCTGGAGAATAGTCGCTGGAGGAAAGCCGCTGGAGGAGAGCAGGAGAGTCGCTGGAGAAGAGCCGCTGGAAGAGAGTCGTTGGAGAAGAGCAGGAGAGTCGCTGGAGGACAGCCGCTGGAGGACAGCCGCTGGAGAAGAGCCGCTGGAGAAGAGCTCCTGGAGTAGAGCTCCTGGAGTAGAGCCTGACTGCGGGGCTCACCTCCATAGAGTCGCATCAGAAAAGACGAGCATATTTCTGTCCCTGTTCCTTAAATTCTGATGATAAACGGAGGGATTCTTAAAAACATGCGACCTTCTGCGCGTTTCACTGTTCAGATGTTATTGTTTCTTGGCGTGTAAGAGCTCGGTGAAAGGGCAACTCCACTGATTTTTCAAAGTTTGCTAGAGTCTGCTAAATTCAGTCGTTGAGGTGTGAGCAAAGCCAAAGTGATGTTAAACGGGGCGTTATAGAGAAACACGGTGTTACTGCTGTTACAGATCATTTTACAGTGGTGATGAGAGGAACCAGGGGTCACAACGCCCACAGCGCAAATGTCGCCTTTTTGTTTGCCATTTAAAGTGATTAGTGACACCTGCGTTTCTTCTGAGTTTCCGCGTGTAATTTGGGTGGATTATGTCAAAATAGCGGTAAATCAATGTCTCAGGAGCATTTCACCTCTAACGTAATGCGTAACGTAATTAAAATCTGAATTCACCAATAACTGACACTACAAACTGGTAGTAAAAACCGTGTAATTACTGTAGCGCACACTGTGTGTTACTGCACCACACGAAAGAGGAAAAATAATTCAGTATTACGAGGAAATAAGCACAAAGTTGAGGTTTGCGCAGCTGATCCTGTGTTTCGCGGTGAGGCTGATTCTGTTGATGAACAGCAGGGGGCAGTGCAGTATCTCCTCACGGCGATGTGGCCATGATCTACTTTCCTCAAGTGCGCTTCGTTCACTTTCTTTTAAAAATAAAACCCTCGTGCTCTCCAGTTTCCTTTTTATAGAAGGGTCAGGATATAACAATATAAAATGACTCATATTTATATAAGAAGACTGATGTAAGCGAAACAAATGGTGGTTAAGAATGACGTAGGCCAATGATTTAAAGAATCAGTAGTGCAGAAATGAGCTCTGAAGAAAAAAGGCTTGACACTACAGGTGGTGCATAAACGGAGGTGTGCAGACTGAGCACCTGCATGGGGAAGCACAGTTTCCTGTAGGACCCATTTGGATCCCATTAATCCATCAAATGGATGTGGAATCAGTCACAGAACGCCTGGTAGACCATTAGAGTCCTTTTCACAGTCATACACTGAAAAAAGAGCTCACTGCATTTATCCAGTTCAGTAGTGGACGTTGGTTGCACACATATTTGCTTTGGCATAAATCAAAACAAACTGTTCATTCAACACATGTTCACACACAACATAGTGACTACTGCACACCACCTGGGACCAGCAGACACCTCTAATGGTTTCTATTGTTTGTTTCTGCAGGGTTGATAATTCACTTCACTGAAAATGAGCAAACTGTACTGTACACAGCAGCCAACTGTAAAACCTTAAACTTTACTGTCAGAACAAACTGAAGCACACAGTAAAGTACATGCATTACAGGTGACTAAGATCCTGTAAAGTGCGCAATATATGTATTATGTTATGAATATATATAATCACGGAGACTGAGCAGCAGGGTCGCTGTGTAAATGTCAGCACTAATTTTACAGTTTTTATCTTCTTTAAAGAGTTTGCTGTGTAACCGGTGTTACGGTTTGAAAGCCGACGGTAACAATATTACGAGATGTAAAGTGATCAATCACTTCTCAGAGAAGACCGTTTGCACCCGGACCTGACACGCAGAAAAGAAAAGAGTGAGGATGAGAAGAAAAAGCGCAAAGACAAAGAACAGTGTGAAGGTCTGCGTAAGAAACTTAGACAGGCTGTCGGACTTTCAGCTCCGCAGAGCCTTGAAACGGTCACCGCTCGCTCGTTTCACATCAACGGGTCACGTCTTTATCTGTTAGGAGAAGGAAAAACTAATCGGACCATTTAAATGCAGAAAGCAAAGCTTTCACAACGATAAACAGCAGAGCTGCTCCCACCAGGCCGGAGCAGCTACGCGTGGAGCCGTGAGACCCCTGGACTGAGAATGATGGAAAGACTGTCATTAAATCTGTCATTAAACCGGAACTTGTTAGAACCTCAAGCGAGCACCGACTCATCAGCAGCGCACAGTGAATGTGTAGTAAACCGTTTAACTCATAAATGTGTAGAGTTTCGACAGCTTGTCGTAGTCAGTGTATCAGCTAGTGAGATGGAGAGGGTGGGGTGGGGGTGGGCGGTGCCCCCAAAAGGCTAGAGCCCATGTTACAAGTGACAAGTGTCCTTTTAACCGGGAGGGGGGGGGGGGGGCATTGCAGGCCACGCCCCCCGGGCCGCTCTTGGTCCGCGGACGCCGCAGTACCTTTGCCTATATTTTACATTAGTTTTGGGGTCCCGCACAGACACAGTGTGTCCACCTCCCCGTCTCTGAGGGACTCGGACACCCGCTGAAAGACCGACTCTGTCTGACGCGCCTGCGTGTGTGAGTTTGTTGCCTAGCAGCGTAGGGGCGCTCTGATTGGCTGGCGGCGCGCAGACCTTTCAGAAGGCGCGCGGGTGCTCTTCAGTGCTCAGAAGCAGCTCGAGTTCAGAACATCTTCTGTTCTCATCTCCTCTCCTCAGCGGATACCTCTGAGACCACAGCATGAGCTGGAATAGCTGCTTCTCGAGATCTCACGGGCCAGACGAGATATCTTCTCGACCGGCGCAGGAAGAGAACTCTGATCTTCAGACTTTTCTCCAGACCCCCGACTCGTCATGAAGTAAGCGCAGCTGTGTGGAGCTGTTATTGCGCCGTGAGCTGCTTTAGCTTCGGCGTTACCGCGTGTTCTCGCGTTCGTGTACATTTCTACTAGCTACTTTCTCTAAAGTTAGAAGAGCCCAGTTTCTTCACGAAGCCGCCTGCGCTGAAGTCTGCCTGCAGTCTTAAAGGCATCGACCGTGCAAGTCAGAGCAGATTAAAGAGGAATTCCACCGAATTCAATATAATTCACTGGTTTGGATGTAAAGTCATTCAGAGCGGTTTGCTGTGAAATGCTCCGTTCTAGAGAAACGTACAGGCAGAACTGGTCACAGTGGTGTTGATAGGAACCAGACGTCTGAAGAGTTTAATGCCTCTAAAGTCCTCATTACAGTAAAAGGTTATGAACATGCTGCTTGCTGCCTGATACATTGCTTTGGGATAGTTAAGTTAGTTGGAATAGATAAGCTTTTGGCCTAATAGGTATTTTCTAAAAAGCCATTGGTGGTGG
Organism: Pygocentrus nattereri; assembly: GCF_015220715.1. Lineage (NCBI taxonomy): Eukaryota > Metazoa > Chordata > Actinopteri > Characiformes > Serrasalmidae > Pygocentrus > Pygocentrus nattereri. Next base: position 33,819,429 of record NC_051213.1, on the reverse strand, counting down.
AGGGGTACATGCAGGGTGACGTAAGACATACTAGTCTCCAAAGAAAACACATTTTTTAGATTTTGCAGTATTTTACTGTCTTTATCACTACATATACACAATTCAAAGTAGTGTAGCTTGACTGGTGGTTTTGGATAGTAAATAAATCGGCTGTATTTGTGTTGTAGACACTGACTCCTGGTTGATTTCTCTACAATGGACCATGTAACGTCAAACCCCTCCTTGTTTACTATTGGAATTTCCTTTTAATTTCATAGTATGACAAATAAGACATTGCCTTTTTAAAAAGGATCTGAACACTGGAGAATGACTCTGCTTAAATTGAATGTTTTATCACTATACAGTCTTCGCTCAGTTTCTCACCTGGAGACTCATCCTAAATCAAGACTGCGTCAAATTGCCTCAGTGATTTGGACTCATTATAATGATTGCTTTGCTTTATTTCCAATTTGTGGACGTACTAATTACTATTCACACAGCCTTTTCACCGTTTAACCACTGATCATGTTATTGTGCCCCTTCTTACTTCTAATCGTATCCTAAAAATGACACAAAATTGAACTGTGAAGATGGAACTCAAGATGTTACTACTGAGTGCAAATGGTGGTTATAAACACATCAAAGCATCTGTGTGTTCTCCTCACATGTTCAGCACATGCATGTGCCTCTCCGCCGCGCTGGGATTTGCTCTTGGACCTCTTTAATGCTACTTCATGAGATCTGATTAAAAATGCAGGCCTCAAAATTACCACCATGACAATATTATAGAGAGGAACTTACTAAAGAGAATTAATGATTACAAGAATAGTAGCATTAGACCAATTAATTAGACAGTCCAGCTAAAATATTTAAATCTCAGTGAGTAGCTTTGAAGAAGTAGGACAGTGCCAAAGGCTTCGTCTCTTTCCCGCCGTGTCTGATGTGTGATCTGTCAATGTTGGTGGAGGAGGAAACAGGGAATTTACTCATTCAGGAAAGAGAACCTCACTAAGAACTACTATAGTAGTAACAGAAGCTTTCCAAGCACTTTTTATACAATGTAAATATATACAGTCACATGGAAAAGTTTGGGTGCCATGGATGAATATGGATACACACAACACGCATGCACACACACACACACACACACACACACACACACACACACACACACACACACACACACACACATGTATATATATATATATATATATATATATATATATATATATATATATATATATATATATAATGTAAACCAATGGTGGTAAAAAAAAAAAATCAATTACCTATTGTGGTACTGTTTGTGTGTGGCCAGGATGATAGGTGTTCCAGTTTAATGGCCACACCTTATTAGCACTATAACCGCACAGCACCATCTATATATAGTGGTCTATATATATATATATATATATATATATATATATATGGTCATTCCTTTTCAAATGTGGGCCATTCTGCATAGTAATTTTCAGTTCGTTCTTGGTGCTACAGAGATTTCTCAATCATCGTAGAATCAACTACATCTCAATTTATACGTGAACAGTTTTTCCAGCTTCCTCTTAGGGATGCACAGGTATGGGAACAGCGTCCTGATGCTGATATTTGATATTTTTATATACATTTCTGCTGAGTTCTTTAGATGATGTAGATAGGACTACTGTAGCATTCATTTGTAGATGCGTAAAAATGTAGTAATATGAACAAAATGCAGACATTTCAGTGTCGTATCACAGCACCACTTAAACAGTCTGCTCAAAATCTGGTGATACTGATATTAATTCAATATTATTTTCCATCCTTGCCTCCTACAAATTTTAAAACATGTTAAATATTATCAGTATACTAGAGTGATTTTGTCTGTAAAAAAATGGTTTTATATAATGAAAACACTGATTCCAAAAACCTTTGACTGGCAATGTGTATGGAAGCATACTGTCCAGGTTAAAAAAATAAATGAATGAAGGACTAAGATGGAACAAATGTGTATCTCTATTTCTTCTGCATCATTTGCTCTGAAGTTGCCTTTTGCCTTTTGTGTGAAAACTTGCTCTGGAAAAAGTGCTCCTAAATGGCTTTATAATAATATATAGAATAAAACATCAACATACATTAAAAGTAAAGAACTTTTTCTTCTGTAAAGTTACAGTTTTGGAGATACATGTTTTTAGAGGAATGAGCTGGAGGAAGTTGCGGGGGATAGGGTCATCTGGAATTCTCTGCTCTCCCAACTGCTACTGCGACCCTATCTGGACTAAGCAGTTAACGATGACGATGATGATGATGATGATGATGATGATGATGTTTTTAGGCCACAGTGGTGTACAAACTCATCAGAAAAATAGATGCTTAATTCTTAAATTCTAAATTCTTAAACTCATAATAGCATTGTCACAAATCAGGCTTTTCTGCGATTAAAAATATGCACACTGAATTATTCATGGCACTCATTTTAACAGATTTTTTCCGTGTCAAGGCTCTGCCTCATCTAGAGCACTATGATCAGTGATGCATCAAGTGCAGCGGAGTTCTGTGGGGACAGTGCTTCAGTCTTGTCGCTGGATTCCAGTGTGTTCTTCAGCGAACCCCCTCCGCCAGCTGACAACCCACTGGACTTCTTCATCATTAATGTCGGAGGGAGCCGCTATATCCTCTCCCAGGAGCTGCTGGCCTCCCACCCAGAGACGCGACTGGGTAAGCTGGCCCTGTCCACCCGGGATTCAGCCTTAGACCTTTGTGATGATGCAGACTTTCTGGAAAATGAGTTCTTCTTTGACCGCAGCTCACAGACCTTCCAGTATATCATGAACTTCTACAAGACGGGCCATCTGCACGTCAGAGAGGAGCTGTGCGTGGTCTCCTTCCTGCAAGAAATCGAATATTGGGGCATTGATGAGCTCCGCATAGACAACTGCTGCAGGGATAAATACTACCGCAGGAAAGAGATGAAGGAATCTTTAGATATCTGTAGGGATGCAGAAATGACGGACAGTGACGAGGAGGACTTTGCTGGAGTGTTGTGTCAAGACTTCCGGCAGCGTCTCTGGGACCTCATGGAGAAGCCAGATTCCTCGAAAGCAGCAAAGACGTTCGGGACCTTGTCTGTGTTCTTTGTAGTGGTATCTATTGTTAACATGGCCCTGATCTCTCTGGACTTCACCGTGCTCGGTGCGCCCGTCTTGGACATCCTTGAGTATATCTGCATTGTGTGGTTCACAGGAGAGCTGGTGCTCAGGTTCATGTGTGTGAAGGACAAATGTAAGTTTAGCAGGAGTGTGGTGAACATCATTGATCTGCTGGCCATCCTGCCCTTCTATGTTACCCTTGCGGTGGAGAGTCTGCATGGAGGATCCACAGAGTTGGAGAACGTGGGACGGGTGGTGCAGGTCCTGCGACTGATGAGGTCTCTCAGGATGCTGAAACTCGGACGACATTCCACAGGTAACTGTTGAAAGTCATTTAGGCGATTTCTTAATACTGCTGCATAATAGGATGTAAACGAAGGCATTCAGAGTAGTTTGCTGTGAAATGCTTCATTGTACAAAAACGTATCTAGTCAGAATTGTTCCAGTCCGAGGAGCAAATTTGCTGCCTGATTGCTGCCACGTTTTTTTTATTACTATTCTATCATTATCAACATTACATATAAAGGCCCAAAAGATACCTGTAGGTTCACTGTTCATTTTAGATGGTAAATGAAATTCTTGCTTCTTTTGCCTGGGATTGAACCTGATCTCCTAGTGGATGTGTTGCTTAACCATTAGGCTAAACAGCCAATTACAAAGCTCACGTGTGCTTAGCTCAAAATCTTCTCTGTCCTGAATTACAAGTCTGTAAAAACACGTAAACAATTTTGATTATTTTGTATTTAAGTGTGAAAGGTAGTAAAGACTACTGTCAAAACAAACATATTTAATAATGAAACAAAATTACTAAATAAATAAACAAAGATATATATTTGTTGTTATGTGCCTATTAGTAAATATAGTAAATATAGTGTCTGTACTTGATCATTTTTAGTCAGAGGCACACTATTTTAATAATTTCCCATATTGTCATTGTGATATAAACAGCTTTATCAAACATCACTTTAGAAGATCTTTAGAAGGATGTTCATGTAGACAGGTATCTGTGATAAAATGTACTCAGTTGTGCCTATACACTCTAGCCATTTTTTGAAACCTGCCTTACAGTCAGTAACTGTAAACCTACAATGTTCTTCTATAAGGTAGGTCTCTAAAAGAATTGCCAGTGTTGAGGTACACCTACCTAGTGCCTAAGCCATTTTTCTAGAAATATTGTAGGTTTAATGGTCGTAGCTCATTGTAGCCCTTCTGTAACAGCACAGTTTGTTAGCCCCCCTCTACTCTGGATATTATTTGAGTGGTGGATCATTCTAAGCACTGCAGTGACACTGAGATCGTAGTCGTATACAATGTGTGTTGGGCTAGTATGAGTGTATCACTGGGTTTTGAAATACTGAGCACACTTCAAGTCCACTTTAATAAATACACCTACCTTGCTGCTTGTACTCTATGTAGGTGTACAGAGATTATAGTATTTTTCAGCTTCTTCCATGCACAATTTGTATTAAATACCCTCTATGCCCTCCCTTTTTTGTCTTTGGTCCAAAGTACAATGTTAGGTGGCTGAAAAGTTTTAAAATTATGCATTTTATACCATTACACTGTATTTTGTCACTAAAATACTTACATCAAAACACTTTCACAAAGGCAAATAAAAATGTATTAAGTTCAGTATAGTCAAAAAAATAGGTTTGGGTAAGGGTTGACTTTGTAGCGGGCCAAGTCAGACATCCTACCGACTCTTAAAAATAAAGGTCTGAAGACACTGTAAGACAACTGTAACTGGACATTCACCATTGTTTTACATGGAATGCATGAAAGCACCACTATTTTCATAATGAAACATCAATGTCGAAAAGAATTTGTCTTATTAGAAATGGTGCAGTTGTAAAACTTGTCAACTCTGTAGGAGAGAAGAGACCTGTGTGCCTGGGAGATATCATAATTCATGAACTTTCACTCTGTGGGGCTATTTTTGGAGAGAGAGTGAGAAAGAGAGAGAGAGAGAGAGAGAGAGAGAGTAAATTTATTCATCCATTCATATTTTGACATTGTACCACAGAGACGGGGAGGAGGGGTCTTATAGACGGGGGAAAAAAGTTTCACAGTGCAGTGTGGCTTGCTTTGATCTTGTGAGTTTTGGAGAGAAAGGATCCAACCCTCAGATGCACCACAGACATAAATAATTAAAGGAAATGATGTTTCAGAGCAGACAGCAGAGACGATGGGAGGAAGTGGGCTTGTGCGTATCATGACCGCTAGAGAAAAAAAAGTGGATCATGAGATTTCTTGCTTCTGTGACAAATCCTGAAATGAATTTCAAAAAGATGAAAGAGTATGAGGTTAGTTCAGGTGTATAATGACTAATCTGTCTTTGATGGTGCAGCAATTCCAGTCTTTATTTTTTGGCTGATTTTTTTAAGCAAAGCTGTTTTGATACCATGGATTAATACTGTGCCTAATGAAAGTCTTTATCACCCAGTCTCAGCACTATTGAGATGCAGATTAAACCGATTTTCTGAGAAGTCGTTGTAAGGTTTGTTTGCTGAGTGAATATCAAAATGTGTCATTTTATTATCGAATGAAACCAGCAGATACTCCTCAGAGGGAAAGTGCAGCCCGTGCACTGTTATTTCCATCCAGTTTTAATAACGTGTGTCTCTCACATCTGCACTCCGCTTCGCCTCGCGCTGAAGGTGTTTGTCCCCGACAGCGGCTAATCTGATCACAACAACACAAACCAAGTGAAAATGAATAGATGCAGGTTAAGCCTGGCGTGCCAGCCTGCATGGCAATATCTTTGAATGAGCGTCTTTCAGCAAGCTTTATTCATTTGAACAGTCAGAGCAAGAGACTAAAAAAAGCAATGCAGACCATTTAGCATCAAGGTTTTGAGAGCACATAATGTGTGTTCATTTCTTACAAATTAACAGTAACAGCATCTACTCTTCTGGGAAGTCTTTAGGGACATTGCTGCCTTTGACTGCAGTCAGTCACAAGAGCTTTAGTGAGGTCCAGTATTGATGTTGGATGATCAGTTCTGGATCACGAACTCCACTCCAGCTCATCCTAAACATATTGGAGGGCTCTATTATGCCAGAGGACACAGTTCGACCCAGGCTCATACACAGCTGCTGCAGAGTGTCTCATTCTATTGGCAGTGCTTTTTTATAGGGGCTGTACAGATTGAGCTTAATTGAGCACCTTTGTCAGCAGGCGCACTGTAAAGTAGCTAAAGTCACTAAATTGAAGATTGCTGAATGTTTGAAATGGAATCTCCAAAAGTTTGGACGCCCCAGTCATATTAGATGTTTTGTTGATTTGAAAATTTTAAATATGGGAAACGGCCATGATTTTTGGAAAACTAAATGATGTCAACTTTTTTTAATCAAAGAGTTTGATGTAGTACGTAGATGTTGTTAAAGTTTTTATTTGTGCCATTCACACCACAGTCCATACGGTCCATGTGTGGACACTAATCTGCAAAAGCCGCCAATATTGACTTCAGTGTTTTTGTCATTAAATGTCAGGAAAACTAATGCAGTCACATGTATCCATCTATTTATCCTATGCAGTTTTGCACCATCCCATCACACTGAAGTTATAAGGAGCATTATCGATAATATATAGATAACTTTTAAAATAAGGGAGACAGAACAGCCAATCACAACAGAGGTCATTTACATATATCAGTCTTAAAGGCACAGTAGTAAAAACACCTTGTTTAATTCTAAGTCAAGGCAAATGTATTTATATAGCATCTTTCATACACGGCAGACATTCAAAGTGCTTTACAAATGAGAAAATTCAAGTTACCAAGAGAGGAATTCAAGTTAACAAGAATAGATTAAAACAACAGATTTAAAAGAGAAGAAATGAAATATCAAATTAAAAATCAAATTAAATATTAAGTTAGGACAGCAAAGTGCTGATACAGGAAATAAATGCAGTAGAGCTAAAGATAAAGAGAGTGTTGGAAAATGGACATTTAAAAATAAACTATTGTTTTTTGTGTACCTCGGGGGAAAGATAAAGCAAGAAATACACTCACCTGTTCAGTTGCTTGTTAACACAAATAGCTAATCGGCCAATCACATGGCCACAACTCAGTGCATTTAGGCCTGTAGAGGTGGTCAAGACAACTTGCTGAAGTGCAGACGAGCATCAGAATGGGGAAGAAAGGTGATTTCAGTGACTTTGAACGTGGCGTGGTTGTTGGTGCCAGACGGGCTGGTCTGAGTATTTCTAGGGTTTACAGAGAACGGTCCGGAAAAGAGAAAATATCCAGTGAGTGGCAGTTGTGTGGATGAAAATGCCTTGTTGATGTGAGAGGTCAGAGGAGAATGGGCAGACTGGGTCGAGATGATAGAAAGGCAACAGTAACTCAAATAACCAACCAAAATCTCTGAGGAACGTTTCCAACACCTTGTTGAAAGTACGCCACGAAGAATTAAGGCAGTTCTGAAGGCAAAAGGGGGTCCAACCTTTTACTGGCATCGCACTGGTGATTTTTAAAATTAATCTAAAATTATATTAAACAAATATATGAATTAATATAATCATATTAAGCTAATATATGTATTAATATAACATGTTCTTTAATTAAAATAAGCAAAATATTTTCCCATACACCTGTTATATTATATTAACTAGAACATTGTTGGATCTGTGTACGTATGAAATGTTTTGACTCTGTATTGAGCTGCTAACAAGCAATAAGGGATGAGTGAGAACCCCCTGCTTCAAAAATAATTCACCTTTCCACAACGACAGTCACACTGAGTTCAAACACCCTGCAACTGCAGATTTCTTAATATAAAAAAGTCTAACAACCACAATAGAAAAAAAGTGTTTAACACAACGAAAACACTCATTTTGTTTGCTCACCCACAAGGATTGCTACCTATTTTGTAAATCAGAGGCATATGATTGCATGATGCATTCCATCAACATTACTGAAGAAAAAAATTCACAGCTCAACTGAGGGACGTCCTACAAAACAAGCGGCAAGTGCATTTCATAATGTGATGATGGGCCAAATATGACATGACAATGCGTAGTTAGTGTTTATTGTTTTTAATTGGGGAATAAATTGCACCATACAATGCATCTAAGCGTTTGTTTTATTTTATCCCAATATGTTAAAAACAGCAAATATAAGTAATTATGCATTTAAATGTGCAGAAGTGTGTTCCTTGCAGAGGACATGTTCACTTAAAAAATCACCAAAACCTAATTTGACCAGGGCTGCCCAAATTCTAGCATAAGACTGTATTCATTTTGAAATACGATGAAAATCCAGTGACTTTGATGAAGGAGCTTAAATGCAAATGGCAGACCTCAGAACTGACAGACATATAACTGAGGCAGGATTTTAGCATTACCAGTCATATCGCTTTGGATATGGTTGCTTGATGGAACCTGTGAATTCTGCTGTGAACATGCCAGCAGATCCAGATGCCTCAGTGGAACTCAAGGCAGCTAAATTTGGGTCAGCTGCTCTTATGCATTTAGATTTTTTTTTCTTTTTTCATAGAAGCAGCAACGGTTGTATAAACTTAATATGACTGAGGCATAGAAAGTTTGATAAATACTAAGTTCTAAATAGTCAGGCTGCTGTTTCTAAATGCAGTGAGGAATGTAAATGTATTCAGTGAGACTGACAAAAAGATAAATGAAGAAATTCAGAGTGTCACGCCATTTCAGAGTGTGAAATGATAACAGCTGTTCAATGGGGCCTATATTTAGACTGACATCTCTTGGATGGTGTTAAATCATTTTTTTCAAAAACCTTCGCCCTGAGCCTCACACACCAACACTGGCAATTTCTGCAAGGTTGAAATGTAAACCTTTCTTTAACGCTGAAAGGAACATCTATAAATGTCCTCCACTGAGGGCTTTAAACTTCACAACTAGTTCAACATGCACATTCAAGTGGCTCTCTGCTACAACACTCCTACTGCAGTGCTACAGAGCATTACTAATGCCAGTGCTTAAAACCACAGGTAATATTATGGCTTTGCAACAGAATCAGAGAAAAGACTCCCTTTCTTTGCCCTTCAGGTTGCAAGTATTTGTATTGCTTTTATACTAGAATTTCTATGACTCAGTTGTGATAAATTGTGTGTAATGACTCAGAACCTTTATAATTACATGCCTTTCTTCATGCATTACTGATATTCCACTCCTCCGTCATATCTCCGCTGGTCATATCTCCTCTGTTTCAGGGCAATGTTCTTCACTTATCACTTTGTGATAGTTATACTGGGTCATGTGATTTCATCTAGGAAGAACCTTACTGTTATCTCAGTCATACAGGCTACCTATAGTGAAAAAAATACTACAAAGTATGTGAACAAAATACAAATACAAATACAAAAAAGTAAATACATTTGATCTGTTTTTAAATGAATAAGGAATAGAAAGACAAAGTTAATGTTTTGCTACATTAAATTCATTATTTCTTGCAAATATACGCTTATTCTGAAATAAATGCCTACAACATGTTCCAAAAAAATTGTGATGGGCCAATTTAAGACTAGAAATGTGATGAAATGTCCAAAATCATCTTAAAGAGATGATGCCATCATGCTCAAGTATAAAAGGAGCAAAGATGGGTCGAGGCTCGCCATAAAATATCTCAACTGTGTTAAAACAACATTTCTCAATAAGCATTTGCAAGATTTTCTGTAATTCATCTACAGTTCAAAATATCATCAAAATATTCAAGAAATCTGGAGAAATCTCTGTGCATAAAGAGTAAGACCGAAAACCACAAATGAATTTCAGTCCATATCTAATAAGCCCTCAGATGGTCCTTATTAAAAATGAATATGCTTCTGTGATGGATATCACCACACGGGCTCAGGAAATCTCTGACAAACTGTGGTCAATAAGTGCAATTCTTTGCTGCGTCCACAAATGCAAGTGAAGGCTATGAACAGCGGAAGTCAAAAATCAGCCTACTGCTCTGGCCTCGATCTGAACAGTGCAAATGATTGTTGTGGTCTGATGAGACAGCCTTTGAGGTTTTTATAGAAATAATTGACATTGTGTTCACCAGGCCAAAGATGAAAAGGACTATCCAGATTCTTACCAGCATAAAGTTAAAAAAACAGTGTGACCCAGTGGCAAGGGTCACTTGCACACCCATGGAGGCACCATCTGACAGTGCCAAGCCTCATTTTGCATGTGTGACACCAGTATGGCTGCATAGTGTGGTTGCTAGACTGGCTGGCCTCCAGTTCAGTCTTCAGTCTTCGTCTAAGCAACTGTACAAGGCTTTCGTTGTCATACTTTGTTTCTGGCAACGAAGGCCCTATACAGTCGCTTAGATGAAGACTTTACAACATAAGAAAGGCAAATACAGTAATACAGTGGTAAACATGTGTTGTGAGCATCCAGTTTATAATGAGTGTATATAAAAAATGGTTGTAGTATGAGAAGAGATTGTATGACTTTTAGAGGGGTGAGATCTTCACATTATTTGTGTAATGTTTCAGAGTATATGGCCTCTGTTTGACCGCTAGCATATTTTCCTCATCAGGTCTGAAGTCCTTGGGCATGACCATCGCTCAGTGCTATGAGGAAGTGGGCCTGCTGATGCTTTTCCTCTCTGTGGGCATTTCCATCTTCGCCACAGTGGAATACGCCATTGAGCACGACATACCCGAGACCACCTTCACCAATGTGCCCTGCGCGTGGTGGTGGGCCACCACCTCCATGACCACCGTAGGCTACGGCGACATACGTCCGGACACGGCCGTGGGCAAGGTCATGGCCTTCATCTGCATCCTCTCGGGTATCCTCATCCTCGCCCTCCCCATTGCCATCATCAATGACCGCTTCTCAGCCTGCTACTTCACTCTGAAGATGAAGGAGGCGGCGCTACGTCATGGCGAGGCACTGAAACGTCTGACCCGCAGTTCGGCCTCCGACGTGACGGCGACTGGGGTGAATTTGCGGGACGCCTACGCAAGGAGTGTGCTGGAGATGCTGCGGCTGCAGGGCCGAGAAAGAGCCAGCACGCGCAGCAGTGCAGGCGACGACATCTGGTGGTAGTGGGACACTCCTCAGTGGAAGCTTATTGAGGGGAAGAGTGTGAAATGCAAACATATCGTTAAACTAAGCCTTCTTCACATATGGCATTAAGATGTGTGTTGGGTGATCTGATCATTAGTGGACGGCGCCAAGTATAGGTGTGAATGGACACAAGCTCTGTCCTGCCTGTGTGATGACAGTGTCCAGAAGTAGTAAGTAGTATAGATCAATGTCAATTTCTCCAGTGCACCAAAGATTTGTACCACATATGTGGTCCAAATATTCCTGTATGCAGACTAGGCCTGTGACAATTAGTACGTAATCACCTAATTGCAGTTATTTCAGCTAATCACAATTATTTTCTCATTATCTTTTATAATCATATATGTTGCAGTAAATTGAGTGCATTTTTGGTTATTCGAGCTTGAGCTCTATCTGTCGTCAGTTTGGATCTACAAGATAACTATAATGAAGCAAGATGGTCTATACTTTCTATACTTTACTTTTAAGTTCCATACAGTGAAACAAAAAAGATTATATTGTTAATTACATTTATTTATATGGCAGTTAATCACCAACAAAAATTTCATGATCAAAACAGGTCTAATGCCGACAGAGCTATCGTGATCTACTGCATCCTATAATGCGTGTCTTTTTTGCCTAATTAGCCCCAAATATTTTTAACCCCTTAAAATTCCAGGCATTTTATATACTAAGGCTTATTATTCAGTAACTACAGGGACTTCAATGCAAACTGGCCGAGCTATTCTGAAGTTGTAGAAGTGTGTAATAAACCTTTTGGCCTTGTTGTGTTTTTTTTTTCAAAGCACACAGGTTTAACAGACGGATTTTCTGTGGCTTTGGAGATGAATAGAAAGCTTCTTTCTTCGCCTTCTGTCCCATTTCTGAGGTGCATTAGGAGCCCATGCAGTCTAAGCATCAGGTTTACTAATGTTTAGATTTACTAACTCTATTTTGGCATTAAAAAGTGGTTAAAAACAGCCCTTGATGTCCACTTCTGATTAGATCACTCAAGGCGGCTGTTAATACCAGGTGTGAATAGGGCCTTATCTTACTTTTATTTAAACATATTAGTACTGTAACTGTACAGCTATGTTCAGCTATGTCTTATTGCTGGGTCCATTTATTTTCCTCAGATTCAGTCTTTCTGCTCTTGTTCATAAGTGACCCATATCTGTCTTTAGAGTGAACACACTCTTGCCCTGGAAGGATGATGACGATGATGATGATGACAGTAATATACGCGCATGCACTGACGTTCTGATTATATGGCCACCAGGGCAGCACTGATAACAGTACCAATAATCTAACACTGTATCAACGTACATGCCTGCTACTGAATGATGCATGAGAGGGGGGGCTCATGGGATGGAGCAATATTTTAGTGATTTTGGAGCAAGCAAGAACACCACTCTGGGCAAAACCACGCTGCTCCACTCCCACTCCACACCAGTCACGTCCTCTTTTGCTCGCTACCCAACTTCACAAATTGAGAGACCGTTTGATGAATACAGAGCTCATTCCTTACTGGCTAGAAGGCCAATAACCATGCAGACACAAACTGCGTTGAATACAACATATGACCTATTAGTGTCTGTGTTTGCGGTTTGTATTGTCACATATAAAAATCAAGTTGATATATTTTAAAGAAATGTTACATCTGATATATTAATGTCATGAGCACTACCAGTTAGGGAAGGGCAATACTTCTCTTTTTTTCCCAATCCTATACCAAGTAATACTAAGGCTAATATCCCAGTACCAATAACGATACTTTCAAAAGGGAGATTTATTTGTTGCGGGTACCAGTAAAAAAAATTGAAATTAAAATTATATTTGATATTATGAAATTATATTACATTCAATTAAAACCTCTGGATTTGTATTAAATCAATGTGTATTCGAGAAAATATGTTTTTGGGGTTTTGAGGGAGTGAACATTAAAGAGACAAGGAAGTGCTGGTCTTTTGGGGTATGTAAGGTAACGACAGCCTTTACCCTTGGTTTAGCCTTGACCTTCGGGCCTGTTGCTTCAGTCAAGCCGAGAAAAACACTAAAAACAGCTGCTACTGACAACATGAACAACTGTAATATTTACTGAACCCCAACAGAGACTGATGCTCAGAAATACAAGCGTGAGTGAAGGGGACACACATAAGACACAAGAGACTTTAGAAATTTAGACATGATTAAACATTCAACACCATTTTTGCCAAGCCAGAGAAACTGCTGTGTGCTTACATGTACACAGGGCAGGTTTATCTATATATTGTTCAGTTCTGTTTTTAACTATTTTTCACCCTTTTTCAACATTTTTGTTGGATCTTTACTTTGGTTGTGAAATATGGTAGTTCTTAATAAATATGGGTCTTCTTATTAATTTTATAATAGTACATACTAATTATATAGAGGAAATAAACAAAAATAAGTTTCTTCAGCATCTTATATAATTATTGATATAAATATATAATCCAACAAGTATATGCCTTTAACAAAAAACTGCTATTATCAAAATAAATTATATACCAAATATACCAAAATAAAAGTGAAATTGTATAAATATCAGGATTTATTGGTTATAGGTTATACAGAGTTAGTACTGGGATCAGTATGTAGTGTCAGTACTGTGTTCCTAATGGTCAACTATTGGACATGTACCTGATCTAGGACCACATATCAGTGGCTCAAATCTTACTTGATCCATTTTTTGTGTTCACGCAGCTCTGAAAACGTCCGATTTGTGCCACTTGAACCCTGTAATGTGAATGTAGCCACAGTGCATGTGAGTCTTTCTGTGTTTGTGTCAGATATTTGCTGTCTTCTTTGAATTGGCCCTCCTTTTTGCCATTCAGTTTTAATTGTACTTCTGTAACATTTCCAGTGGTTTTATATCTATGAAAAAAAATGCAATTTCAGAATTAAATCTGTTCTTGGCCTTTTCCCTTGTCCTGTGTTCCTTTTTGAAAATATCACCAGTGCATCAGAGGTCAGAGTGGCCCTGCAAAATAGTCATATAAACCTGGAGAGAAAAGCAAGGCCTGTTTCAAATGCATGTCTGTGTAGCAAAAACCCATCAACTTTCCAAAAGCTCCCTACGTCACAAAGACACTGTTTCGACTGTTGTGCCCATTTTAGCCATTTCCAAATGCTCCCAAGAATTCTTCATTTTTAATCATACTGTGAGTGAGATGTCCTTAAATGGTGGCTTGGCTTCCCCTCCTTGCAGATTGCTTGACGTATTCCCTGGACATTTAAGGGAGGCATACTAAGGCTCCCCCGATTTGAACTCGGAGTGACACAGCTGCTAAGAAGCAGGGAAGAACAAATGGCTTTAGTAAACTGTGGGTCACTTCTAAAGGCTACACCTGAAATAGAGATGAAAGATTTCACAATTTGATCTAATAAGACAGTATTGTAGGGCTTGATTGTCAGCGTGTTTTTTTAATCTTTTGATGATTATTTTCAGCACCACTGTTGCACCAAACGTTATGAAGCATCTTGCTTGCATTTCAAAGACTGCCCTAGATTTCACTGTGTACTTTTTATTTCAATGTACTGACTAGACATAATACGAATCTTTTGAAAATGCCCCAATATACTTGCAATTGTTTTCATTTCTTCTTGTACCCATTTTGCTGGTTCTCTACTCTTCCCGTTCCGTTTTTATTCATAAAATACAAATTTAGATGAAACTCTAACAGAGGAGGGTGAGCAGGCAGTGTGCCCTGCTTAGAGTTATAAATAGAATGTGTTTGAATGCGTTTGATGTACAAGGATGAGGGCCTTATCCATTCCCCAGCTGACCAGCTTCCTCCAACATGTCATCCAAGCACCAGAAACACAGAAATGAAACAAGGGCATGTTCAATATGTAATTAGATGGCATCGGGTGTCTGCATTCATACGCATGCATGCATGAGAGATGAGAGCAAGAGAAAAAAAAAGAAGGAACAGATGAAGAGAGAGAGCTGGAAGGATGTGGATGTGGAACAGGAAGGAGGAACAAGTGTTCTTTAAACTGAAAAGGCCTTTCTCTTTGTTGTCATATTCCCACCTAACTCTTCTGGAGCTAACCTGCCCTGGCAGGCTCTAATCTATGCCTCTGTTTTTCTCCTATAAGAAATTAAACAGACCAGTGCAGTAGATCATTCCTGTAACTACAAAGACTAACAGTCTGACACCGAGCCCACAAATGAGAAGCCCCGTTCCTTTTTTTAATATCGCGATGAGAAAAATAAATGTAAACAATTTAATCCAAACTCTGCTCCTTGAGGGCCGAGGCACGGTGCCAGGCAGATGAGCTCTTTAGTGGTGGCAGAGCCCTGGGTTACTTAGCTTACAATGCCAAACTCTTCAGCACACAACTTTAAATCACTGAGACACATCCTGAGGCCAGTAGCTGTGTTGGCTATACAGTGAATAATGTCAGGAAGGACAGCAGGCAGGACAGTTTACCTTATTCTAAATAAAACACTGTCTAGCAACCGGGCAGCAATAAGTCAACACTATGTAAACCCATGCACTTCTCAGGTACTGTAGTTCCCATGTACTAGTGCATTAAAAGGCCCATATGGCATGAAACTGAATTTCCTTACTTTTAGGAAGTTTGGTAGGAGTAGGAGTTTAATGTAATATGTGCACAAACATTGAGTTTCTCTCAAATTCCCAGATTCAATCCCACTTCTCCCTTTGCCCTGTGTTCATGCCTAGGGGTCGGGTGTCTTGATTTTTGTTGCGATAGAGGGGTAGGGAGAAGTGTTAGGACTACATGGCCCTTCAAATGGAGTTTTTCCAAGGCACGCTCCAAACAGAGTGTTATGAGAAAAAAGAACCGGCAAGATGGCTGTGCAACCAACCAAAGAAACCCACAAATATGAATATTTCCTCAGTTAAAAATTACGATAACCATTGTATTGTCTTCGTTTGTTGTTGTTTCAATGTATTATGGTCCTTTTTATAACAAGCTTAAAAAACTGCTAATAGTATGCTGATGTTTTGGTAGCTAGCTAGCTAAATTTCCCGTCCCACCTTAAGTAGTCCAGCAGTTCTGATGTCTAAAGTGCCAGTATGTAACCGCTGCTCCATTTAAGGTGGAACAGGAAAACTCCAGCTTTATATTACCAAAGAATTAGTGGTGGGCGATAATAAATAACTTGCATCCCCCTGCAAGTGCATATGATGCCCTAAACGTAACCAAAGCCCAGCCGTGAGGTTGCTGAACTTCACCGCTCCTCTGCTGTCACTGCAGACTGGCAGGATTGCCTTCAGAGCACCGCTAGTAGCCTGCTATTGACGTAATGATCTTTTTATTTGAGGATCCCATTTCAAAGGAGAAGATTTCCACCACCACCAATTGTTAACTCAATTCAAGGGGCAAGGTGACACATGAAAACAAGGACTAGGGGTAAAATTAAGAAACAGGATTGGGCCTAAAAAGCAAAAAAGCCTGCTTTGTATTCTTTGTTTTTGTGATGTCACAAAATACTTTAACATACATTACTGTTCAAAAGTTTGGAATCACTTGCATTATAATTGGGCCACACTTTATTCTTATTGTCCTCCTATAGCTGATGTGTAGATACATAAATCATTAACTAACATTCTGGAAATACTCAGCTGATTAACATCCGTTAGGATGAGGGGAGTAGGAGTAGGTTTTGTGTTGGCATTAAGGTTAGATTTTGGGTTTAGGGTTAGATATAACAGAATCTGTCACACTTAACCTCAAATTCAGATGCATTTAATATACATTACCCTTCTGAGTCACGGGAGGTGCTGGAGCTGATCCCAGCAGTCACATGCAGGGGCGCATTTAATATACATTTAATTGAATATTAGTTTAAGACAGGCTGAACATCTAAAAACATCCCGGTGGACTGTCTAAATTTTCAATAACTACTATTACTTAATTTCATTTTTATCTAAACAGTGTTCGAGTTTCTTGATACATTATTTGCCTGAAGAATTGATTAACGCATTTCAAATATAAGACATGTTTATGAGTTGAATATATTTCTATATCCATGGCCCACTTTAGAGTTTATAGAAGGATTTCCTGCAGTTAGTAAGTGAAGGGCATTGCTCAAGCTGTTCTTACTCCAGAGACTGGCATGAGTGAAAGTGAAAAATGAGTGTTAAAATGGCCTGTGAAACAATGTTGTATCTCACAAATAGGTCAGGGTGGCAAGGGGCAGGCAGCAGTACGTATGGCCTAGAGTCTATAACAGGCTGAGAATGTATAATGTGAAGAGTGTTATTATAGTAGTGCATCGTTCACATTTTTTATGTGTTTAAGCTTTTTCCAGTATGTCTCTTTGGCTCTACACGTGACAAAAAACAATTATTTCTGTCAAGACAAAACATTTACATAAGTTGAACATGCCAGTTGCCATTTACACCATGTAATAACTTTATGAGGAAAAGACCTACAGAAGTGCTACAAAAATGCTTCAAACAAAATCATTTTGCATTTTGTCCTTTTCAAATGATTTCAGAGTAATGAAGTGTCTGATGATGATTTTTGCTTTATTATTGAACAAGACTGTGCAAAAAGCCTTGAGAGGCCTTGCTTTAGGGTGATTTTTCTTACAGGCATTGCCCCGTGTGGCTTTATTTGAAAGGAAAAACAGGGGTGTTCAAACTTCTTGTCTTGGGGTTTCACAAGCAAAAGGAAAAAACAATACATAGGAACATAGATAGGTTTCAATGTTTAAAACTGGATTTTATGACACTTTATTTTGTAACTAAATGCTTCTTAATCTGTAATTTAATTTAAAAAGTTTAAAAAAAGAAAGTTAACTATAGTAAAATGTAATTAAAAATATAGTCAATATTCAACCCCAATTCCAGTGAAGTTGGGATGTTGTGTAAAACATAAATAAAAACAGAATACAATGATTTGCAAATCCTTTTCAACCTATATGTAATTGAATACACTACAATGACGAGATATTTAATGTTCAAACAGATAAACTTTATTGTTTATTGCAAATATTCACTCATTTTGAATTTGATGCCTGCAACATGTTCCAAAGACATCGGGACAGGGGCAACAAAAGACTGGGAAAGATGAGGAATGCTCAAAAAACACCTGTTTGGAACATTCCACAGCTGAACAGGTTAATTGGAAACAGGTGAGTGTCATGATTGGGTATAAAGGGAGCATCCCTGAAAGGCTCAGTCATTCACAAGCAAGGATGGGGCGAGGTTCACCACTTTGTGAACATCTGCATGAGAAAATAGTCCAACAGTTTAAGAACAACGTTTCGCAACGTGCAACTGCAAGGAATTCAGGGATTTCATCATCTACAGTCCATAATATCATCAAAAGATTCAGAGAATCTGGAGAAATCTCTGCAAGTAAGCGGCAAGGCAGAAAACCAGCATTGAACACCCGTGACCTTCGATCTCTCAGGTGGCACTGCATTAAAAACCGACATCATTCTGTAACGCATATTACCACATGGGCTCAGGGACACTTCAGAAAACCACTGTCAGTGAACACAGTTCGTCGCTCCTCCTACAAGTACAAGTTAAAACTCTGCCATGCAAAGCGAAAACCACATATCAACAACACCCAGAAACGCCGCCGGCTTCTCTGGGCCCGAGCTCATCTGAGATGGACTGACGCAAAGTGGAAAAGTGTCCTGTGGTCTGACGAGTCCACATTTCAAATTGTTTCTGGAAATCATGGACGTCGTGTCCTGTGGGCCAAAGAGGAAAAGGACTGTCCGGATTGTTATCAGCACAAAGTTCAAAAGCCAGCATCTCTGATGGTGTGGGGGTGTGTTAGTGCCCATGGCATGAGTAACTTGCACATCTGTGAAGGCACCATTAATGCTGAAAGGTACATACAGGTTTTGGAGCAACATATGCTGCCATCCAAGCCATGTCTTTTTCAGGGACGTCCTGCTTATTTCAGCAAGACGATACCAAGCCACATTCTGCACGTGTTACAACAGCGTGGCTTCGTAGTAAAAGAGTGCGGGTACTAGACTGGCCTGCCTGCAGTCCAGACCTGTCTCCCATTGAAAAATGTGTGGCGCATTATGTGGACTGTTGAGCAACTGAAGTTGTACATCAAGCAAGAATGGGAAAGAATTCCACCTACAAAGCTTCAATAATTAGTGTCCTCAGTTCCCAAACGCTTACTGAGTGCTGTTAAACGGAAAGGTGATGTAACACAGTGGTAAACATGCCCCTGTCCCAACTTCTTTGGAACGTGTTGCAGGCATCAAACTCAAAATGAGTGAATATTTGCAAAAAACAATAAAGTTTATCCATTTGAACATTAAATATCTTGTCTTTGTAGTGTATTCAATTGAATATAGGTTGAAAAGGATTTGCAAATCATCGTATTCTGTTTTTATTTATGTTTTACACAACATCCCAACTTTACTGGAATTGGGGTTGTAGTTAAAAAAAAACATATTTAGTAGTTATTTTCTCACTGGGTGAGGTTGTAGTGTTTCTGGAATGCTAAGTCATACGTCCTCATGGGCCAACGTTGGCCTTTGAACAGAGTATTGCTGCCAAACAACGTGAAGGAGGGCAAGAGCATATAGTCAACACATTTGAAGCGTGTAAGACGAACAACATTCTGCACATTGTATGTATGTCTTTCAGTGAATACTTCAATTCAACAACTGACATGGAATATTAACAGAAGAGCCGGTTAGCTGTCTGCTGAGTTGATATGGTAGATATGTTAAAACTGGGTTATTATATGGAGTATGTTTACTACTGTTTCGGGCTATTTATTCCTTGTATATGCCTGGTTTCATCTAACCTCTCAGTGCTGTCCATGAGAACAAAAAAACAGCATATCACCACAGAATTCAAGTGTTGTAAGAAGGTCATAGATGTCCATGTATCAATTATTTTTCAGTAGCTTTGAATGCAGCTCAACTAATCAAATTGTATGGACTGTACAGTGAAGTTTGGGTGTTCTTCTGCTTCATGGTTGAGCTTCATTGCTTCATTCCTAGATGCTTCCATTTTACAGTAATAGCACTTACCATTCACAAGGCATCCTATCAAATATGCAGGTTACATGCAAGCAGTTTGATCTTCATTTATTCCAGATTTTAGAGACACTTAGCACTTCACTACAACCCATTATACTGTCAATGCTTGCCTAAGGAGATTGTATGGTCATCTCCATTTCATTGAATTCTCAATTCCATTGATTCTTTTAAGTTTTAGACCTTGACTCCACTGATGTGTTCCTGTTCACCAGGCTTCATAAGAGAATTCCAACTTCTGACGTACCAAGGCCATGTAAGGTTTTTAAGCTTGTTTTCACAGCAAAAATGCACTTTATAGGTACATATATAATTCAGTACGTGTATATGACTTAAGTGCATGGCTTCACTTGTTTCATTTGGCAATCCTGCATTCTACAGGCTAATTCATAGTATTGTGTCCAGGGAGCTAAGCACTGCTCAAAATGGCAGAAGGCTCATTTGAGAAGAGACAAAAAATCTACCCATTATACTGCCAGTGTTTGTCTATGGAGATTGCACAGCTACGGGCTTGATTTTATACACCTGTCAGTTATGTGTGTGACTGAAAGCTAAACTAAATAATAAGCAGGTTTGTCCACATACTTTTGACCATATGGTGTACCTTAAAGTAACGTAGTGTCCAACTAGAAAATGTATTTTTTTATTTAGTTCCAAGGCCCTTTTTTATCAAACATGAAATTCCTAACTGAATAGAACGTTTAATGTCAGTGAATTTAAATCAGACCACTATTTGATTCTCTTAAGTTTTAGACCTTGATTTTATTGACGTGTTCCCATTCACCAGACTTTGTAAGAGTATTCCAACTTCTGACTCACCAAGGCCGAGCTCATTTAAAATAGTCTGAGGGGAAGAGGAAAATTAGATGGATGGATGGATAGATAGAAAGAAAGAAAGAAAGAAAGAAAGAAAGAACTTTATTGATCCCGGAAATTGCAGACAAAGCAAAGCTTCTATTATATAATTCTTTTTGGAAATCATGGACGCTGTGTCCTCCGGGCTAAAGTTCATTCACCTTGCTATCAGTGCACAGTCTAAAAGCCAGTATTCGTGATGGTATAGGGGAGCATTAGTGCACATGACATGAGTGACATGCACATCTGTGAAGGCACCATTAATCCTGAACAATATATATATATTCTTCTTCTTTCGGCTGCTCCCTTTAGGGGTCGCCACAGCGGATCATCTGCCTCCATCTTGCCCTATCAACTGCCTCCTCTACTTTTACACCAACCATCTCCATGTCCACCTTCAGTACATCCATAAACCTTCTCTGAGGTCTACCTCTTCTCCTTCTACCCGGCAGCTCCATCTCCAACATTCTTTGACCAATATATCCCCTATTCCTCCTCAACACATGTCCAAACCATCTCAACCTGGCCTCTCTGGCTTTATCTCCAAAATAGGGTTAGGGTTAGGGTTAAAATACTACAAAGACAGCATATCAAATGTTGAAACTGAGGAATTTTATTGTTTCTGAAAAATATATGCCCATTTTGAGAAAAAAGTTGGGACAGGGGCACATTAAAAGTTGGGACAGGAGAGCAACTGCTGTAGTTTTGAAAGCCAAATGTTTTCCTGTTCTAGTTTTCAACTACAGCAGTTGCTCTCCTCAGGTCCCAGACGCTTACAGAGTATTGTTAAAAGAAGAGGTGATGAAACACAGTAGTTAATGTGCCCCTGTCCCAACTTTCTTTTCAAAATGGGCATATATTTTTCAGAAACAATAAAATTCCTCAGTTTCAACATTTGATATACTGTCTTTGTAGTATTTTCCTTTAAACATATAGTTTACATGACTTGCATGTCATTGCATCCTTTTTTTATTTACATTCTGCACAGCATCCCAACCTTTTTTTGGAAATGGGGATGTAAAACTAAGTTTTTCTTTAATCTAGTTCCATGACATTTTGTAGCTAAATAGAACATTGAATCTGAGTGAATTTGAATCAGACCACTATTTGATTCTCTTAAGTTTTAGCCCTTGATTACACTGACGTGTTCCCATTCACCAGACTTTGTAAGAATATTCCAACATCTGACTCACCAAGACCGAGTAATGCTGTTAAAGCTTCTTTTCACAGCACAAATGTACTTTACACAAACAAATGTAATTCATTACATTCATTTGAATCAGATCCTTCATTCTATGGGCTGATTCACAGTGTTGTGTCAAAGGAACTCAGAAATGCTCGAAATGGCAGAAGAAACAACTGCTGTCAGAGCTCTGTCACATGTTTTCAGAAGTATGTAGGCTACATGTGAGCTGTTTCAGCTTCATTTATTCCAGAGTGGTGCAAAAAGGATTCTGCAGCGAGACAGCAGCAAAGTCAAAATGGAGGCCAGGTGATAGCCTCAAAGGAGAGAGGGAAGTAGACTGTGCTGCAGGGAGAGGGATGTAAGGTCAAACATGCCAGCAGATAACAGCTGCACCGTGCAAGGTAAAGGAAGCATTTAGGGCTGTATTTGTAAAAGAAATACACAGAACAACGTCTGATAACATTGCATCGTCTGGTACCACGACTGAAATTTAGAATTTCTTTTACAGAATCGCATAGAATTCTACACAGCATTGCCAAATGCCACGAACAAACCTAGTAATAAATACATACATTAAAAGGGCTCTTGTTCTCAAAGCTATATACACTGCATCAAACTCATACTAGCATTTTTCTAAATGAAAGAGTGAACAGTTGCGGGTAATCTTCTGTCTTTTCTCAATAAGCATAACTTGTTTATGAGGAATAATGTTTCATGGTACAGTATCAGGAAGCCTGAAGCAAGATATGAATCACACTGATTAGGCTCCCGTTATATTTGAAAGAGTGAACATTAATTAAAGCAATAAAAGAACATGTTATATGAGGGAGCCACTTTATTGTAATGAAGTCAGTGGAATAAGTGCATGTTTTTCCTGGTTCCTATAATCAATACTAATTAATTTAGATGAAAAGTAATATAGAGTTTATTTAAAGGGGAAAGCGTACCATGTACCACCTGTTCATCCAGCATTTGTTCTGAAATCAAGGGTATTAATAGAGTTTGTTCACCATTTGCTACAACAACAGCCTGTTGTTGGAAAATTGCTGTGAGGATTTGATTGCATTCAGATACAAGAGCACTGGTGAGGTCAGGTACTGATCAGTTCTGGAGCCTAAACTCTACTTCAACTCATCCCAAAGGATGGAGCTCTATTACTCCAGAGAACACAGTTCTGCTGCTCCACAGACCAGTGCTGGGGGCTTTATACCACTCTAGCTGACGCTTGACTTTGGTTATGATGATGTTTGGCTCATATGTAGCTGCTTCTGAGTGTTTGGTTCAATGGGTGCAGTTTAATTAAGTAGAAGAGGTGTCTGGATACTTTTGAACACACATCTAGACAAGAAGATACATTTAGGAAAATTTGCACAAGAACGGCTGCTGAAAATCTAGCACACACTGCCGTGCAAAAGTCAGAGACCACTTTTCATTTATTTAATTTCTAGTAAAAAATTGGAATTTAGTAAAAAAGAATTTTCACAAAAAAAAGCAGAAAAGATATTTAACAGAAAATTTCACAGAATCCTCAACAACTAAATAAAATATTTACAGCTTTCATTCATTTCAGGAGACTTGCTTTCAGCTTATAAAGAGATCTGCAAGGATATTTTTCCAACACATCCAAAGTTCAGTCTTAGTAGTTGGTTGCATTTTCTGCTTCTCACAATCCAAATCATCCCAAACACATGTCGTTATATTGAGGTCTGGACTCTGCAGTGTCAGTGTAGTGTTCTGAAAAAATCAACAACTTCTTTGTTCTTCTTTTTTTGTCTATTTCTTTTCTCAGTAACAGCTTCTTTACAGCTACGCATGCTTTCAGACTCATAGTGCTGAGTGGTCTTCTCACAGTGGAGGGATGGACAGAAACACCTGTAAGTTTGTTCAGATATGAAGCAAGAGTGGAGCTTGATTTTCTTCTCTCTCTTTTAAAGATGAAAGCTGTTTTAATGCTGTTTATCTGCTGGTGGTCTATCTATCTGTGAGGTTAAATAAATTAACTCAAAGAGAAGATTTAAAATAAAGCATGTCTGAGAAATATATTGCTTGAATTTTAAGACATTGCCACTTGGGCAGCATGTCGTGTCTTGCAGTTTGACATTTTTCTCTGAAGCACATTGCTCTCAGATAACGTTCTGTCTCTCCTGCTGAACTAAAACTCAGACATGTTTAAATTATTACTCGTCTTGCCATATTGCAGGGAAAAAGCTTTCATCTCGAACTTCAAACATCATGGGGCTACGCAGCTGTCCTGTAGGAAATGTTCCTCTTCTGAATAGTGTTGGGTTATAATAGTGTCCCTGATTGGGATTCAGTGGTGCACACTTTCAGACACAGTTTTAAAAGCAAGGTCTGGGTCAAATTTGCTACATTTCACACTTTTTTACATGGTGTGAGCTGGAGAGGTCCCAATTCTCAAAGGAAGGTAGGCAGCAGTGTTTGGCCTTTGGTCTTGAATAAGTGGAAGCAAGAAAGGCCAATTTACAAGCATCACTTTGGACTAAATTGGTAGGCCCTTCTCCCCTCCCTGCTTTCAGACTATGTCCCATAATTGGCAGTTATTGGATCTTCTTGGTGTATTAACCAGCTCTTGCACTGTGGCGACCTTCTTACATTAAAAGGTACCTTTTAGACCAGAATTAGGTCAAATTGCTTCCACAAAGAAAAGCCAAAACAGTAAAAGCTCAGGCAGGTGTAAGTGACTAAAACATGCTTAGACACCTCTTTCTCTACTGCACTGCATTCACATTTATGCCTATAGACAGGGTTAAGGTTTAACACAGCACAGTGCTCAGAATAACGAGTGAAGTTCAGTACTTGACTATCTGTCTGAGCCTGGGGTTTTGCCCCCTCTAACACATCATAACACATTACTGCAGTACAGCAACTCAAGAAGTTTTTCCTTTCACAAAAGCAATACATCACCTAGACTAGCAGGGCTTTAGCGGTGAAACATTTTCCTTCAGACGAATGAAGTTTAGCCGAGTATGTCTTTCCATGTGATCTCATGGGAACATTTAAAACCTGGACATTTTGTAGCAAGGAGACTCACCAGTCTTAGCCGAAGTCTCAAGTCACTTTATGATAGGTCTGTGGTTTATTTACTTGACTTGACATGCAGAAAATCACACCAAAGAACCTTGACTGGAAAGATTTTTTTAATACTAGTCTGTCTTCATGTGGTTGTGTCACCTAACAATGTGGAATAGGGCATTATGATCATGATTAGTGGTGGTGCAGCTTTGAAGTTACTGTAAATAATCACTACAGTCAAAAATAACAGCTAATGTAAGCATTTATGCACATCATCAACACGTACAATATATCCAATTTGTATTTTCATGTGGCTCTTGGCTCATGGGGGTCCTAGGTGGCTGCCTACCTTTGCTTAGTGCACAGACCATCCCTGATTGCATGGTTGTTAGGTATTCCACTTTCTTGATATGTTTTAATAATATTTAGAATTCCAGTTTTGGAAACTGCCTGGATTTCCATTGACTTTCCTCTTGCTTATGCAAGTGGAGGATTATGTTATATCTAATCTGCGTACAAATATCTCCTTTAAAATGACTTAATGTATTTCTAAATTGTGCTTAATGGCTGTTTTGACTGGAAATTCGCTAAATAATATTTGGTCTCTGACTTTTGCACATTACTCCCCATCTCCATAAACCCACACAACGAAAATGTAAGAAGTAGCAAAAGTGCATGTAATTGTGAAAGCAGTTCACATGCAACCTATACATATACAGTACAACCTACTGGAAAGCATAATGGCTTAATTTGTCGCAAGCGTCAATGAACATACACATGCCATGGCATACACTCATAATTCCCTCCTCTCTAATTTTTCAGTGTCTGCAACCATATTTAAGTATGTACGCCTCTCCAAACACAAGTGACACTAATTGGTAATCCTGTATAATGCTTCGTATGAAGCCATACGGCTGACTTTAAAACATCTGCCAAAACTGCTGCAGTGAGTCACAGGGTTTCTGATGTTCAATGGATTTGCAAGACTGAATGGCACTGGATCTCTTTCCCAGCAAAAGACAAACGCAAGAGCGAGGAGAGTAAAACTGCAGAGAGATATGTGGAAATCAACTGCACAGCATGTTTTTCCCCTGGGAGTGCAGCTTCTGAGGGCTCCTTCCAGAACTTCCAGAGTTAACTTTGAGACCGATGTTCCTCCTGATTATTCACAGCCTGGAGTTCTTTGAACACCTTGCCAAAACTTTGCAGACACTCTGCTCTCTCTTTGCTGTCAATAGCACATCTCAGTAAAGCAGGCCAGACAGTGAGCAGTGTGGATAATTAACAAGTCTCTAATGTGTTTGTGTGGAGCTGGAGTGCTGCAGCTGGACCCATATACTACAATGAAATATTAATAGACTCTGGGAGCTATTCTCTCTGCGTCTATGGGCTTGTTGTTCACTCGCTGGGTTTTATTGTTCTCATGTTGAATTTGGTGATGAGTCTAATTAGCTTGTCTTTTAGCACCACATTAGTGCACTGGATTACTCTTGTTGGTCCCTGTGGCTCACAGGTGTGCCTTCGAGTGGCCTTGAAGATTAGCTATCTGATCACAGCGAGAGACAACACACAATGGGCACTAATTAGACACAGTTAACCGTGCGTGTGGTCTGAGTGAGGCCGGCGCTTATGCAACTACATTCCACTTGTAAATCACATCTTTCAGTTCAGTGAAAAATATCTCAGAGTAGGATGTGAGTAGTAGGTAACATAAATAGATCTCAGTAGAAAAGGCAACACTAAAATGATCTCATCTCTGACCTTTTTGGATACAAATATGAAGCTGTGAACTGTAAAGGCAGAAAGGGCAAATGAATGAATGTTCAGAGCAGGCTGCAGCTTTAAGGCAAAAGCAAGCAACAAAGCTTCTTTAGAGACTGAGCACAGTCAGCATTAAGATAACAGCCTGATCTTAAAGGAGCATTCTGGCCTAAAACTAGAGTTTAATATGTGTTTTGTAGTGTTATGCAGTATTCTGTGGTGCGGTGGTTCTCAAACTGGTCTTCAGAACTGAGGGATAAAAATGTTTCTGATCCTAGGCTATTAAGTCTTGAATTTGATATTCTAGAACGTCTATTTGAAGACAATGTTGTATTTATCTTAGATCATATGCAATAGATCCATGTTGCAACAGAATAGAGGGGGTTCTGGGGGGTCCAGGGCTGCCTAATAAACCTCTTTGACCCCCCTGAATGTCTCAAAATTGATAATATAATATATTCTAAACCAACTATAGCTGCAGCACTGCTCTGCGTCAGGGTGGCTCTGTAGCAAACTGCTTGAACCAGTTGGCTGCACTTATTTTTATTCTACTTCACTCTGTATTGTATTGTATTGTATCTTATTGTTATTATATTGCATTGAATGGCACAGAGTTCTGCGTTCAACTCTGTTTCTTTTTCTCTTGGTGTCTGCAGTGACATCTTGTTTCTAGCAGTATCTGAGCTCAGGACTGTCTTTTCTCTGAGCTATTGGTAACTAGCAAAGATACTTTCTCTAGATTGACAAAGCACTTCTTGTAAGTTGCTCTGGATAAGAGCGTCTGCTAAATGCTGTAAATGGAAATGGAAATAACTCCCAGATGATCCAGATTTTGGCTCCAATCCAATTCATAATAGAAATGGAGCAAAATGTGGACCCTATGGAGGGCTGTGAGGGCTGATATAAAAACCACTGCTGTAGCGCAGCGTGGTATCCCTCAGCCTCAACAGAATTCACAATTTTATATTAGTTTGTCAGCGCTCTCTCACTACAGTTCCCAGCAATGTGTATGCAATATGTATGCAAATATAACACACAACCATTGGGAATGCCTGTGATGTCAATCAATCCTATCTACTAGCTTAGCCACTGATCTGTGGGCTCATAAATACAAGCAAGGTAGCATTTTAGCAGCTCAGTTGTCAAACAGAATCATAAAGTAAACAGGGTTTCTATCTTTATTTAGCACAAAATGGACATTTTTACTCTTTCAGCCAAAAAATGAGGCAAACCCGAGGTAAAGTACCTAGTCACCCATTCTCTCCATTGCAGTGAATTTCTTTTTTTTTGCAGGTTACAGTCTTTTAGGGCTAAACCCCCCCCCCCCCCCCCCCCCCCCCCCCACACACACACCCTCCTTCTCGGTCGCTAGGGGTGCTGGAGCCTATCCCAGCAGTCATCGGGTGGAAGGCAGGAAGGCAGGATACACCCTGGACAGGTCGCCATCAGACACACACATTCACACCTAGGGACAATTTAGCATGTCCAACTGGCCTGACTGCATGTCTTTGGACTGTGGGGGGAAACCGGAGAACCCGGGGGAAACCTAAGTGGACAAGGGGAGAACATGCAAACTCCACACAGAGAGGACTGTGGTCACGGAGGATTGAACCCAGGCCCTACTTGCTGTGAGGCTTTTAGGGTTAATAATCAGGTTTAATTTTTGTTTTGCTGTTGTAATCCAGAGTGTGATGCAATACTGTGTGAAAACATTATATAGTTGTCTTTTGGCGAAATTAAAGACATGATCGCTTAGACTTATACAAATTTGTCCCAAGATTTAGGTAAATTTTGGAGAATGGTTTTACAACAGCCTATAGGAAACGCATAAAAAATTAGCATGTAGTATTTTGTTTAAACCATCCGGTATGGAAAATATCCTGGAACTTGGGGGTCTCATGTTGGCTGGCTAATCCATCATTGGGTGGCTGCTAACTCCTTGGCTACAGCCTCAGTGATGCTAGCTCTACAGTTCTTCTGGAAATTCATTTTTCGAGTTTGGTCATACGCTCTTCCACTAATTAACTGAGACCTTACACATCTTTTGTTTTTTCTTTCGTTTGAGAAATGAGTAACAATTCACTCTTCCCACCAAACACCTATGTTTATGGCTATGGCACATTGTAAAGTTTTTCAGAGGTATATAGTTGCAGTTGCTAGGCTGGACCAACTGGTTGAAGCAGTTTGCTACAGAGCCACCCTGACGCAGAGCAGTGCTGCAGCTGTAGTTGGTTTAGAATATATTATATTATCAATTTTGAGACATTCAGGGGGGTCAAAGAGGTTTATTAGGCAGCCCTGGACCCCCCAGAACCCCCTCTATTCTGTTACAACATGGATCTATTGCATATGACATATGATAAATACAACATTGTCTTCAAATAGACATTCTAGAATACCAAATTCAAGACTTAATAGCCTAGGATCAGAAACATTTTTATCCCTCAGTCAGTTGCGATACTTAATCAAAAGAGCATACTGTTTAGATAAGTACACAACATATGCACATTGTATTAGGGGTAGTAGGGAGCACTGTGGAATCTGGTGATGGTGTAAAGTGTATTGTAGTGGTTTGTCATAGATGTGTTATATAAGACTCGCTGATTGTCTGTGAAAGCCCCCCCAACCCCCTCCTGCCCCCAAACGCCCCCACACCTCAAATTGTCCCACTGTGATGCAAGACCATTTTCAGAGAAATCTGACAATGACGAGTACTGTATCATATCATATTGTATTGACCACAGTTATACAGCTTCAAAATACATTAAGCTTCCTAGCAGTAACATTAGCTACCTGTCTTCCTTCTGCATTCACCAACTCACTAAAAAATAAATAAATAAAACAATTCAGCCCTCAAAATTCACCCAAATCATTTCTTCCCTTCTTCAAAGTACATCAACAGAAGGGGGTTTAGTGTTTAAACCAGAAAATCTCACTCTAGAGAGTACAGTGGCAGCACAGTTAGATATGAGCAAGCATGTTTACAACAGAAGAATGTTCAGCTCCTGTTTAATTTTGTGCTAAATATCCATGAGAACATCAGATGTTCCACCACAATTGTTAATTTAACTTAATGTATATGGAGCCCATCTTTCTTTACATGTGACTTCAGTCTTCTTGTTTCACACTTGCATGTGTCTTGCATTCTAGTATCCATCTGTCTACACTTCAGAATGAAGGGGGTGTACTGCATGACCAGCAATTCATCCTCAGAACAAAGTATCAGACGGAAAGACAGCATCTCCTGCAGAAGCATAACGTCAGCTCCATTTCTTCGGCGTGCATTCCAAACTTCTATTTTTATCGTCATTATTTTGTGATTTAGGTCAGAATGTAGGACAGGTTAAAAAAAACATTGCACTTACGTAAGACTTGTGTATAAAATTATTGCGACTTACTTGTTTGTGACATTTAAAGGAACAGCCTTTGGCACATCAGAATACGGGGGATGTGTGAAAAAGTTTACCACTCCTACTCCTACTGGAGCTCCAGGCTACAAAACTCCAACAGTAGCAAGAGCTTTACAACATCAGAAACAAATCACTGGAACATACAGTAGATTTATATAGATGGTTTGCAGAGAAGCGGAAGTTCTGCAAAATGTTCCACTTCACGCAAGTGCTACCCACATATATGCCATGTATCCAAATGCTCTATCTACACTATACACTATACAACCTGCTTATTCAACATTTCTTCTGAAACCAAGGATGTTAATCAAAAGTTTCTTCCTCTTTGCTGCAGTAACAGTCCTGCTCGTCTGAGAAGACTTAGCACTAGATGTTGGAACATTACTGTGAGGATTTGATTGCACTCGTCCACAAGAGCATTAGTGATGTCGGATCACAAACTCCACTCCAACTCATCCCAGAGGTATTGAATAGAGCTCCATCACGCCAGAAAACACAGTTCCACTGTTCCAAAGGCTTACTCTAGGCTTGTGTGCTGCTTCCTCAGAGCGCCCCATTCCATTAGCAAAGCCTTTCCGTTGAGATCATACAAGCTGTGTGTGCAGTTGAACAGTGTCAGCAAAGGGTGCAGCTTAAAATAGCCAAATTCCTTAAGTACAAGGGCTGTCTGGAGACTCTTGAACAAATTATGTAGATAGGTAGTTGTAGCCTACAGATAATGACAATTCATTCATGATAATTCAAATATAACTGTGGGCAAAATCACTGATTCCACACCCAGGAATTATCACTCTCTCTCCTTTAAAATACACTTAATACATATTAAAGAATATGCCAATTTATTTGCCCGGTGCATTTAAATGCACCTTTCTTTATCTGCCAGAACAAATCCATCATGCTGTTAAGCCTAAGCCTATTGTGATGCTAGCTGATGCACCTAGCAATGCAATACATTCAGGATAAAACAATTTAAGACCAGATTTTATATCTCGCTGCTGTCGGAACAAAACCTCCTATCTCCATTTTTCTCATTTTTCAGTTTTTCATATAATTTGAAAATACCTATGGTTCTACATCCTCTGTGTATATTTCATGATGAAAGGACCAACAGAAATGACCTAAAATTATTTGGAAAACATTCTGGTTCCACTGACTTACATTAAAAGTAGAGTAGGTTTTTTCCTTCTCCTGTAAAGTTGTCATTCTGGAGATACGAGGTTTTGATCCGACAACAGTGTGATATGAATTTCCTGCATTCATGAGAGTGCAATATTGTGTTGTGACATCATCTGTTCTAAATGAAGAAAGGGCACCTATAAAAGTGTCCAAGTACGCTGTAGTGTCACCCTTAGAAAAGTGACAAAACAGCATTCAGCCCACCAACAATTCAACACTGTTTAAATGGTCATCTAACAGAACTGTCTGAGGAATTTACACAACTTTTCACTGACCCCATCAGCTATACATGACCGATGAGGAGATAAAGGGGAGGAGTGAAAACCCTCTGCTGTAAAAATAATTGACACCTCTCCACAAAGTCGGCTATACTGAGATAAAATAGGAGGCGCAACTGCAGCTTTGTTCGTTTTAAAAAATTGTGTACAACAACAACAATGAAAAAACAGCCTTTAAACACGAAAAAACCCTTCCAATTTTGTGAATTATACACATTTTCATCAAAATACATTCCATCACTGTTATTGGTGGAAAAAATGCCTAGGAACCTCCATAACAGGTGGAAATGGTCCTTAATAGCTTAACATACACGTTCAGGAGTCTCTGCTCAGTTGTGATGCACTTTATTTGCATTCTAACAAGCCAATCAAATTTGAAGGCATGGAAGAACAAAACATTAGATTTGAAATCAAAGCTTAGATGGCCAAAAAAGAATCAAGGAACCAATACAAGACACCAGCATATAAAAATTGGTGTGAGTGGAGAGTGTGAGTACAATTTAATAGTGAAAGGCAGCGCAAGTCGGGAAGTGTGAGCTGGTACACATTCTAGCAGTTCCTACAGTCAGTGCTAATTGAGGTAAGGTGCTGTTTTTCCTCTGAATATCTCGCTCAGTAATGCACGCCAGAATGAACATGGGGGTGGACTGTTATGCTACATTGCCCTCTGGTGGAGCAATAAGTTTAACACCCTCAGAAAAAAGGTAACATTGCTGTAGTCTATTTAAAGGGAATTCCACCTGATCTTTCAACATGACTGCATTGTTCAAGATGTAAACAAAGTCATTCAGGATGATTGGATGTAAACTGCACTACAGGCTTTCTGAGATATTCCACAGAGGCGGTGACACAAACCAGGCCTGTGAAGTGTTTACTGCCTCTAAAAGCTCCTTTAAAGAGGTTCCTCATAGCATATAAAATAGCTAAAAATGCACTGCCTGGTGACTAAGGTGTTGTCACACAATACTTTTGAGTGAAGCTTTTGGTCTCAATATGTTTTTAAATAATACATTCATGACAGAGAGGTACATGGAGGGTGATGTAAAGCATAATTTTACCATCAGCAACACTACAGATAAAAACCCTGTAGACACATATATGTTTACTGGTCATTTTAGGCAGTAAATAAAATAGCTGCCTTTGCTCAGCAGACTTTATGACCCAGCCTTCTTATCACCACCGCTGAACCCGGGTGCAATTTGAAAAAGTGCAATTTGCCGTGCTTAAACTGGATTACTTAAACCCAACATGAGGACTACACAGTAGGTAACTGGACAG
This sequence comes from Pygocentrus nattereri, assembly GCF_015220715.1. Classification (NCBI taxonomy): domain Eukaryota; kingdom Metazoa; phylum Chordata; class Actinopteri; order Characiformes; family Serrasalmidae; genus Pygocentrus; species Pygocentrus nattereri. The sequence goes on along the minus strand of NC_051213.1, from coordinate 33,786,304 downwards.
GCTTGATTTTAGGCTCAAGTTATCTGACTAACTGAGAAATCTGCTTTGCGAAATGTCCCCTCTGTTTTAACTATTCAGCACAAAGTTCTGAAAAAACCTTTTTCATTTAGGCACTAGGTTTGGTCTCTTTCAGAGAAATAGATGCTGAGATACTTAACCAATTCAACATTGAAGCCCAGACACATTTTGTAGGGCACAATACAGTTTAGGGCTAAATGTGAATATACTTGATAAATAAACTGTTGATGTCTACACTCACCGGCCACTTTATTAGGTACGTTCAATTAGGTATGTTCAATTGCTTGTTAACACAAATAGCTAATCAGCCAATCACATGGCCGGAACTCCATGCATTTAGGCGTGTAGAGGTGGTCAAGACAACTCGCTGAAGTGCAGACAGAGCATCAGAATGGGGAAGAAAGGTGATTTCAGTGACTTTGAATGTGGCGTGGTCATAAAAATCGCATTTTTATCTAAGTGTAACTACATTCGTATGCAAAAGTTAAATCACATTTGGTTGATTTTCTAAGTAAAAATACTCTATTTTGCCAAAAGTATTCGCTCGTCTGGCTTCACACGCATATGAACTTGAGTGACATCCCATTCTTAATCCATAGGGTTTAATATGATGTCGGCCCACCCTTTGCAGGTATAACAGCTTCAACTCTTCTGGGAAGTCTTTCCACAAGGTTTAGGAGTTTTTTTATGGGAATTTTTGACCGTTCTTCCAGAAGCGCATTTGTGAGGTCAGACACTGATGTTGGATGAGAAGGCCTGGCTCATAGTCACCACTCTGATTCAGCCCAAAAGTGTTCGGTCGGGTTGAGGTCAGGACTCAAGTTCTTCCACACCAAACTGGCTCATCCATGTCTTTATGGACCTTGCTTTGTGCACTGGTGCGCAGTCATGTTGGAACAGGAAGGGACCGTCCCCAAACTGTTCCAACAGAGTTGGGAACATGAAATTGTCCAAAATCTCTTGATGCTGAAGAATTAAGAGTTCATTTCACTGGAACTAAGGGGCTGAGCCCAACCTCTGAAAACAACCCCACACCATAATCCCCCCTCCACCAAACTTTACACTCGGCACAATGCAGTCAGACAAGTATCGTTCTCCTGGCAACCGCCAAACCCAGACTCGTCCATTGCAGAGAAGCGTGATTAGTCACTGCAAAGAACACATCTCCACTGCTCTAGAGTCCAGTGGCGGTGCTTTACACCACTGCATTTCATGCTTTGCATTGCACTTGGTGATGTAAGGCTTGGATGCAGCTGCTCGGCCATGGAAACCCATTCCATGAAGCTCTCTACGCTGTTATTGAGCTGATCTGAAGGCCACATGAAGTTTGGAGGTATGTAGTGATTGACTCTGCAGAAAGTTGGCGACCTCTGCACATTCTTTTTTTATTCTCATTTTTTTATTCTCATTTTACGTGGCCGACCACTTAGTGGCTGTAGAATATTTAGGAGTGAGGAAATTTCATGACTGGACTTGTTGCACAGGTGGCCTGTATTCACAGATCTTCTTAGAGTAGGAGTGCTGATCTAGTATTAGAGTCCTCATCTATTCACGGTAATTTTACTGGGGCAGTTGTGGACTAGAGGTTAGGGAACTGGCCCTGTGACCGGAAGGTTGCCGGTTCAATCCCCAGCGCCGACAGCACATGACTGAGGTGTCCTTGAGCAAGACACAGGTGCTGTGGATAGGGCTGCCCACTGCTCCAGGCAAGTGTGCTCACTGCCCCCTAGTGTGTGTGTGTGTGTCTAATCATTAGTGTGTATGTGGTGTTTCACTTCACAGATGGGTTAAAGGTGGAGGTGGAATTTCCCTGTTTGTGGGATTAAAAAAGTATCACTTAACTTTACTGACAGAAACAAGGCCTATAAGAGCTTCTGAACACCAGAGATAGGTGTACTGGAGAATAGACCAACCAGAATGTTCTATGATATTATTTCCTTACCATACTATCTTCAGTTGTTAGACATGAATGTGTTAATGAGAACAAATAAGGGAGGATACCACAGAACTGTTTGTGATCTGTTACCCAGAGCTCACTTTCATTAGTGCTGATCTAGGATCTGTTCCAGTAAAGCCAAGTAAATCTGATCCTAGATCAGCAATCCTACTCTGAGAAGCTTTGTGAATACAGGCCCAGACCTAATCTTTAAGCTCACTTTCATTTAACCCCTTACTGCACAGCATGGAATAACATGACGTAAGGTCTTGGCAAGGTGGTATTGATATGTGACACTGCTCTTATTTACTAGAGGTAAACATTCCAAAAATAACACAGCAATAAATCAGTCTGTTCAACCAATTTCCTTGAGAAAACAAAGAACTCAATTATGGGCCTTCTCAACTGACCATAAAGTTTTGTAGCTTCTCATAACACTTTCAAGCTAAGCTTGGGCAGCTATAACTGATCCTAGCCAGGCACTGACTATTAATCGTATATACAACATTTAGACAATGTTTATGTTATGACTGTTCTCCAGAGGACTTCATGGATTGATTTATTACTTTCTCGGAGTCAGAAATAATAAATGTCAGTAACTGAGATGTGTAGTGGCTCCAATTGCTTCGTTCCACAATAATAAAACACTTTTCAATTTTCAGTTATGAGGCTGATAAAGAGTTTATTAAAGGTGTAATAATTTCAGTGTTCCATTTTTTTTTTTTTTTTTTTTTTTTATGAACACTTAAACTAAAACTACAAAATTACAGCTGATACTCCCCTAAGCCTCATCTGAGGGTTTGGCGTCTTTCGTGGAAAACATAAACACTGAAAAAAGTGGAAGAGTGACTTACAGTTAATGGTTAGTTACATTATACATGTTGCACATACTTTAATTCTGTATAATTATGTATAAACATACTGTTATTGTTTATACGCTGAGCTGGAAAGTGCTTCAGTATTATTCTGGAAGATTTGTACTTTACTCAAGTGTTATTGAAACTGAAAACTCTTATTATATTAAAAAGAGAGGAAAACATGTTTTACCCCTTACATTTTCACCGAGACCTTCAAGTGACTGAAATCTTGCATGTCAGGTTACTTTCCACATTTTTTAGTCAAATCAGTTGAGTTTCAGTACAATTATTTATTTGGATTTATGAACTCCAAACTCATATCAGTATAAAGTGAAATGGTGGGTTTGCCTTTGGGCAAAAACTAGTTATTACTCAGTAGTCACTGCATCACACCACAGTAAAAGAAAACATACCCTTGACCCTTTAACGGCTACAACATATCCTTTTCACTTTTATGTACGTAAAATGCAGATTTTTTTAGAGCATCACTTTTAACAGAGTGCAATTTTGTCACAGGACGTCTATTTTTACTAAAGGGGAACATCACCAATTTTTCAAAATTTCTTTTTAATATGTAAGAAGTAAAACAACGTCATTCAGAGTGACTTGGTGTAAAGTGCTTCACTCTAAAGAAACTTACTGAGTCGAAATTGTTCAGTGGTGGTGATGGAAACCAGACATCTGAAGAGTTTAATGTCTCTAAAGGTTCCCTCACAAAATGTTATTACATGCAATGATTATGAATATTGTGCCTGATGCCTGAGAAATCGTTGTACAGTAGTTTTGTGATAAAATATAAGCTTATAACATCTTGCATATCCATATATTTGAACCCATTCATGGTAGAGGGGTGCATGCAGGGTGTTGTACAGTAAAATGATCCCCAAAGAAAACGCTTTTTTTTCAGGTTTTCCGCCATTTTTAACATCAAATGTAAAAACTCAGAGGACGTGTGTGGGTTCACTGATGACTCTGGATAGTAAACTGCTATATTTGTGTTGTCGACATTATCCCTACCATTGTTAAGTGAATAAGTCAGGAACTTTCTCTACAACAAATTGTATCACATCAAATCGCTCTGGCTTACTTTATTCATATCACAATAACTTTATGCAGAATTATGCAAAAAAAATGTTTTAATCAGTGGACTTCCCCTCTGAATAGAGATCAATTGCACTGTTTCAGACATCACTATTCTGCCCAAGGACATGCTACTTTGAAATATTGACTTTAATTTTTTTTCATAGAAACATATGATTCAAACCAACTGTGTAGTGCATGATTATTTAATAATCTTTCAAATAGACAACTTTAATAAATAATATTAATAGTTAAACCAGCTTTTGCCCTCTGAATCGGAAATCATATCAAATCTGAAAATATCATAATACCAGTAAACTCCAGGTGCATAAAGACTTCAGCAGCACTATCAACAGGCTGATCGGGTGTGGGTAAAACCAGAACACGGAAAGCAACTGAACTAGCCATAAATATGGGCACTTCTGCGTGATAACTTTTGAAAGTATTACAAATATGTGTGAAGTACAGCAGTTAGTTTTTTTCCATCTTTAGCTTGTATTGGCTAATAGTGTGTTGACACATTCTTAACATAACCAAGAAGCATTCAGGCTATGCAGGCCTCAGGTTGATCGTGTAGTAGTGACTTCTTCTAAAGAAACCCACCTAAACAAGATCTCTCTTATCATGGAAAGGTGTTATTTTGTTCAAGGGTGTTTATCTTTCAGGCCTACACACAGCACTTTCTGGAGATAGGCTAACGATAGGTGGATATGTGCTGATCTGCATTACTCAAACCCCACACCCACTCCAAACAAACTGGTAAAAATGGTCTCATGCTATTTCTCCCCAAACAATACTGCATTTTAAAGGGAAAAAAAAAAAATCAACAACTTCCGATAGGACTTTTACAGCATGAGAGGAACCAAGGGTTGATGTTTACAATGCAATAGCCATATTAGGATTTATTTACTACCCAAAACAGGAAACCTATGTCTTCTCAATTTTTATATGAATAAATATTCCCTTTTTAGGCCAAAACATTCTCAAACCTATCGTAAAAATAAGGTAACGGGCAACATTAATGACAATTTCATAGATTTCTGTGAGTTAGCACTTCGTACGTTTGGTTCCCATCACCGCCACTGTAAACAACTCTGCTTCGGTCATTTTCTCTGTAACAGCGCATTTTACATCCAGCCAGTCTGAACGACTTTGTTTACACCTTAATAATTGAGGTATGCAGAAATATTTGACAAACGGGTGAAATCCCCCTTTAACTTTACATCGAAAATACACGTGCAGCACATTTAGTTAAAGCTGGTGAATAAATCGTGCAACAGAAACTGGAGCAGCCAATGGAAAAAGACACCGTGTTTATTGTAGACACCAAACTGCCTGAAAAAAAATCAGGACTGTTCAAAAAATACTTCGTTACGAAGCGTACAGACAGTGTACAGAGTGAGAGCAGAGAAACAAGCGAACTCCACGCAGGAATCCTCAAAGCACCGGTGTCTCTGTTGTGATTTATGGTCTCCACGTCTCTCCCATTCAGATAGCAAACGCTGGGCTTGTACTCAAAAATGCTCAAGTACTGGGCTTAAGCTCAAAAATGCCCAAGTAGTCCATATATTTCCCACAATGAAACTCGCTGGACGAAAAAAAGTCCACGTGATTTGTAAAAAGGCCCTCTGGAGTCCAAAAAAAGACAACAAACCAGTGAAAGGGGGCATCTCACTGTTCAGGCTGAGCATAAACAAAACGCTGGCGAGTCCCAGCGGACAGCCCATCGCCATAACGAGGCAGGGAGCTCTCATGGTGTTCACTCGGATAAAGAGCACACACAGCGCTACACCTCCGAACGAGGCGCACCACACGTTTGGTAACTTGGGTCATCAGCCTGCTAGACAGTAACACGGTTACAAAAACACAAATGAACACGCAGGGTGTGGAGCTGGAGACAAACCGCCCGCCTTGAGGCGCTGGTCACAGCCAACCTTACAGTGACCGTTTGCAGTGACCCAGAATTTGTAAGTTAGTCACATTTCAAACAAAAACACGACACCGGGTAACCAACGGCCGAAATTCAGTTTCTACCCGACACCATACAAACATGAACTAGGTTTTTAGTAAAGTTCGTTTTTACAAACCTTCAGAAAAACATCAACGTATGACTATAAGTCCTGTTAACTCGCTAAGCTAGAGTTAGCAATCTAGCCAGCTAACGACGTCTACGCCCCCACATGTCTAATCACCTCACCCAGCCAACCCAACCCAGCACGCCGGGGAACAGAGTGAAAAGCCCGTGCTGCGTTTTTCAAAGGCAATCTCAGTCTATTTGTTTGGCGAAATCGTGTTCCGACTCCGAGGAGAACTGAAGTCGTCGGACTGCTTCTTTAATCAGATTTCCAGACAATATCAGTTCCTGGAGCAGTTGATGGGGGTCGTCCTCGCCACTCGTAACGTCGATTCCTTTTCGGTTCCACGTTTTAAAATGGTCCCACTCCTGATCGCTGGATCCCGGTATGTTGTACGGGCTTGCTCGGCTCCGTAGATTTCTGCTCCGGAGGCGGATACAGCAGCCGTTCCGCCTCGGGTTGCCCGTGCTGCCGCCGCTCTGCTTGGAGCTGCTGTGGCCGCCGCCGCCGCCGCCGCCGCCGCTGTTGTTGCTGCTGCTGCTGCTGCTGGCGAGACCGTGCAGACACGACATCGTCTGGTTGGCGCTATTGTTGTGAAGCTGTAAAGCCTCGCCGATTTTTGTCACAAGAGCGTCCACCTCCTTGGAATCCACAGTGACGGACTGCTCCAGAAAGATGTAGTTCTCCTTTCGGCAAGGCATTTTGGCGTGTTCGGTTCTGGTCTGGACGCTGTTTTTTACAACCAAATGAATGGCAGCGCAAATTGCCGGCGTCCACGTTCACCACGCTGCCCGACAGAAAGCAGCTCCGCTCGTTGGTTTGTAAACAATGGATGACGCAGCAGGCGGAATGTACCATCTGACTGGGAGACAGGAGCATATAACACATATAACTAACGCCCCCGGTGCTTAAAATACAACATGTCCCACTACATTTTCACTTTATGACGGTATAGGTGCTGGACTTGGTGCGCTGTGCTTCTTAGTGCATTCCCGTCAGTTAACAATATTTCAGAACCCCCCAGTTTAACTCCATTACAGACCCCCACGTCTTCAAACCAAACAGCATTACATAAGAGCAACTGCAGGCTATAGGAACACTATAGGCAACGTGCAGGGTTAAGGGCTTTGCATTCCGCCATGCTGGTTTGAAATGGTTTGAGCTACTGTTACGAGCTTGACACTGTAATAGTAGAAGAGCCCTTTTCGGTGCTGTGTACAACCATATACAACGCATTCTCCTTCAATCTGAAGAATGATTTCACCATGCAAAGAACCATTTAAGCATACACATGGCTCTATATGAAACTTATGGTCCTAAACAGAACCATTGTCTTTACTAAAGGACACTTGAAGAACCATTTGTTTTTGTGGGTGTACTTAATTTCTGATCAAGGCAAGCTCAAATAAAGCTGATCTGTGAGCAAGACATCAATGACCTATGACTTCATTTTGTCTGCTTAAACACATTGTTCACCAGAATGGGACTACAGTGCATATTTTAACTTACAAAATTTAAAGGCATGAATAAAAAGTTGCATATTCTATGTGCAGATGCAGTGGCATATCCACGATCTCATGGGCACCAGTGCAAAATAAGTAAATAAATAAGTAACCAGGCCCCTCATACCAATATTACATTCAATTAATGAAATTTGCTTGGTTACTCACTACTATTATGTCTTAAACATGTTGATGTTTCCAAGGCACACCCACTAGCATCTAACATTGACCTAAATATTTACACCAGGCTGCCTATTTAAGATTTAGAATTAGATATAATGAATACATCGTACTGCAGGTGGCGAAAGATTCTGTTTGAAAACAGTTACCATGGATGCATTATGAACACGAGGCAGATAAATGGCCATCAGTGTTGCCTGTGGAGCATTGATGGAAACTAACTGGTGGGGTATGTTGGATCTTTCTGTACGTCTTGTGTACAGTTGGGTCGGTATCTATCTAAGGGATCCAATAAAGATTTTAGGGGGCATGCGGCCTTGTGCCATGGGCCCCAGTGCGATTGTACCCCTCAGTAGTTAAGTAACAGACCAGGACATATTTCAAGAGGCGAGTCTGGTGCAAGGACTCTTGACAGTTTCTCAATGCCACGAATATTTTCATTATCTTTAACATTATTATATTAGAACCTGTTTAAGATGTGTTTTAGCTCATGCTGAAACTTCAACTGAAGCATGTTTTTGGCTTCTTAAGCTTGTAAACCATTTAGTTCAGTTTCTGCTACACTCGCTACCACTTTTACCACTTCCTCTTCCGGTTAGAAGAAAAAGGCTTGGTTCTCAGAGACGTTAGCGGAACCCAGACACTATCAGAACTCTCTATTTTACTCCATTTCCTCTGACTTGTGGTCGTAGGCTGTCAGTTTTTGTTGGCATTCAAGTTGGTTCTTTTAAACATAAGACTTCAAGGGGCTTAAATAGTAAAAGTCCTTTAATGACGTTTGCATATAATTTGCCGTGTTTTTACCTCAAATAATTGTGCCATCCCGTTCCAATCCACGCACATGCATTCCAAATTATCATGTAGACCATTATCAAAGAAGACGGTGTAGTCAATCAAAAGATTAAAGTCTTATATCACATTTCTGATTGACATTGTAACAAGTGTTGACAGTTTGTGGACATTGAAAGAACACACTCATGTATCACTTTACTAAGCTTAATGGTTTAGACTTGGCATTAGCTAGCATCAGTCTCAGCAAAGGATTACATGATGCACTGTCATTAGGTGTAAGAGAGAGGATGGATAGGGAAGTGAAGCCTACTGTGTGTTAAATAGGCAGCTATTCAGCTATAATGTAACTTATGAAACATTCTAGATATTCTTGTTTTTTACTGCCCTGCAAGTAACAATACCTGAGGAAGTGCAGCAATAACAGAATAATGGCTCAATCGATTCATTTTGTTTACAGCGAGGAAAAAAAAGAGTAGGAAATTGCACATAGCCACAGGGAGAGCTGTGAAGAGCATGGGCTCAGACATTAAGACAGTGTGGAAGGAGCCGCCAAGCCACTGCTGGTGTGCCGTTGCTCTGTGTTTTAGTCATCAGCGTGCCCATGGGGTTCTGCTTCTCCGTACTATCCTGCTTGAAAAACAACTGCTCTCTGTACGGTTACTCAGGCCATCCTCTCTCATTTAGCCCTCTTCACTCACCGTGGGTGTACAGACTCACTGGAATTGTCTGGGCCGCTACATCTGTCATACTAAGATTAGATCTGAATTGGCTCACAATACAAATGAACCCAAAACTCCCCATGATGTCAGCTGCCAAAGTTTCAGTCAGAGTTTTATTATCTTTTTTTAGTGTTCCAGTTTAGATAGATGTTCTATGTCCATTCAGTGCAATGGAAAAGTGGCATTGCCATGTTTCCCTATGACACGGCTTACAGTGTTTGGGTGATCACACGATTGGGGTGCCATTTTACCATTTCATAAAAGAAATTTCACTTTACCATTAATGTACACAAATGGACAAACTCTTCTCAGTAATATCTACATTGTTTTTCACAGGGATTCTTTGCTGGCAGTGGCTTGAGTAACAGAGTTTAAAGTGACAGGTTGACTTTTTTTAGTTTGACTTAGTAAATACTCCAAATGTGATTATATGCTAATGAAATAAGGACATTAAGGACATTGTAGTGATTTAGAGCTACACTATCTTAGCTGCACTACTTTTGAGCTTATTTTTTACCATGTAATATTTGGGCATTTGGAGACCCCTCTGGTGGAAATGTGTAATTGCATCCAACGTGCAGAAGAACATTTTGCAATTATTGTCATCGTATCTACATTATTATGATTTTGATTTTGCGTTTGAGACTTAAACATCAAGCCAAATTTTCTATTTGAGCCTGTACCTGTCACATTAAAACATACAGACATATAACGTCCTACTGAACATGTGATATCTCACAGGGCTGAATGTGTTATGTAACTTGAGGCTTAAGTCAGGTGGTGCAGTACACAAAGAAAATGTGCATTTTTCATACCCTGTAAATGTAAGTGTCATTTCTAGTGGGCTGGGACAGGCAGGTATACTTTTTCTAAGCTCTGTGTATAGTTTACATAGATGTTTTAAGTTATTTGTCTGAAATGTGCACATAGGTCGTGGTTGTTTACAGTGTATTTTACGTTTATGTATATTTTATATACATATTTGTAAATGTAATATCTGTGGGGCACAAATGGCAATAAAGAGTAATTCCATTGTGGAATTACTCCATACTATTGCTTTGTGTAGATGGGCGGACGTTCTGGTTCTAGCTGAGAAACATTCATCAGACACACCACTGTGGTCTAGTCTGCACAGACCTGCCTAATCTTCTGTACACATTATATAATGCTATCATAAAGCAGACCTGCTGTGGAACTGCGTGTTCTCTTCAGGCAATCTTGCAGTCTTACCCTATTCTGATGTGCTGATGTTATGTTAAATGTGCAGAAACAAAAACCAAGTGTCTCAGGTATGTGGAACAGTGTGGTAAAATGCTATTATTTGGTATGTGTTATGTTTATGTGACTTATCAGCCCTCCATGTGTGTTCTTACAGGGTGGAGCAGATATGTAGATAAAAAGAGAACTTCACTTGGCTTGTCTAAGACTAGAGCTCTACTTTCTCATGAACGCTCTAACACTGAGCAGCATGTTGTGCCAAGGATTTCTCTGTGATTTAGAGGGTACACAAACCAAATCTTTGCCAAGTAACCTAGGAAATAATCCATCAACAACTAAACAGTGTAAACAATGGGAAGTCTGTCACTTCCTCAAAGCCGAATAGCTGGCCTATCCCTTTCAATGCACCTAGCTATAATAAAGAAACACACTTCCCTTTACTATTCTGTCACAGTGCCAGGTGTAGGCTATGTCAGAAAATAACAAGTCATTAAGAGTAATGCACTACATATGTCTGGCCAGGCAATGGCAGTGGAAAGAATTCTGAGAAACTGAGCTCTAGCAGAATTACTGCCAGTGCAGAGGGAGATCTATTTGCGTGGAGAAAAGTATGCTCCTTCAAGGAACCTCTGCGGTAAAAGAAAAGAAATAATCTGTTTTAAACGACTCAGTTTTCCTGGACAGTTGCACTTACTGATAAATCTGGGATCTGATGCTGTAAGTGTCTAACAAACTATGGTCAAACAGTGAACTGCTTTTGGCAATAGACTAAGATCAGGATCGGTTGATTTTCATTCCAAACCCATAAAAATTCCTGATCAGTGCGCTCCTAGAAAGAAACATATCAAAAAGTAAAACACCTTATCTAAAATCTACTTGTGCAGTAGTTATACAGTACTGTGCAAAAGTCATAGTCCACCCTTTCCAGTTAAAACAGCCATTAACCCATGAAATGGCCAGGGCCCACAAGCAGGCCCCAAGTTTTATTACACACTCCTACAACCTAAGAATAGCTCAGCCAGTTTGCATTGAAGTCAGTTTGCATAGTATGTACTAAGCCTGGGACTTTAAGTGGTGAAGTACGAGTGCTTTATTATTCAGAAGATACTTCTGATGAGATTAGATATAACAAACAATATCAGAGGTGGTGCGTAACAAAGTACAAGTACTTCATAGACCATTCAGGTTTTAATGATCTATTTACTTTATGTCTGTGTCTACTTATTTATGTATCTTTGTCATCAGGAAATTGCATGAAGCGCAAATCATCTCCCTATTGGCCATGACAAGGGGCAGGGAAGGGGAGCAGACTGAACCTGAGTTTGGATACTCAAATGGCTTCATGGTGAGCACGTGGGAAAAGGAAGAAAAATAAACAGATTGGACAACAGAATTTGCCCCTGTAATCTGCGCTTATTGCGGACGATGGGTCTGAAAAAAAAAAACCTGCAACCACAGCCTTATGGAAAATCGGAGAGTCGGGAGAATTCTGGTGGACTGGTAGTATGTTGGGCCAACTACTGTGAGCTAAAGAATAAACGCACACATAAAAGCATGAGAAGACTCAATCTGTAAATGTTACATCTAAGTACATATCTGTGGTTATTTAAGGGTTAAAAGTGTATATCCCCAGTTTACTGACTGTAATAGAGACTCGAACAGTGGATACTGCCATGGCCTCATTTAACCTAGGATGATTAAATTTAGGCGCATAAGATTGCCATGTTGTTTTTCCTCATCTTCGCACATCAGCTGTATGATCTAACTTTCAGGTCATCTTCACTTGGGCCTGCCTGCTGTGGCAGTAACCTGTGTTTTTGGCTTCAATAATTAACACATTTTAAGCTTTTACATCTCAGCTGTCTGATCTGAACCTAGTTTTGCCATCTTCTCTGGACAGAGGTTGTGTCTGTGGTGAGCGGAAGGTGCTGCAATGTTGGTTGTTTGTGTGAATCCAGCTTTCTGATTGGTTGCTATTGTTTCGTGTCAGGGCAGAAGTGTTTGAATATGTAGACTGATGACTGCACTGATAATAGGAATAGCCTATAGCCTAATGTAATGACACTGCAGGACATTAGCGCAGTGTGGATATGTGTGTATGTGGAGTGTGGGCTGGTCTGTATCATGTAATTAACTCCCAGTCTGAAAACCCTCTCTGGCCCTGGCCATACTTAAAGGAATTATTAGAACTGGTGTTTAGTATTGACTGCTAAAAGAGTTTCTGACAATGCCCATCTCAAATTCAATCAAAATCAAACATGTAGATGTGTTTGGGTGCCCTAGATGTGTGGATTTTTGTGGACAATACCTGTAGTCCTAGTTTAAACCATTATGTATGGTCAGTTTGATGGATGTACTTCTAACAGTCAACAAAAAGATATCTTTATTAAAAATTTAATTAGAAAAGATTTTTAAAGAAATACTTTTACTTTTTTACTTTAAGTACATTAATAAGCATACCGTGGGCTGGAGGTTAGGGAACCAGCCTTGTGACCGGAAGGTCACTGGTTCAATCCCCTGAGCCGACAGTACGTGACTAAAATGCCCTTGAGCAAGGCATCTAACCCCCAACTGCTCCCTGGGTGCTGTGGATTGGGCGAATACTGTTCAGTTTAAAGACACAGTGTGCATGCATGTGAGTGTTTCACTGCATAGATGGATTAAATGTGGAGGTCTGATTTCTTTGTGTGCAAGCACAGTTGGCTAATGGTTCTGTATTCTATTCTTTATACTTCTACTTAAGCAAAAAGTTTTCAGTCATACCTCTGTTTTACTTAAGATTTTTATTTTTTTACTACATTACCAGTACTTTTCCTAATGTAAGGTACTCGTGTACTTCTACCACCTCTGCCACTTAGCTCAAAAACACTGACAAGATACAGAAACTGGAACCCCTAACAACCACACAAGACCTGGTAGACCACCAAAACTGTCACCATCAGGTAAACAGCACTTAAAGCTTTCGTCTTTGAGAGAGAGGAGAAAATCAACCACGCCTGCTACAAATCTGAAAACATCCACAGATATTTCCATCCATCCTTCCACTCTGAGAAGACAACTCAACACTGTTACTGAGAAAAAAGTAATAGACAAAACAGAAGATCATTTGAAAATGAAACAAAGAAGCTTCTGAGACAGAACTGTGGACTGCTACTTACTATGAATAGAAGTTTCATTTTAGCTTTGCTGCTTAATTATTAAGCTCCTACTATTCAGTAAAAGGCATTTAAACAGATTGCTGGACCAAATCTGAGGGCAGCCTCATGCACTTTCTGTGGACAGCCCTATTTACTCTGCCTCTGAGGTCTGAGTGGCTATCAGGATAAATCAATGAGTCATAAACCACAAGTCTGAATACAGGATCAATTCTTGATCGCTGTGTAAATAGCAGTACAGCTCCTGACTATTCCTGACAATCATAGCTACTACTGTAGGCCATCATTGTTGGACTACTTTGAAAGAATGTTTTGTGTGAGTATGGGGGAGGGGGGAGTGTGTGTATGTGTGTGTGTGTGTGTGTGTGTGTGTGTGTGTGTGTTTGTTAGCGCACTCATACTGATACAGGCTTCAAAAGAACACATTCTGCCTTCTAACAGCAGAGTGCTACTCTAGCTGCATGGTGTCATCTCTCCCAGACAGGTGCTGTTTCCCTGATCAGGAACAGCAGGGTCTCTGAGTCTGTATGGGTGTGGGTGGGATTAGGATTGGCCTGCCCTCACAGGAACCATCCTTCTCATTGTAGATCTGACTCAGGCTAACTTTAGAGACGCTGATCCTCCTCAGAGAATGAGATTACACGGGAGGTGTTGGGCTATCTTACTATAGTGCTGCTGCTCTAATACTGTAGGACACAAGACATTTATTTATTATTATAAGTAAATGGTTAAGCTGTAAACAAAGTTATTCAGAGTGGTTTAATGAAAAATGCTCCAGTCTAGAGTCACTACAGAGTCTGAATTGTATGCAGTGGTGGTGATAGGAACCAGGGAGTTTAAAAGCTCCCTCACAGGAAGTTATTACATGGATTGGTAATGAATATGCTGCCTGATGCTAGAGACATTGTTTTACAATAGTTTTCTGATAAGATTGTATTGTAAAACATCATTTAAAATGTACAGGTACAGTTTATTTATTTATTTATTTTTACCGCTATTTTACTGCTTTCCAGCAGTGGGACACTCTCAGGGGGCCTTCTATGCCTTAAGAGAAGTCCTGATGAACTCATTAAGTTGGTAGAAAATATAACAGGTACATTCTGGAAAAGCTCAATGTAAAATTATCCAGTCAGGCTTTTTTAACTCCATGGTATCCTGTAGATACAGCCAAGCGAGCTCAAGTGAGCATTTCAAATAGATATGGCTCTATGAAGTGTAGATATATTTAGCTGTTATTTTTGTGCAATACAATCTCGCCAGTGGCTCTGAGTATGTGCTTGACAAAACAATCTCACACTTGAATCTCCTGAGTAAACAGCTTTTTATCACAGAGACTACAGAGCTGAAATTCAGTAGATCTCACATAGAGAAAGAGAGAGAGAGAGAGAGAGAGAGAAGGAGGGGAAATGATGGAAGGTTTTCAATGTTGAGATGACATTTGTTCCAGTCAGTTAAGATTTCTTAGAAATGAGGCCCCTCCCTCTGCAAGCTGTGTTTGTGTTGTGGACAGCAGGAGCACATGTTCAGTGGTGTACCGACTGCCCACAGCCAGCGCATGAGCCCAGTGATTCTGTTTACCATAGATACACCCCCTTCTTTCTCTCTCTCTCTCTCTCTTTCTCTCTCATTGGCGTGGCTCCAAACCGAGCACTGGCTGCTCAAAGTACAGCTGCTTTAGGAAATGCTGTAGTCAGCAGGCCTGGTCCAGCCTTCTTTTACCATGAGCTTCACGTCTCCCACTATCCCTGCACTGCCTTCCACGTATCTGGCCTCCAGCCAACCCAAAACACTATACAAGGTGGGCTCAAGTCAACAGTGGCCCACCGAAAGTGAGCGCACACACTGGTGACATATGAGGATACAGTCTATTTTAGCACTTGTTGTGTTCAAGGATCAGGCCATGCAAACAGCTGGCAGCTTTTAAAGGGTGGGACGCCATATAAGGTGAAGGGGAGGAAGGTTTGGACAGCGGTTACAGTAACCACCATACTGTTTACTCACTTTTGCATGACAACCCTGACAAAAATGTTTGCTCAAATGTGCTATTAATATACTTAAAAATAGTTGAGAATGCTTTACTAAACACACACACACACACACACACACACACACACATATATATATATATATATATATATATATATGTACCTGTACTTCATTTATCATTTATGTACACAGTGTTATTAATCCAGACAGAAGCAGATGAACATTTGGCTGATTTTATTGACTAGTCATCCAAGGTTAGAGTTTGTGTTTTGAAAATTTTGATTCCTAAAGAAAACAAATGTGTTCTTAATGCTGAGAATGTCTTGTGAATTTTTATATCTGTAGTCCACTGGTAATGTACATATTACTTAACTTTAAGTCTACTTAAAATATAGTTAAATATATATCTAAAGTATATATAAAAAATAAACTTAAATAGAAACCTACGTTTACTTTAAAGACCAAAAATAATATATCGTAGTAAACCATAAATATGATGTTACATTCACTTAAGAAAAACCTTCAAGTATACTTGCTGTATAAAAACTATAAAACTAGCAGTTTACTGAGAGTATACTTAAAAGTACACTTTCATAAATGAAAGTGGTATAGAAGCATTGTGGCAGAGGTGGAGCTGCTGCGACCATGACCCTAGACATGCATGCGAGGTGCTCCTCTGAAGGACTCAAGAATCAAGGACACCTGAAACCAATCAGGGGAGGAGCATGGACACTTTAAAAGACTGGCTCTCTCCAGCTTGGAGGGGAGAGAGCGGTCCCATGGCTGGAGAGAGAGCCTGGTCTAAAAATACAGATAAAAAGGACCTTGAAAGAAGTGAGATAGGTTTAGTTTGGTTTATGTTTTTGTTCACTCGTGTGCAAATAAAGAGCTTCACGTTGCACCCATGCTGGCTTGTCTGTGTGTATCTCTGGGTACTGTACATGTGCAAGTTCACTTTTTGTATAGTCCACATTATAGTTTCAGTACAAAAGTATTAGTATGTGTATTACATAGCAAGTTTACTTGCAGTGTACTTCAAAGTGTACTTTCATAAACTAAAAGGTGGGCTACATGTATATAACTACTACCTATTAGTTCATATAAGACTTGTTGACGTTGCATTGATGTGACTCTTTAAGCTTGATGTCGACTGATCACTTGATGTGATCATGTGATTATGACAGTAACAACGTATAAAAAATATAAAAGTATACAGAATCAGAATCAGAATCCTTTATTGATCCCAGAGGGAAATTGCAGTTGTTACAGTTGCAACTATTTATGTAAAAGAATAAACACTTTAATAATTCAAAACAAAGATAAAGAGAAAAATTGCAATAAGTACACAAGATTTAAGTATTTATGAATATAGTAACGTGGCGGTGACTGTAATAATAAATATGAATCATCTAGTATAAAGCAGTTCAAATTATAGTACCTATGAGTTTTTGCACACAATTATTATTATTACACATATGAACAGTAGAGTTTGGTATTGAGTATTGCACAGTTTGGTATTGAGTATTATACAGTTTTATTATATATTATACACTGAGGGAGGAGTTATAGAGTTTGATGGCCACAAGTAAGAATGACGTCCTGAGGCGCTCTGTGGTGCCTTTCGATAAAATGAGTCTTGCACTGAATGAGCTCCTGCGTCTCATCACTGTCATAGAGTGGGTGGGAGCCATTGGCCGTAATGGCCTGCAGCTTAGACAGCGTCCTCCTCTCCGACACCGCTGTCAGCGAGTTCAGCTCCACACCCACAACATCACCGGCCTTGCGGATCAGTTTGTTGAGTCTGTTTACATCTGACACCCTCAGCCTGCTTCCCCAGCATGCAACAGCATAGAGGATAGCACTCGCCACCACAGACTCATAGAAGATCCTGAGCATAGATTAAAAGTATACTGCTAGTAAAATATATACTACTGGTACATTGATATTGGTGTACTTGCTACATAAAGTATACTTGGGAAATATAGTTTATAAAAGTACACTTTCAAGTATACTTTACATGAAAGTAGTAACAGCTAGTTTACACACAAGTTTTATTTAATACTCCAAATATACTGTGAACTATACCATAAGTGAACATATAGGTACTAGTTATTAGGGGTGCGGGAAAAACTCAAGTCTTAGATGCATCGCGATGCGGACGTGAACGATTCTGAATCAATTCATAAATGTCAAAAACTGATATATCGTAATTTATACTGTAATGTTGATGGAACGCAAAGGGTGGAACTTGGAAGTGGGTAAGTGCAGCGCCTGGACAGTCTGTGGCGGCACATAACAAAAACACTGGATGAGTGAGAAATCCAACCGGCTCTGCGTTAAAGCCAGGTTCAGCCAGGAGTCACAACCCAAATGATAAAAAGAACCATTTTGTCCTTTCAACAAAAATCAAACCACCTAGGAAGCCACAACATTTAATGCCCAATATGTCTCATTATGTGCTGATGTACTACTATAGGCGAAAAAATCTAAACGAGAGCGCAGACTTTCTTTGCTCTGCTTTAAGCTTCAGCTCAGCTATAGCCACTTTCCTCCCCTTTCCATCGTGGAACATTTCCTCAGAAGTAGAGCAGCTTATTGTAAAATGTCTCTCAACGTTTGACTGTTTTACCAGGCTGAAGACGCTTTTCATTCTCCATCTCCTTGTTCCTGTTCCACCTTAAATTCTGCCTGAGGCGCCGAATGTAGCTGATGAAATTCAAAACAGAAGCGGCTTTATCTTCACAACATTTTAGTGTTTGACAGTTTTTCGTTGCAGATTTAACATTCCAGGAAACAAACTGCTCTGCTTATAAACATGAATAAGTCCACTCGTCTCCAAATGTTTGTCTTAAATCTCTTTGCTTTTTCGTAGCTACTAGCCAGACAAGATTTCGTTGCTATGTGACCTGCAGTCTTCTCAGTTGTTGAGAACCAGGGCTTTCGTGTTATGTTGCACATTTTGGAGCTGAGATTCAGCGTCTAGTCTCGAAGATATTTTACTGACACAGTGACTCCTGACTCTCTACAAGACCAAAACCGTTATACAAAAATTTATAAAATCACTGGGCAGGGAGGCTGTAACTTGTTCCGTGGACATCCATTATCACTGGATCGTATTTCACCCTAACAGCGCATTTTATCACAGATGAGTGGCAGCAGAATCTCAGACAAGAGCAGTGAATGAGAGCCTTCTAGATCACTTCCATTTGATTTATTAATAAAATATATTGGAAGTAAATTCATTATAGATCATTACAAACACTTTGCTTAAAACTAACAAGTCCTCAGACAGTAAGAAAAAAGAAATCCTGTATAGAAAAAAAGATGCATCGATAATGATTTTATAATGTCATCGCAGCCTCTGAATCTTAATCGAATCAAATCATGAGATGCCTAAAGATTCCCACCCCTACTAGTTATATACTTCTAGTCCACTTTTTAGTACATGAAAATATACTTTGAAGTATACTGAAAGTAAATTTACTGTTATTTTTACTATTTATGTAATACTAGTTCACTTTTGTGCCCTGCGATGGACTGGCGACCTGTTCAGGGTGTATCCTGCCTTCCGCCCGATGACCACTGGGATAGGCTCCAGCACCCCCCCCCCGCGACCCTGAGGGAGAAGCGGCTTAGAAGATGGATGGATGGATGGATGGATGGATGGATGGATGGATGGATGGATAGTCCACTACTAGTGGTACTGGTGGTCCACTTTAAGTATTCTGTAAGGGTAGAGCATGACATGTCTTTTTCAATGTGTCCTGGCATTACTTGCCCCAGAAAACAGAAGAAACTGAACCTGAAATCACCAGGCTCCTCACCTCCTGTCAGAGGCATCCATGTTGTTAGTCTCATAGTCCTGTGATCAGCGACAAGCTGACTTAAAGAATCATTGCCAGGCAGTAAAGCTGACAAGTCAACTAGATGACTAATCTATGTAACCTCTACTCTAAACTGTATTAAAACTGAACTTATAGGTTTGTGGTACGTTTACTATTTATATAGTTCTGTCACACTTTTTGGTTTGTGAAAATGTAATTTATAAAGTATAATGAAAGGTACTGGCCACAAGTATATACAAGTATCTGTACATACAGTTGTATGTATACGTACAAATAAAGGCCAAGTATAATTATACTGTTCTGTATTCTTGTCAGTCAGAGTATAATTTTGTGTAGTATCACTGAAAAGTGAATAAAATTAAGCTGAAAGCATATTTACTTATTTTTAGTTTAAAAGAAGTATATTAATAACACAATTGAAAAACTTATTTTTGTAAGGGTATCCCCATAAACCCACTGGTTAAAAAAAAAAGATTGTTCTATATATTTCAAGGAGAGTGTGTCATGCCAAAACGATTCTGTCATGTTTTGCCCACATAGACACCACTGTCCATCAAATTTACACAATGATGATTTCACAGATGTGCAAATTACCCATGCCATGGGCACTAACACACCCCCACACCATCAGCGATGCTGGCTGTTGAACTTTGTGCTGATAACAATCCAGACAGTCCTTTTCCTCTTTGGTCCGGAGGACACGACGTCCATGATTTCCAAAAGCAATTTGAAATTTGGACTCGTCAGATCACAGGACACTTTGCCACTTTGCATCAGTCCATCTCAGATGAGCTCGGGCCCAGAGAAGCCGGCAGTGTTTCTGGGTGTTGTTGATATGTGGCTTTCACTTTGCATGGCAGAGTTTTAACTTGCACTTGTAGATGGATATTATGATATTATGGACTGTAGATGATGAAATCCCTAAATTCCTTGCAGTTGCACATTGAGAAACGTTGTTCTTAAACTGTTGGACTATTTGCTCATGCAGTTGTTCAGAGTGGTGAACCTCACCCCATTCTTGCTTGTGAACGACTGAGCCTTTCAGGGATGCTCCCTTTATACCCAACCATGACCATCACCTATTTCCAATTAAGCTGCTCACCTGTGGAATGTTCCAAACAGGTGTTTTTTAGCATTCCTCAAATTTCCCAGTCTTTTGTTGCCCCTGTCCCAACTTCTTTGGAACATGTTGCAGGCATCAAATTCAAAATGAGTGAACATTTGCAAAAAACAAAGTTTATACATTTGAACATTAAATATCTTGTCTTTGTAGTGTATTCAATTGAATATAGGTTGAAAAGGATTTGCAAATCATCGTATTCTGTTTTTATTTACACAACATCCCAACTTCATTGGAATTGGGATTGTAGATAGAGCAGAGATCTGTATGAAGAAAAGGCATCATGATATTAGAACTTTCTGAGAGTGTAGGTATGATGGGTCAGGTGGTATGAGCAGTGTGTTCCCACAAAGTTGAAATGAAATCTAAGCTGCTGTGCTCACCATATTCAATGGAGCATGCTCTGCACCCCTGGTATCCTTTGTTCACCGTCCCAGCCTTATTTGGAATGCGTGTTTTTTCATGAAGATGCAAACAGGTT
Source organism: Pygocentrus nattereri (assembly GCF_015220715.1). Taxonomy (NCBI): domain Eukaryota; kingdom Metazoa; phylum Chordata; class Actinopteri; order Characiformes; family Serrasalmidae; genus Pygocentrus; species Pygocentrus nattereri. The sequence continues at coordinate 33,765,340 of NC_051213.1, read as the reverse complement.
CTGCCATGCAATATTGTTTGCACTCACTGACAAAACATGCAAATATTGCATGATGTATATCTGGAGAAGAAAGCACTATGATAGCATCAAAGCCTGAAGAGCTGAACATTTTGTCCAGCTGATAATTATAATTGTCAAATTAGTTGAAACTGCAGTCCCAAAGTAAAAAAACAAAAACGTATTTAGACCTGAGATATTTTCAAGGATTGTATATAACCTATTCAAACAAAAGACAGAAAATTAACAAAAATAAAAATCTGTGTGTGTATATATGTATATGTATATATATATATATATATATATATATATATATATATATATATATATATATATATATCTCAAAAAATAAAGGGAACACTCAAATAACACATCCTAGATCTGAATGAATGAAATATTCTCATTGAACACTTTGTTCTGTATAAAGTTGAATGTGCTGACAACAAAATCACACAAAAATCATCAATGGAAATCAAATTTATTAACCAATGGAGACCTTTCCACAAAATTCCACAAAATTTCCACAAAATTAAAGTGGAAAAACTCACTACAGGCTGATCCAACTTTGATGTAATGTCCTTAAAACAGGTCAAAATGAGGTTCAGTATTGTGTGTGGCCTCCACGTGCCTGTATGACCTCCCTACAACACCTGGGCATGCTCCTGATGAGGTGGCGGATGGTCTCCTGAGGGATCTCCTTCCAGACCTGGACTAAAGCATCCACCAACTCCTGGACAGTCTGTGGTGCAACATGGCGTTGGTGGATGGAGCAAGACATGATGTCCCAGATGTGCTCAATCAGATTCAGGTCTGGGGAACGGGCGGGCCAGTCCATAGCTTCAATGCCTTCATCTTGCAGGAACTGCTGACACATGAGGTCTAGCATTGCCCTGCATTAGGAGGAATCCAGGGCCAACTGCACCAGCATATGGTTTCACAAGGGGTCTGAGGATCTCATCTCGGTACCTAATGGCAGTCAGGCTACCTCTGGCGAGCACATGGAGGGCTGTGCGGCCCTCCTAAGAAATGCCACCCGACACTATTACTGACCCACTGCCAAACCGGTCATGCTGAAAGACTCTGTCACGTCTGTCACATGTGCTCAGTGTGAACCTGCTTTCATCTGTGAAGAGCACAGGGCGCCAGTGGCGAATTTGCCAATCCTGGTGTTCTCTGGCAAATGCCAAGCGTCCTGCACGGTGTTGGGCTGTGAGCACAACCCCCACCTGTGGATGTCGGGCCCTCATACCATCCTCATGGAGTCGGTTTCTAACCGTTTGTGCAGATACATGCACATTTGTGGCCTGCTGGAGGTCATTTTGCAGGGCTCTGGCAGTGCTCCTCCTGTTCCTTCTTGCACAAAGGCGGAGGTAGCGGTCCTGCTGCTGGGTTGTTGCCCTCCTACGGCCTCCTCCACGTCTCCTAGTGTACTGGCCTGTCTCCTGGTAGCGTCTCCAGCCTCTGGACACTACGCTGACAGACACAGCAAACCTTCTTGCCACAGCTCTCATTGATGTGCCATCCTGGATGAGCTGCACTACCTGAGCCACTTGTGTGGGTTGTAGAGTCCGTCTCATGCTACCACGAGTGTGAAAGCACCACCAACATTCAAAAGTGACCAAAACATCAGCCAGAAAGCAGAAAGGTACTGAGAAGTGGTCTGTGGTCCCCACCTGCAGAACCACTCCTTTACTGAGTGTGTCTTGCTAATTGCCAATGATTTCCACCTGTTGTCTATTCCATTTGCACAACAGCTGTGAAATTGATTGACAATCAGTGTTGCTTCCTAAGTGGACAGTTTGATTTCACAGAAGTTTGATTTACTTGGAGTTATATTGTGTTGTTCAAGTGTTCCCTTTATTTTTTTGAGCAGTGTATATATACACTATATTGCCAAAAGTATTCACTCGTCAGCCTTCACATGCATTTGAACTTGAGTGACATCCCAATCTTAATCCATAGATCTTAATATGATGTTGGCCCTCACTTTGCAGCAGTGCACTCTGTGCAGGCCAGTCAAGTTCTTCCACACCAAACACACTCATCCATGTCTTTATAGACACAGTCATGCTGGGGCCATCCCCAAACTGTTCCCACAAAGTTGGGAGCATGAAATTGTCCACTGTCCGTTCACAGTACTATGCTGGAATTCACTGAGCTGAGCTCCTGAGAGCGACCCATTCTTTCACTAATGTCTGTAGAAGCAGTCTGTAGGCCTAGGGGCTTGGCTTTATACACCTGTGGCCATCGAAGTGACTGTCCATCCATCCATCCATCCATTTTCTAAGCCGTTTCTCCATCAGGGTCGTGGGGGGGGTTGCTGGAGCCTATCCCAGCAGTCTTCGGGCGTAAGGCAGGACACACCCTGGACAGGTCGCCAGTCCATCGCAGTGGAAGTGACTGGAACACCTGAATTCAATGGTTTGGATGGGTGACTGAAGACTTTTGGAAATATATATATATATACACACACACACACATTTTTTTCTTGTCATTACTGAAACTACTCCTTGGAGTCTTGGAGTTGGAGTTGGAGTTGGAGTCTTATTTTAGCCACATTCCTGCATTTGAGAGCAGGAAGTGAGACTGCATCCTTGTCCCTCATGGCCACGTGATGAATACTTTAGATGTCATTGTTCTGAAGTAAAGTCCCAAAGTCCAAAAAGCAGTGCGTAACATTAAACCTGCAGTAGTAACCTGTATAAAAATAATTTTGCCATATTTGCTAAAACTGTCACTACCTCCTGACAGTAGTATATGATAGATAATGTGAATAATATCAGGCTCTTCTGGCACCATCTAGCGCTCTTAATGTCATTGGCAAGAATCCAACACGCCTGGATGAAAGCAACCAATCAGCCAGGAGGAGTGTCTGACGGAGTGTCTCAGACAGTCTCAAGAAAAAAAAAAACGCAAACACAATAGACCCTTTTCACATGAAACAGAAGCATGTAAATGCCGGGTAAAACACATTCCACTATTGCCTTACAGACAGTTACACCTCAGAATCGGGATTACTGTCACTTCAGTTCACCACAGAAAGGTGCATCACTTTGTCTTTGTCATAGTTGCCAAGATTGAAATTCGAGGATGTGTCCAGAAATGTGGGAGAACTACACACACAACAATGTGGGACTCCAGTGGTGCATGCCAGGACATCGTGGTCCATAGTGCTGCTGTAGACATTTTCCACAACCACCAGATTCGGTGAATGAACATCTCTCTTAGATGCTGATAGTTTTGAGGGAGAAAATGAAAACATTTTCACTGAAAGTGGGTGCAGCTCCACCTTTAAATTGCATTCAATGAAAGTTTAGTCAGCAGTGGTGAAATGCTGACACAGAGGTTATGACAAAGTTTATTCCTTCGTCAATTCTAATGAAATAAACCCATTTCCCTTTGCTCATCATCAGCTGAGAAGCCACTGAAGTTGAGGTAAGTCTGTTTTTACTTCACGCTTGAACAGCTGAGTAAGCTGTACATGCCATACTCTTCATCATTGTTATTGTAGTTGCTTTAGCAGAAGCAGCGTTACCCTGCACTGAGAAAAAATATGGAATTATGAAAAGAGCCTATGGCAGATAAACAAAAAAGCAGGTAGAAAACTGCCTATCCCTCCTTTGCCAACAACAGTGTACATGTTAAAGACAAGTAAAGAGATAAAGACAAGAACAAAGAAAGAAAAAAAAGCAAATTTAAAAGAAAGAATTATACAGCCTGAGATAAAAAAGTGTAAACATCTCAGCAGCTTTTCAGAGGTGGAAGGAGCTACGGGACACGAAAGGCCTTCAAATTTGATGCAGAGTTTGCCACATTTCTGCCTGACAGGTAAGAACAACACATTCTGTCTCTAACTACACACACCAGTTAGAAGAAACACATTTTGAGTTATTTTTAACACAGAATGTCTTAAATCAGAAAAGAAAAATGATGCAAAAGTGTTCAAAAACATAAGTAATGTAACATAAGTAAATGTGTTGTTATTTAACACATCACTTTGCAGAGTTTAGCGCATATCTCATATTAAGTGACTCATAATATGCAATGTTACAGTCAGCCTATGTTAGCTTGTTTCCAATGCTAAGGCTACTGCTCAGCATTGTTTATATGAAAGTTGCTAAAACATCCTTGTGAAGTGCCCTGTTAGTAGTATAGGTGTGGTGTTTGTCCTGATATTTATGTGTGCTTGTGCTCTCACAGCTAATTGTTCTTATAAATGGTTTACTGCTTATTTAGCACTATTTACTATTTACACTATTTATTTCTTTTATCAAACAAACATCTAAGCACTGATGTAAGTGTATGCTAGATGCCACTGTAGCTAGCCTGCTTGTGCATAGACACCTCCTCTGCGGTGAGGGGCTTTGGAGGCAGGGAGGGGGAGGGGGGTGGAGGAACCTGGAGGTTGTATTTGTTGAAATTTTTTGTCATGAAGTCCACTCATTTCTCAATTTTACATACTGCAATTTTAAAAACTGACACTACCGAAACACATACAACCCACTTTCCTAAAAAGTTGGCACACTGCGCAGAATGTAAATAAAAATATAATGCAATGTTGTGCAAATCATGTAAACCATATTTGTAATGGAAAATATTACAAAAACAACATATCAAATGTTTAAACTTAACATTTTTAGTTGTTTTTTGAAAAATAAATGCACATTTTGAATTTGATGCCAACAACACCTTCCAAAAAAGTTGGGACGGGGGGCCTGTTTACCGCTGTGTTTCATCCCCTCTTCTTTTAACAACACTCTGTAAGCATTTGGGACCCGAGGGCCTGTAGTTTTAATAGTGAATTGTTTTCCCATTCTAGACTGTTATATGATATCAGTTGCTAAACAGTTTGGGGTCTCCTTTGTCATATTTTTCATTTCATAATTCACCATATGTTGGTCGACCAGTCTGGACTGCAGGCAGGTCATTTAAGCACCTGGGCTCTTTTAATATGGAGCAATGCTGTTGTACTACATGTAGAATGTGGTTTGTCATTGTCTTGCTAAAATAATCAAGGCTTACCTAAAAAAGACATCATCTGGACAACAGCATATGTTGCTAAAACATGTTTATATCATTCAGCATTAATGGTGCCTTCACTGATGTGCATGCCACCCATGCCATGTGCACAAATGCAACCTTATATCATCATGAATAATGGCTTTTGAACTGTGCACTGATAACTGTGTGGTCTTTAGCCCGGAGGACAGTTTCCATGATTTCCAAAAAGAATTTCAAATGTTGATTTGTTGGACCACAGGACACTTTTTCACTTCCGCTCAGTCCACTTTAAATGAGCTCTTGACCAGAGAAGGTGGCAGCATCTCTGGATCCTGTTTATACATGGTTTTTCTTTGTGTTTTAGAGTTTTAACTTGTATTTGTGGATATAGCAACAAACTGTTTTTACAGTGTTTTTAGAAGTGTTTCTGAGCCAATGCTGTAATTTCCATTACAGAATCATGTCTGCTTTTAATGCAGTGCTGCCTGAAGGCTCCAAAGATCATGGCTATCAAATACTGGTTCTTGGCCTTGTCCCAAGCATACAGAAATGTTGCACTATTCACCTGTGCAGTCTTTCACAGAGTGGTGAACCCCTCCTCATCTTTATATCTGAAAGACTCAGCCTCTCTGGGATGCTTTTTTATACCCAGTCATGTTACTGACCTGTTGCCAATCAACCACCAAGAGTTTTTTTAGCATTTCGCCACTGTCCCAGATTTTTTGGAATGTGCTGCTGGCATCAAATTCAAAATGGGCATATTTTTCAAAAAATAACAAAATAAAAGTTTCAACATTTCATATAATGTCTTTATACTATTTTCAATTAGAGCTTCAATGATTTGCACATCATTTCATTTTGTTTTTATTTACATTTTGCACAGCATCCCAACTTTTTTTGGAAATGTGGTTGTATTTTCTGCAATTAAGGAAACATTTTTGTATTTAACAAAAATATTAAGATTTTATGTGTATATTACTGTTCCAAGCTGTCTTTGTTAGTCACGTACAGGGTAGCACTCTTAAGTTTTGCTCAAATTTAGCCAGAATTGTCACTACCAAAACGTTTGGTAAAGTTTTGGACAAGTTATTATTGTTTTGGTAGTGACGAAATGAAATGTTCAATCGTTTATTTAAATAAAATAAACATAAGATACAGAGTTGTTCAAAACAAAAGGATTTAGTCTAAAGTCCAAGACAGTTAAAAGTTCAGAATGTGTTTTTAACTCTGACTTTGGACCAATTTGGTAGAATGATCCTTTTATATTAATTAAGTGTGGAAACAGGCAAAAGCTTGACGTAAATGATGAACATTGGAATAATATATTTAAACTTGAACACTATTTTGACAAAATAAGTTACTACTATCATTTTTTCATTGTTTGCAGGTATGTACTCAAAGTACAGAGGGTACAGTTGATCACAAGAATACTCAATCAGATGAGAAGAAGCTGCACTTTTAAATCATTGAAATTTAATTTTTTTCCTGTCAGTGTTGTCATTGCATTGAAGACAAATCATGGCTATCTTGCATACTGACAGATTGCAAGCTCTGCCATTTTTTCCCTAGCTGTCCAGTCAGTGCTTTGCTTTGCTATCTGCCAATACCTTGTTCAAGGCTTCATAATAAAA